>NC_080486.1:4032500-4397500 GCF_030265055.1 Doryrhamphus excisus
AGATCACATCATGTGATTCCGTTCGATGCCCTGATTGAATTGATTGGTTCCGATCACAACAGAGGGTCTGTTTGTACTGTAGCTCATAATAAGTCTCATTTTTGTTCCTGCTTCATAACTCTGGAGTACATCATCTCTGCTTATCAGGAGTGCGGAAATGCAGGCGATAAGGTAAGGAGCATCTTATTTGGGTACTGTTTATATATATTATTTTATTGTATATTTTATTGTATATGTATTGTTTCTTGAATTGGCTCATTGTTTGAGGGTCTTACTTAATCATCCCTCATTTATTACAATAAATTGGTTCCAGATCTGACTGTGAAGTACGATTCTTTATTTACAAACCAAATATTTTTGGACTTCGAGCATATAAAAAGCCTCCAACCACAACATTAGGTACACCTGTATGATGTAAGGCCGTGGGCTGCAAAGTCTTGAGTTGTGTCCCCTTTCAAGTTCTAACATACCAGAAAATATTATTTAATTTTTTCAAAATATATTAAAAAAATGTATTTTAAATGTATTAACATATATTATTAGATGTATTTATAATTTTTTTATTTTCTAAAAAAAATAGCATTAAAAAATACATAAATAACAAAGCAACACAAATATTTTTAATCTTCATAAAAAATATAGACATAAAATTTTCCCTGGACTATATACATAATTTTCACATTTTCATTTTAATGTAAAGATACACAAAGAAATTATATGTATTCACACAAAGAAATTATATGTATTTTCAATAAAATTTTAATTTTACGTGTGATTTTTAATTTATTATTTTTATTATTTTATTTTATTTTAATTTTTTAACATTGTTTAACATTTTTATTTTTTTTACATTTATTACATTCACAAACCAAATATTTTTGTACTTTTTTTGTAGCATATAAAAACCTTCTAAACAGTTTTTTTGAACATTAGAGCCTTCTAGACATGAAATAGCACCCCTACAGTCACCTTTTTAGCGCATATAAAAACCCTCTAAACAGTTTTTTAACATTATTAGAGCCTTCTAGACATGAAATAGCACCCCTATAGTCACCTTTTCAGAGCATATAAAACCCTCTAAACACATTTTTTAAAATACTATTAGAGCCTTCTAGACATGAAATAGCACCCCTATAGTCACCTTTTTAGAGCATATAAAACCCTTTAAACAGTTTTTTTTAACATTATTAGAGCCTTCTAGACATGAAATAGCACCCCTATAGTCACCTTTTTAGAGCATATAAACCCTCTAAACACAGTTTTTTTAAACATTATTAGAGCCTTCTAGACATGAAATAGCACCCCTATAGTCACCTTTTTAGACATGAAATAGCAGATTTTGAGTTGCTAGTAACTTTAATACAAATGAAAATAAAGACTCTGTTGTTGTTTCTTACCTGTCAGGTCTCTGTTTATCCCAAAATGGTCGTCCGACGTGCGGCTGGACGGGAAGACAGCGATAGTAACGGGGGGCAACACAGGAATCGGAAAAGAGACGGCTAAAGACCTAGCTGCTAGAGGCAAGCCGCATATCTCGGAATCTTTCATCTCGGAATGACATAACCGCACTCGTCTTGACCTATTCCCAGGTGCACGAGTGATCCTGGCGTGCCGGGACATTGCCAAAGCCGAGCAGGCGGCCAAAGACATCATGAGGGAGGTGCCGTGCCCAAAGGTCATTGTCAGGCAACTGGATTTGGCCGACACTAAATCCATCTGCCAGTTTGCAGAGAAAATCTACAACAGTAGGTGGCACTCGTGTACTTAATACTGTGATAGTACTGCAGTAAAGGTGACGTGTTGATGGGGGACTCGTGTGTTTTCCAGGCGAGAAGGCGTTGCACTACTTGATCAACAACGCCGGCGTGGCTATTTGTCCTTATGCTACCACGGTGGATGGATATGAGATGCAGTTCGGAGTCAATCACTTGGGTAGGACGCCAACATCGAGGTCTTAGGATCGGGGTTTGGTCAGCAAGATTATGCAAAACCTGTGCCTCAGATCTCTGTCACAGTGGGTGGTCGCGGTTTCGACTCAATTACTTTGGTAGAACGCCAAGATCAAGGTCTGAGATTCGGCATTTGGCAAGTCGTCAATTGGTTAGCTTTACCACAGTGGTTGGTTTCAATCAAGGACTTGGGTAGGAGGGCAAGGTTTAGGTCTTAGGGATCAGGTTTGGTCAGTCGATAGTCAGAAAGTTGATCAGTCGTCAATCAGTTAGCTTTACCACAGTGGTTGGTTTCAGCCTGGAATCAAGGACTTGGGTATGAGGGCAGGGTTTCGGTCTTAGGGATCGAGTTTGGTCAGTCAATAGGTTGATCAGTCGTCAGTCAGTTAAGAAAGATTACACAAAAACTCCTCCTGGTTGAGAATCGGAATGTATAAGGGATCAAGTTTGGTCAGTCGGTAGGTTGATCAGTCGTCAATCAGTTTGAAAGATTACACAAAAACTCCTCCTGGTTTGGACTCAGAATTTATTAGGGATCAAGTTTGGTCAGTCGATATATTGTAGTCGTCAGTCAGTTAAGAAAGATTACACAAAAACTCTTCCTGGTTGGGCATCGGAATCGGGATCAAGTTTGGTCAGTCGAGAATCGGAAAGTTGATCAGTCGTCAATCAGTTAGCTTTACCACAGTGGTTGGTTTCAGCCTGGAATCAAATACTAGGTGTAGGAGGGTAAGGTTTAGGTCTTAGGGATCGAGTTTGGTCAGTCGATAGGTTGATCAGTCGTCTGTCAGTTCGAAAGATTACACAAAACTCCTCATGGTTGGGAATCGGAATTTCTTAGAGATCAAGTTTGGTCAGTTGATAGTCAGAAAGTTGATCAGTCGTCAATCAGTTCGAAAGATTACACAAAAACTCATCCTGGTTGGGAATCGGAATTTTTTAGGGATCAAGTTTGGTCAGTCGATAATCGGAAAGTTGATCAGTCGTCAATCAGTTAGCTTTACCAGAGTGGTTGGTTTCAGCCTGGAATCAAGGACTAGGGTAGGAGGGTAGGGTTTAGGTCTTAGGGATCGAGTTTGGTCAGTCGATAGGTTGATCAGTCATCAGTCAGCTCGAAAGATTACACAAAAACTCCTCCTGGTTGGGAATCGGAATTTCTTACGGATCGAGTTTGGTCAGTCGATAGGTTGATCAGTCGTCAATCAGTTCGAAAGATTACACAAAAACTCCTCCTGGTTGGGAATTGGAATTTCTTCGGGATCAAGTTTGGTCAGTCGATAGTCGGAAAGTTGATCAGTCGTCAATCAGTTAGCTTTACCACAGTGGTTGGTTTCAGCCTGGAATCAAGGACTAGGGTAGGAGGGCAGGGTTTAGGTCTTAGGGATCGGGTTTGGTCAGTCGATAGGTTGATCAGTCGTCAGTCAGTTTGAAAGATTACACAAAAACTCCTCCTGGTTGGGAATTGGAATCAATTACTTGGTCAGACATTTGCAAAAACTAGGGTTAGGGATAGTGGTCTAAAGTCGATCAGTCGGTTGATGGATCGGGGATCAGTTAAGCCCCTTAACCATCAATGGTTCTTGGTATCGACATTCGCAGAACTCAATCTGTGTAGAACCCCAATCAGATAATCGTACAAGATCAAAGTTCTGGGGTAGCGAGTATCCGGTGCTAAGCTCTGAACCGAATACAAGAAGCCCGGGTTTCCCGGCATCTCTCCAGCGTCTCCTGGGTCTTCCCGAATCCTTTCAACCCTTTTGTCCTTAAAGACGTAGCTTTTGGAAAACTCCGGCCAGAATGGAGATTTTTTAAAAGTCCGTGTTCAGTCTGTGTTTGAGTTTGGACGGGTAAAAGTTAGCTTTTTGGTGAGCACCTTAAGAAATTCCTTAGACAAAACAGAACATGAAGTTATTGACTTCGAGATGTTGGTTTAATTTAGATGTTGTTTTATGGGCTTAATGTAAATGGGGATAATTAGAGTCCAATAAAAATGTTAGCTCTAAGACAATCAGATACTAGCATACGTAAAATAATGCAGAATCAAACCCTCACCATTTGTCCCCAGGTCATTTTTTCCTTACCTTCTTGCTACTGGACTTGCTAAAGCACTCCGCCCCTTCCCGGGTCATCAACCTCTCCTCCATCGCTCACACCATGGGCCGGATCCACTTTGACGACCTGAATGGGGAGAAGAGCTATCATCCCGTGCGAGCCTACGCGCAGAGCAAGCTAGCTAACGTCCTGTTTACCAGGGAGCTAGCTAAAAGGATGGAGGGTATGATGATCTTCTTCATCGGGTATCTGTTTGAGATACCACAACAAAAGTATAGGGTGTGTTTGTTTTATGTACTGGGACAGATCAGTGAAGAATCTCTACTACTACTACTACTACTACTACTACTACTACTACTACTACGACTAATGACACAGTAATCACAGTTGCAATAAACTGCAGTTTTCGCGCAGTTGGGTCCACAACAACTACAGTACAACTACTACTATTACATGACTGCTATTACTTACTACTACTTACTACTACTACTACATTAGCATGCTAATGTTACCATGTTGCCTTTGCTAGCATGCTAATGTTAATAATATTAGATTAATATACACAATATTAGCATAGTCGCATTTTTAGGGTACACACATATATGAACATTTGGCACTATCATGCTAGGTGTTAGCATGCTAACATTAGCACACTGGCAACTACTGCAAATGATATTGAAGAACTGATTACATTAGCTACTGTTACTGCTGTTACTAAAAACAATACTACTACTACGACTAATGACACAGTAATCAGAGTTGCAATAAACTGCAGTTTTGGCGCAGTTGGGTCTACAACAACTACAGTGCAAGTACTACTATTACATGACTGCTAATAGTTCTGCTGCTATTACTACTACTACATTAGCTACTGTTACTAAAAACAATACTACAACAACTACTACTACTACGACTAATGACACAGTAATCAGAGTTGCAATAAACTACAGTTTTCGCGCAGTTGGGTCCACAACAACTACAGTACAACTACTACTATTACATGACCGCTAATAGTTCTGCTGCTATTACTAGTACTACTACATTAGCTACTGTTACTAAA
The DNA here is from genome assembly GCF_030265055.1 of Doryrhamphus excisus. Lineage (NCBI taxonomy): Eukaryota > Metazoa > Chordata > Actinopteri > Syngnathiformes > Syngnathidae > Doryrhamphus > Doryrhamphus excisus. The sequence goes on from NC_080486.1 coordinate 4,037,562, forward strand.
AACAATACTACTACCAATAATACTGCTGCTACTATTCCTACTACCACAACTATTTGTAATAATGTTACTGTACTTCTATGACTACAAATGCTACAACTACTGCAACTACTACTGCAAGTACTTTTACTGGGGGTACTTCATTTGTGGCTTTGGTTTGCAGTCATGGGAGTGATGGTGTACTCGGTGGACCCCGGTACTGTGAAAACGGAGATAACAAGACACATCAGGAGGCCTGTGGCGGACTTGATCCAAATGTTTGGTTCTCTGATCAAGACCCCAGAAGAAGGGGCGTATACCACCATCTACTGCGTGGTCACCCCTGAGAGTCAGCTGCAGGGCGGAGGACACTACAAGTGAGTATTATATATTTATATTTATATTTTGGATGACAATAAAGCTTATTTTGTATTTATTTTTTGTTGTTGTCCTTGCAGAGATTGTGCCCTCAGCAAGAGCTGCAGGGCGGGGCAAGATGATGGAACCGCCTTAAAACTGTGGGCCACCAGTTGCTCTCTGCTGAACATCCGTTGGAGATAGTCACCTAAGTACTACAACTTGCTGTTGTACTTTTACGACACGTTTCATGCTAAGATACATGAAGGTCTGTGGTTGACGTTACCATTAAAAGATACTTCTAATGGACCTTCTGATGATCAGAGCATTTCTTTGGGAGATTTAGCCTTCCCCGCATAGATCATGCTAGGTGTTAGCATTGCTAGCATGGTGATGTAAACATACATATGACTTTTTCTACTACTGTTTACTGTCATGGTTAGACACATATATGTATTAACACTACTATAATGTTTGGTGTTAGCATGCTAATGTTAGCATGTTGCCTTTGCTAGCATGCTAATATTAATAATATTAATATACATAATTTTAGTATAGTTGCATTTTTAGGGTACACATATATGAACATTTGGTACTATCATGCTAGGTGTTAGCATGCTAACATTAGCACACTGGCAACTACTGCAACTAATATTGAAGAACTGATTACATTTTGGGGGTGATCCGGATCACTGTCTGGATCCAGGAAGTTTTTTTAAAGGACTTTTTCGGCATTTGTACATATAACTCCACAAAAAAATGGTCAGAGCATTTCTTTGGGAGATTTAGCCTTCCCCGCATATATCATGCTAGGTGTTAGCATTGCTAGCATGGTGACGTAAACATACATATGACTTTTTCTACTACTGTTTACTGTCATGGTTAGACACATAAATGTATAAACACTACTATGTTTGGTGTTAGCATGCTAATGTTAGCATGCTGCCTTTGCTAGCATGCTAATATTAATAATATTCGATTCATATACATAATATTAGCATAGTCGCATTTTTAGGGTACACATATATGAACATTTGGCACTATCATGCTAGGTGTTAGCATGTTAACATTAGCACACTGGCAACTAATATTGAAGAACTGATTACATTTTGGGGGTGATCCGGATCACTGTCTGATCCAGGAAGTTTTTTTAAAGGACTTTTTCGGCATTTGTACATATAACTCCACAAAAAATGGTCAGAGCATTTCTTTGGGAGATTTAGCCTTCCCCGCATATATCATGCTAGGTGTTAGCATTTAAGCATTGCTAGCATGGTAATGTGAACATATGACTATCTCTACTACTATCTATTGTCATGGGTAGACACATATACGAATAAACACCGCTATAATGCTTGGTGTTAGCAATGCTCATGTTAGCATGTTGCTAGCATGATAATGTTAATAATATTAGATTAATATACATAATATTAGCATAGTTGCATTTTTAGGGTACACACATATATGAAGATTTGGCACTATCATGCTATGTGTTAGCATGCTAATATTAGCACACTGGGAACTGCTGCTACTACTCCCACAACTACTGCAACTAATGCTGCAAGTACCACAATTACAGCTTTTACTAATAATACTACTACTATTAATATTACTAACACTACTGCTGCAACTACTACTACTATTGCAACTGCTACTTTTGCTACCAATAATATCACCAGCTACTAAGTTAGTACGATGACTGCAACGACCAACAACCCAATTGAACTACTACTATACTACTACAATTATTAGTACTATGACTATGAATGTTACAACTACTACAATGATTATTGATGATAAGGGAGACAGGATTTTCTTGACCCAGGATGCCATCAAGCGGCCAGAAGGAGAACTACAACAGATTCCCCAAAAGAACCACAAGTACATTTTCCATTAAAACTGCAAATTGTAGTACTAACTGTACATCAGACCAACAACTCAATGGAACTACTACTATACTACTACAATTATTAGTACTATGACTATGAACATCAGACCAACGACCCAATGGAACTACTACTATACTACTACAATTATTAGTACTATGACTATGAATGTTACAACTACTACAATGATTATTGATGATAAGGGAGACAGGCTTTTCTTGACCCAGGATGCCATCAAGCGGCCAGAAGGAGAACTACAACAGATTACCAAAAAGAACCGCAAGTACATTTTCTATTATAACTGCAAATTGTAGTACTAAGTGTACGTCATGTGCATACATAATAATTATGTTGATGTAAAAATTGAAATAATTATGCAGTGTATAAAGAGAAAGAAGAAGAAGATAACTAATGGCTAACAATATTAGGTACACCTGTATGATCTAAGGCCGTGGTCTTCAAAGTCTCGGTTTGTGTCCCCTTTCAAGTTCTAAAATAAATACCAGAAAATATTATTAAAAAAACATAAAAACATATATTTTAATGTATTTTAAAAAGATTAAAATATATTATTAGATGTATTTATTATTATTATTATTCTTTTAAATAGCATTTAAAAAATACAAATATAACAAAGTGACAAAAATATTTGTCATTTTTCAAAAAATAATGTAGAAATTAAATTTTATATGTATACACATAATGTTCATATTTTAATATAAACATACACAGATAAATTATATTTATTTTCAATGTAATTTTAATTTGACATGTATTTTTACATGTGCAAATGATTTATTATTTTTTCATGTGTTTAAAAAAATATTTAAAAAATACATGTAAAACAAAGGCACTGAATTCAAATATGTATAAAATTATTATTATTTATATTTTTCATTTTATAATAAGGGATTTATGATAAGGGAGACAGGCTTTTCTTGACCCAGGATGCCATCAAGCGGCCAGAATGAGAACTGCAACAGATTACCAAAAAGAACCACAAGTACATTCATTCATTAAAACTGCAAATTGTAGTACTAATTGTACATCAGACCAACAACCCAATGGAACTACTACTATACTACTACAATTATTAGTACTATGACTATGAACATCAGACCAACAACCCAATGGAACTACTACTATACTACTACAATTATTAGTACTATGACTATGAATGCAACAACTACTGCAATGATTATTGATGATAAGGGAGACAAGCTTTTCTTGACCGAGGATGCCATCAAGCGGCCAGAAGGAGAATTGCAACAGATTCCCAAAAAGAACCACAAGTACATTTTCTATTAAAACTGCAAATTGTAGTACTAACTGTACGTCATGTACATACATAATAATTATGTTGATGTAAAAATGGAAATAAGTATGCGGTGTATAAAGAGAAAGAAGAAGATGATGATAAATAGTGGCTGGAATTTTCGAATCAATTATGCGCGAGCTCGCTCCGGATTGGCTCAGCACTGATGCTGTGGCGACAAGATGGGCGGGGCTAAGCACGAAGCTGGGATGGTGATGAAGATGCTGATACCAAGAGACGCATTGTTCTTTAGTCGGTGGGAGCTGCAAGGTGTGTGATTGGAGCATAAAAAGATGTACTGCAGGTAGGCGGACATCTTGGACGCGCGCGTGCCGGGAGGACTACAAACATTAGCTAGCTGCGCGTGCTAATGTGGCTAATCCTTGCTAACTCTTGACAAGACTTTGACGGGACTTTGATAACTCGAATTATATCAATATTTGCGGACTTTTAAAAATATTTACTGTACTTCGTTGATAGATAATACTTTGTTTTTGTGTGTTTGAGGTCTATTTGCTTCCAGCGATGGTCGTGTGAGGAGAGACTTGACGGTCAAACGGTCATCATTACCGGAGCAAATACTGGCATCGGCAAGGAGACTGCCCGGGACCTGGCAGCAAGAGGTACTACTACTAGTACTACTACTACCACCATCATTACTACTTCTACTACTACTAGTGTCACTGTCTACAACACTCTACAACCTGTTACTTTCCCTACTTTAGTACTATAGCTTTTACTACTACTACAACTACTACAATACCTGCTCCGACGAATACTACAACTACTACTACTACTACTGTGCTACTGTTCCTTCCACTACTATACTTCACTTTCCACTAAAATTACTATTAATGCTTATAGGACTACCTGTATCACAACTTTTACTTCTACCGCCTTAATGACTACTGATACTACAAATACTACTATTAAAACAGCTACCACTACTGCGTCTAATACTACAATTGCTGAACCTACTGCAACACAACTACTGTGCTACTGTTCCTTCCACTACTATACTTCACTTTCCACTAAAATTACTATTAATGCTTATAGTACTACCTGTACTACTAGTACTACTACTACCACCATCACTACTACTTCTACTACTACTATTGTAACTGTCTACAACACTCTACAACCTGTTACTTTCCCTACTTTAGTACTATAGGTTTTACTACGACTACAACTACTACAACACCTGCTCCGACGAATACTACTACTACTACTACTACTACTACTACTACTACTGTGCTACTGTTCCTTCCACTACTATACTTCACTTTCCACTAAAATTACTATTAATGCTTATAGGACTACCTGTATCACAACTTTTACTTTTACCGCCTTAACGACTACTGATACTACAAATACTACTATTAAAACAGCTACCACTACTGCGTCTAATACTACAATTGCTGAACCTACTGCAACACAACTACTGTGCTACTGTTCCTTCCACTACTATACTTCACTTTCCACTAAAATTACTATTAATGCTTATAGTACTACCTGTACTACTAGTACTACTACTACCACCATCACTACTACTTCTACTACTACTGTTGTAACTGTCTACAACACTCTACAACCTGTTACTTTCCCTACTTTAGTACTATAGCTTTTACTACGACTACAACTACTACAATACCTGCTCCGACAAATACTACTACTACTACTACTACTACTACTACTACTGTGTTACTGTTCCTTCCACTACTATACTTCACTTTCCACTAAAATTACTATTAATGCTTATAGGACTACCTGTATCACAACTTTTACTTTTACCGCCTTAATGACTACTGATACTACAAATACTACTATTAAAACAGCTACCACTACTGCGTCTCATACTACAATTGCTGAACCTACTGCAACACAACTATTACTACTACTACTACTGCTATTGTACTTTTCAAAACTAAGACTAGAGCTAAACAACCACTGCTGCTACTATTACTGCTAACATTACTACTATAATATTAAGAACTAGTACTACTTAATAGTGCTGCTATAAGACTACTATTAATATTACTACTAGTACTAGCTATTGTGGCTAATATAAGTAGTGCTATAACTATGACTTTTACTGGTACTACTACTACTACTGCCAAGACTACTACTAGTGGACTGCATCTAGTAGTATAGCTTTTACTACTACGACAACTACTACAATACCTGCTCCGACGAATACTACTACTACTACTACTACTACTACTACTGTGCTCCTGTTCCTTCCACTACTATACTTCACTTTCCACTAAAATTACTATTAATGCTTATAGGACTATCTGTATCACAACTTTTACTTCTACCGCCTTAACGACTACTGATACTACAAATACTACTATTAAAACAGCTACCACTACTGCGTCTAATACTACAATTGCTGAACCTACTGCAACACAACTACTGTAAAAACAACTACTGTGCTACTGTTCCTTCCACTACTATACTTCACTTTCCACTAAAATTACTATTAATGCTTATAGGACTACCTGTACTACTAGTACTACTACTACCACCATCACTACTACTTCTACTACTACTATTGTAACCGTCTACAACACTCTACAACCCGTTACTTTCCCTACTTTAGTACTATAGCTTTTACTACTACTACAACACCTGCTCCGACGAATACTACTACTACTACTACTGTGCTACTGTTCCTTCCACTACTATACTTCACTTTCCACTATTACTATTAATGCTTATAGGACTACCTGTATCACAACTTTTACTTCTACCACCTTAACGACTACTGATACTACAAATACTACGATTAAAACAGCTACCACTACTGCGTCTAATACTACAATTGCTGAACCTGCTGCAACACAACTACTGTAAAAACAACTACTGTGCTACTGTTCCTTCCACTACTATACTTCACTTTTACACTAAAATTACTATTAATGCTTATAGTACTACCTGTACTACTAGTACTACTACTACCACCATCACTCCTACTTCAACTCTGCTGCCGTTACCACGACTGCGTCTAATACTACAAGTGCTGAACATACTTTACCACAATTACAAGTACTATGACTGCTACTACTATTGTAGCTAATACAACGAGTGCTATAACTATGACTTTTACTGGTACTACTACGACTACGAGCGGTAGTCATGATCATAAATATACTATATACTATTAATATACACTAATACTATACTATAATACTATCGCAAAGAGTATTATCCATTATCTCTACTCGTCATAATGCTATGATTATAACAAGTACCTTCACTTACTGCAACTATTAGTACTATTGTAAAGTACTTTTACTTTTTTAACTATTACAAGTACTATGACTACTACATCTAATGGTGCTTCTTCAACTACTCCTAGAAGTATTAAGTACCTTTACCTACTGCTACAGTTACTACTACAACAAAGTGCGGGTATTTTTTAAATAAAATGTTACGATAAGAAGAAAAAAAGAGACAAGAATAAAGAAAACAAACCAAAAAACGCTGACTATGTCTTTTTTCCTTTCTATGGAAGGACGGCAGCGACAAGTACCTTGTGGCTAACACTATAACTGTTGCATTATGTGACCTAAACATTCCAGCCATGAAATAAGCAGGTCCAAAAGTTAAGCAGATTTCAAGCTAAAAAACACGACCCCCCTCCCAGCAAAGAATCAGGTTTAACACCCCTACCCCCCACCCCCCATCTCTCTCTCTCTCTCCTCTCACCGAAAGAGCGAGTGAGGTGATGCTTCACACTCTGACAGTCGGTAGACACAAGACCGACGAGGCGTCAAAAAAAAGGGAAAGGGGGACACAGAGGGAGCATTGTGAGGTGCGACAAAAGGCACATACGCATATATAAAATATAATATAATAATAATAATAAGTCTTGCATACATGAATGATATTTCTTCTTAAAATGCAACAGGAAGTCTTTCAACACTTTGTTGAGTCTTTGGCCTCCATGAAAACACTTTGTTGTCTGCTTTATTTTAATGAAGTGAACTTGGCCTGCGAGGCAACGTGGGAGTTACTGAGTTTTCCCAGCAGGAAACAAAGCTGCCACTGAGTAATCACTCTCCTCTTCCATAATTGCTGGCAACGCTATTATGTTTGTGTGTGTGTGTGTGTGTGTGTGTGGCGTATACGTGCATACTGAGAGCAGCTCATTGATGAGAAAGTGACGTTGGTGGCTATTTAATCATCTTTACATTCCATCTGTAACATGCTCACTAATTATAGAGCAATTTAGTTGTTTTAGTGTCCAGCCACAACATTAGGTACACCTGTATGATCCAAGGTTGTGGTCTTCAAAGTCTCGGGTTGTGTGCCCTTTTAAGTTCTAAAATAAATACCAGAAAATATTATTTAAAATATATATTTGTATGTATTTTTAATATATTTAAAATATATTTTTAATTATATTATTTAATTTTTAATAATATTTTTATTTTAAATATATTAACATATATTATTAGATGTGTTTATTATTATTATTATTATTTAAATAGCATTTTAAAAAATACAAATATAACAGAGCAACAAAAATATTTTTCATTTTTCAAAAAATAATGTAGGAATTAGATTTTATATGTATATAGCAATTTAGTCGTTTCAGTGTCCAGCCACAACATTAGGTACACCTGTATGATCTTAGGTTGTGGTCTTCAAAGTCTCGGGTTGTGTGCCCTTTTAAGTTCTAAAATAAATACCAGAAAATATTATTTAAAATAGATATTTTTAATGTATTTTAAATATATTTTAATGTATTTTAAATATATTTTTAATGATATTATTTTATTTTATTTGTAATAATATTTTTATTTTAAATATATTAACATATATTATTATATGTATTTATTATTATTATTATTTTTTAAATAGCATTAAAAATACAAATATAACAGAGCAACAAAATATTTTTTAAATTTTCAAAAAATAATGTAGAAATTAGATTTTATATGTATATACATAATTTTCACATTTTAATATAAACATACACAAATAAATTATATTTATTTAATTGTATTTAATTTTAATTTGACGTGTGTTTTTACATGTCCAAATGATTTCTTTTTTTTAATGTGTTGCTATGCTATTAAAAAAATACAAGTAAAACAAAGGCACTGAATTCAAATATGTATATTTTTTTTTATATATTTTTCATTTTCATAAAAAATATCTAAATTAAATTATATATATATAATTTTTTAAACTTTAATTTTCTGTTTGTTTTTAAGTTAATTTTGACATAAACCATTTTTAGTTTAATATAAAATATAAAAAATATAATATAATATAATATAAAAATATAAAAAATATAAAATAAATATCTCAAATAATGCAATTCAATTAAATTCTAAAAAAATATTATTATTATGAGAGTATATACTGGAAATTTTGACCAACCTTTTTTTCCTCTTGAGGCGCCCGCATCATCATGGCGTGCAGGGATCTGGAACGGGCAGAAGAGGCGAGATTGGACATTTTGGAAGACACTGGCAATGAGAATGTGGTGATTAGGAAGCTGGATCTATCGGACAGTCGGTCCATTAGAGCCTTTGCAGAGCTCATCAACAAAGGTAGATTATATGTACCTTCCGAGATCATTTCTGGAGCTTTTTGCATTGTAATTCTACTCTTGTGTTATTTCTTAGAGGAGAAAAAAGTGAATATTCTGATAAACAACGCGGGCATCATGATGTGCCCGTACTCCAAGACTGCTGACGGCTTTGAAATGCAGTTTGGAGTCAATCATTTGGGTGAGTCACGAAAAACAGCGACCACAGAACGTCCATAAAATCAATTTCACCTCGTCGTCATTCACCTGAGGTGATATTACTGCAGGAAGCCATTTGAAGTAATCGAGTTAAGGTGGTTACATAATGGAGAAAAGGCAATGATGATTATGTTTGCATAGAAAATGCATCATATGGCGCACATTGTGTTTTCGCCACCATCCTTCATAAATGGTATTTTGAGAGCATAGAACATGCTGTGCTCCCACCAACAGCCCACACACATATGCGCATGTAAACATGAGGATATATATGGTACAGTGTACTGTATGTACCGTACACACGTACAGCACGACTAGGAACTTCCTTCAGAAGAGGAAGAAAGGATATGAAGAACAATGGTGCAGACAGGAAATGAACAAAGCCCTTTACATTGAATGTAAACACACATTTCCTCATGACTTAATTGGGGTGTGTGCTTGGTATAGTGTAGAATACAATGCAGTATTTATTTATACTGCAGTATTTATTTATTTATTTATACATTTCTTATTCGTATTTGATTTGGACTGCTTTATCTATGATTTAAAAAATATTATTAGTGAACAGAAATACAGATTATTATTTTTGGTTTGCAGTACAGTGCAGTAGTGGTAACTGAAAAAAGCCTTTTATTTTATTTTATTTTATTTTATTTTATTTTATTTTATTTTATTTTATTTTATTTTATTTTATTTTATTTTATTTTATTTTATTTTATTTTATTTTATTTTATTTTATTTTATTTTATTTTATTTTATTTTATTTTATTTTATTTTATTTTATTTTATTTTATTTTAGCTTAGCTTAGCTTAGCTTAGTTTAGTATTTTATTTCATTTTATTTTACTTTATTTTATTAGCTTAGCTTCGCTTAGCTTAGCTTAGTATTTTATTTTATTTTATTTAAGTTTATTTAAGTTTAGTTTAGTATTTTATTAGTTTAGTAAATTTAATTAATTTTAATTTCAATTTCAATTTCAATTTCAATTTCAATTTCAATTTTAATTTTAATTTTAATTTTAATTTTAATTTTAATTTTAATTTTAATTTTAATTTTAATTTTAATTTTAATTTTAATTTTAATTTTAACTGTGCAATAAACCGTGCAATAAACCTGTGGCTTCATGTTACAATGTGTATATGTGTGTGTGTTTGAAATAACAGGTCACTTCCTGTTGACTTACCTGCTGCTGGACTTGATCAAGTGGTCAGCTCCGGCTCGGATTGTCGTGGTGGCGTCGGTGGCTCACACCTGGACCGGCATCCAACTGGAAGACCTCAACAGCGAGAGCAGCTACGACACCATGAAAGCCTACGGACAGAGCAAACTGGCCAATGTCCTCTTTGCACGAGCCCTCGCCAAAAAGCTAGAAGGTTTGGAATGAAATGTGTTAGCATGCTAAATTCAAATGGATGTCAATTAAGTGATTTACACAATAAAAAAATTATGTTAGCATGCTAATATGCTAACATTAGCATGATAGCGGGGAGTGTCTGCTTAGTTTCATATTTATGAAAATTGTCAAAAATACTAGTATGCTCATATTAGAATGCTAGCAAAGCTATCATGCTAACGTTATCGTGTTAACACAGCATAATAGTGTCTACTTTTGAAAATGGCTAAAAAATGCTACTATACAAACGTAATAATACGCGTCTATCCATGAAAACTAAAATGCTAAAATGCTACTCTGGTAATATTAGCGTGCTTGCAATGCTAACATGCTAATATAAGCATGCTAACACCTGGCACGATCGTGGTAAACCATTAACACATACCATCAAAAGGTATGACTTATGACTTAAAAAATGCTAACAAGCTAATGTTTGCATACTAACGTTAGCATTAATTAAAAAAAACATGTTAGCATGCATTAACATGATAGCGGTGAGTGTCTGCTTAGGTTAATATTTATGAAAATTGCCAAAAATGCTAGTATGCTCATGTTACAATGCTAGCAAAACTATCATGCTAACATTATCATGTTAACAGCATAATAGTGTCTACCTTTTTGAAAATGGCTAAAAATGCTACTATGCTAATTTAGCATGCAACACTGAGCATGATAGTGGTAAGTGTTTATATAAGTGTCTACCCATGAAAACTAAAATGCTACTCTGGTAATATTAGCATGCTTGCAATGCTAACATGCTAACATAAGCATGCCAACACCTGGCACGATACTGGTAAATGTTTATCTACAGCATGTGTCTACCCTTGGAAATAACAAAAAAGGCTAGTATGCTAATGTTGCATGCTAGCAATGCTAATGTTAGCATACTAATAAAAAATAAATCAAACTCATACAGTGGTCATGAAATATGATGAGTGCTAATAGATGCATATGCACTATTTCTGATGCATGTTGTAGGAACTGGGGTGAGCGTGTTCTCCCTACACCCGGGTGTGGTGCAGTCCGACCTGTGGAGACACCAGCACCAGTGTATCCAGGTGGCTGTGAAGATCTTCAGGATTTTCACCAAGACGACGGTGGAGGGGGCTCAGACCACCATCTTCTGCGCCGTGCAGCCTGGCCTGGAGAGTCAGAGTGGTGGCTACTTCAGGTACATCCAGAATGCTTCTCCCAGACACACTTTGGGTTGTGTGTGACAGTCACGTTCATGTGCTTGCAGCGATTGCGCCCCTGCGAGGTGCTCCAGAACGGCCTCTGATGACGATGTGGCCCAGAAGCTGTGGGACAGAAGCTGCAACATGCTTGGCATCACCTGGCAGTGAATTGCATACAGGAAAAAAGGACTGTTAACCATAACAAAGGCATCATTCAAACAGCATTATAGAGGCATTAATATTACTTTAGCTATGCTACTTTGTTGTCACTAGTGTTCTACATTTGGTGTCTTAAATTATTTTTCTCTCCTCATTGTTGAGTATTTATTACGAGGACCACTGAATTGAGAGGGGGGAAAACTAATCCATATCACGAGTGATTATTTAAGTCCAGTGGAATGTGGAACGAGCCAACTAAAAGGTCACAGGCACTGCGACTTAGTTATTATAGCAATTTTAAAAAAATGCATTTTATTTTATTCATTAGTTTATTTTAAAAATACTATAATAATAATACATAAATCATAAAAATATGTACAATTCAATAGAAATTATATAAAATTAAATTAAATTAAAAATAAATGTTAAATAATTAAAACAAACTCTCAATTAATGATAAGTGTTTTTCCTGTCCATCCCTGTTCTCATGTTAGCATTCTATTCAATTAAAATGCAGGCAAGTCATTCACACTTTTTATAAAAAAAAAACATATGCTTACACATTAGCTAAGAATAAACAGACAATATTATACTATATTTAATTTTACAGAATCATATTGAACGTTGTGTACATTGAAAATATGTAGTAAACTGAAAAAAAACCTGAGGTTTATAGGTTACGTACACGCCGTCTTATCATGCGCGTTTCCTTCCTCGTCGCTAGGTGTCACTATAGGCGTATGGAATGCGAAACGAGTAAGAATTTGCGCATGCGCGTGTAAAGTCTACGTCAGCTCTGCGCCCTCTTAAATCCTCCCAGCTACGTGGCGTCACTCTCTACGACTCGCTCCTCAACAAGCAATCCCTGAAAAGGTAAAAGCGATTTTGCTATAATATAATTTAAGTTTAAAATGTATTTAGAAACAGGTTTGAGTTTTTCTTCTGTAGTTTTTCCGCGCACGTTAATATGCCAGATTATTTTCACCATAGTAGTGTAGCGTACACATTCTAATTGTATACCAACATACACAATGTAATCAGTGTATACATGTCATATAATTTCATTAAACCAACCATATAATGACGCATTTTAGTGCTGCTCTTGTAACTTTTGTGAGTGTGAAAGTTGTAAGGCTAAAGTCAACGTCAGCGTAAGATAGCGGCGAGTTAGCATGTAGCTAGCCGACGGTTTGTTATACCTTTCCCGTTTGTCTCCAGCAAAGAAAACCTCAAGCACCATGGATCAGGTCATGCAGTTTGTTGAGCCGAGCAGGCAGTTCGTCAAAGACTCCATAAGGCTGGTGAAAAGATGTACCAAACCCGACAGAAAAGGTATGGATGTCATCATAAGAGCATTAGCATACCTAATATGTGTACGTGGGGCGGCCATTTAATAGTAAAAACTGTTTCTGGTCGGAATCATTTCAATGTAACCCAAGACACGGAAGTCGCCCAAGCTTTAATTGTGTAAAACAAAGTCGTATAAGACAAAATTTGTAAGAATTGCTTCAAGTTACTTAATAATATGTCGAAATTTAAATAAACAAACATGTCTAACGTCACGTCTGTTTACATTCTAAGCTTCCGGTGACGGGTCCGTCAGGTTTTAAGAGGTTTTAATTAAATGTCTGCTCACCGTTTTCTAGAATTTCAGAAAATTGCAATGGCCACAGCTATTGGATTCGCCATCATGGGATTCATCGGCTTCTTCGTCAAACTCATCCACATCCCTATCAACAACATTATTGTGTAAGTTGCTGCAATGCATTAAAACTGTCATTTAGCATTTAAGTTAAATACCCTTATTTTGCATTTATAATACTTCTGTGGTGCAAATGTAATAATACAACATTAACCTGCAAAACAGCTTTCCTATCCAATTGCGTGTGTAAAGCATCCTTTTTTTTGTCTTGCAGTGGTGGTTAAATTCCAATCAAACACAGAAGATGAGCATCTGGAATCAGAAGACAGACATGCAACGTTCTGATGAGGGGAGGGGAACAGAAGGAGTGACATTTTTATTACATTCTGTAGTCAACATTTCTATTATGCTATGTAAATAATAAAAAAAAACATGCAATGGGATGCCAACTTTGCCTTTTAATACAATTTCTATTTTGTTGTAGAATGCTAAATGTAGTTTTCCTGCATAAAAATATTTGATGCTATTTAATACATGTGGATTTCTAATAGTTTACCTTTTTAAAAATACCGTATATACCAGCCTTGCATTGTAAAAGATGTACAACTTGAAACAGTCAAGGTGATGGTGTTTGCCAGCATCCCCCCTCCTTGTGGATGCCCATGCTCCACAGCAAAGGCCGGTCTGTGTTGACTGTTACACACTTCCTGGGCGCTCCAGGGGACACGGGCTCGTAGGTGTTGGAGGTGCTCACCAGCTTCCCGAACTCAAGCACTTGGTTATCTGGATGACAGGAACGAGAAGACGTTAAATAGTTCTTGTTTGGGGAAGGTGAGTAGGGGTGCTACAGGCTGACCTCAAGTGGCCGATAAGCGCTACTGCAACAGCATGTACAAAGATGAGGGTCACTTATCGGCAGTATTATCTCTTTAAAAACTAACAACTATTACACTGTACATTACATAATCATTAATATAATCGTCTGAGTGTACACAAGCTCATGTATGCTTTTAAAATACAAACAATTTGACATGTAGCGTATGTTTAAGGCGGAAGTGACAGAACGGTCAAACAGTGACCTCAAGTGGTCAAAACAGGTATCCAAATGGAGTCGCTTTCAGGCAATATCACTTTTAAAAGCCAACAACCCATATATAGAATTACAGCGTCTTCATAAGCAAACTTTTTCCGAGTGTATATAATCACAAATTCAGATTTAAAATCGAAACTATCGCGAAAATATACAAAATTGCTTATGTTTTAAGGCGGAAGTGACCTCAAGTGGTCAAACAAGGTGTCCAAAGAGAATCGTTTTTCGGCAAAATAACTTTAAAAAGCCAACAACCTATTTATAGAATTACAATGTGTTCATAAGCAAGCGTCTTCTGAGTGTATATAATCATAAATTCAGATTTAACATCGAAACTATGGCGAAAATATACCAAATAGCTTATGTTTTAAGGCGGAAGTGACCTCAAGTGGTCAAATCAGTTGACCAAATGGAGTCGCTTTCCGGCAATATCATTTTAAAAACCCGACAACCTATATATAGAATTACAGCGTGTTCATAAGCAAACTTTTTCTGAGTGTATATAATCTTAAATTCACATTTAAAATAGAAACTATGGCGAAAATATACAAAATTGCTTCTGTTTTAAGGCGGAAGTGACCTCAAGTGGTCAAACCAGGTATCCAAATGGAGTCGCTTTCAGGCAATATCACTTTAAAAAGCCAAAAACCTATATATAGAATTACACAGCGTTCATAAAAAACGTCTCATGAGTGTATATAATCACAAGTACAGATTTAAAATCGAAACTATCGCGAAAATATACAAAATTGCTTATGTTTTAAGGCGGAAGTGACAGAACGGTCAAATAAGGTGTCCAAAGAGAGTCGTTTTCCGGCAATATCACTTTAAAAATCCAACAACTTACATATAGAATTCCAGCGTGTTCATAAACAAGCGTCTTCTGAGTGTATATAATCAGAAGTACAGATTTTAAATAGAAACTATCGTGAAAATATACAAAATTGCGTACATTTTAAGGCGGAAGTGACCTCAAGTTGTCAAACCAGTTGTCCAAATGGAGTCGCTTTCCGGCAATGTATCTTTAAAAACCCAAAAACCTACATATAGAATTACAACGTGTTCATAAACAAACTTTTTATAATGTTATATTTTCGTATCGTATATTATCGTATATAATCTTAAATTCAGATTTAAAATCGAAACTATGGCGAAAATATACCAAAAAGCATATGTTTCGAGGCGGAAGTGACAGAACGGTCCAACAGTGACCTCAAGTGGCCACACCAGGAAGCACAAGAATTAACAAGGAAAGCAATGCAAAACTACATTCCTGTTTTTTTTTTTGTGGGGGTCAAAGCTGGGGGGGTTGGGCTTACTCATGCAAAATATTTGATAAACTGTAACAGCGGTTGCGTGCCACTATTCCATTTAGCATTACATTTGTTCACACGCCATTTGCCGTGAGCAATTTGAGCAGAGGAGCACCCCAGAGTGTGGGAGTGTTGGACTGTGTCTAATACAAGACGGGCCAAACGACATAAGACAATCACTTTAATTTACTTTTTATCAGCGGGGACTACTCTTGCATGTTTGCAGCAAATTAGATTCAGAAAGCAATTTCTGGCCTGTCAATCGGTTCAAATGTTTAGCGGTCTAGTAGAGTACATTTTTAGACGAGACTCGGGCCTCTATTGGTTACTTACGGCGCTATTGCGCAAGAAATTATGCATGGGAAATATCATTACTTCTATTTTACTAATAATCATCATCATCATAATAAAACATAATAGCACGGGCTACTGTAATCCAGCTAAAACTCAACTCAGAATCCCCGACGTCACGTCCAGTCCACACGTCCGGAAGACATTTATTGCACCAACCACAAGCAGAAGTCTTAGTGATGTCATAAATGGCTTATTTTCTATGATTATGCCTACTATATTGGGTAATATGAATGTAAAAATGACTACAGGGGTGCTATTTCACATCTGGAGGTCTCTAATAATGTTAGAAAGCTGTACAAAAGTAACAAAATGATACTAATCACAATAAAACATAATAACATGGGCTACTGTTGTGACTGGAATTAACGTGAAGGTGAATATAGGGGTGTTATTTCACATCTGGAGGGCTCTAATAATGTTAGAAGCTGTATAAAAGTAAAAAATAAGTATACTAATCACAATAAAGCATAATAACATGGGCTACTGTTAACCCATGGTAGACATTAATTGTGTGAAGGTGACTATAGGGGTGTTATTTCACATCTGGAGGTCTCTAATAATGTTATAAGATGTAAAAAAGTAATAAAATGATACTAATCACAATAAAACATAATAATATGGCCTACTGTTGTGGCTGTAATTAACCTGTTGTAGACATTTATTGTGTGAAGGTGACTATAGGGGTGTTATTTCACATCTGGAGGTCTCTAATAATGTTAGAAGCTGTACAAAAGTAATAATATGATACGAATCACAATAAAACATAATAACATGGGCTACTGTTGTGACTGTAATTAACCCATGGTAGACATTTATTGTGTGAAGGTGACTATAGGGGTGCTATTTCACATCTGGAGGGCTCTAATAATATTGGAAGCTGTACAAAAGTAACAAAATGATACGAATCACAATAAAACATAATAACATGGACTATTGTTGTGACTGTAATTAACCCATGGTAGACATTTATTGTGTGAAGGTGACTATAGGGGTGCTATTTCACATATGGAGGGCTCTAATAATGTTAGAAGCTGTACAAAAGTAACCAAATGATACTAATCACAATAAAACATAATAACATGGGCTCCTGTCGTGACTGTAATTAACCCATGGTACACATTTATTGTGTGAAGGTGACTATAGGGGTGTTATTTAACATCTGGAGGGCTCTAATAATGTTAGAAGCTGTACAAAAGTAACCAAATGATGCTAATCACAATAAAACATAATAAATGGGCTACTGTTAACCCATGGTAGACATTAATTGTGTGAAGGTGACTATAGGGGTGTTATTTCACATCTGGAGGTCTCTAATAATGTTAGAAGCTGTACAAAAGTAAATAAAATGATACTAATCACACTAAAACATAATAACATGGGCTACTGTTGTGACTGTAATTAACCCGTGGTAGACATTTATTGCGTGAAGGTGACTATAGGGGTGTTATTTAACATCTGGAGGTCTCTAATAATGTTAGAAGCTGTACAAAAGTAACAAAATGATACTAATCACAATAAAACATAACAACATGGGCTACTGTTGTGACTATTGGGCCTCTATTGGTTACTTATTGTTTCCCTTCAAAGTCTTTCTGCGGAAGAAAAGGGAACACGAGAGAACAAAGTCAGCAAAGAACGAAGAAAATCAACACAAAAACTTCCCCTGCTTCATGGACTCCAAAACAAGCATTACGTTACCGAGTTGACACAAAACACAACGAAATAAAACGGCTTAATAATGGAGCGATTCGCCGAACCCCAAAACACAGTAGAGGAAGACAAATATGAAATAAACGTCGAGTGCGGAGTCTCAGTCTCTTTTGGGAAATAGTCTTGCCATTGTTTTTTTACTGAGCCTTTTAAATGGCTTCATTAGTAATCCCCTCCTCAGAGCTGATACAGATCAATAGCGGGGGCTCCAAATGAGCGTCGCACCCTCCTCCAGTGATAACAATGGGGATGTTTGCTGCCTGTAATTGCATTTGCAGCACGCCACAGCTGAAAGGGCCCGTTTTCTGTACAGGGGAGAGGGGGGGGGCGGTGTATTTACACAACAAATTACCCAGAGGAGAGGAGGATTATGGGTATTCGGGGTCGTGGTAAAGGCTCTACAGTACAATGCTTTGTAATCGAATGCAACAACGTTGCAGTAAAAGTAAACAAGGAGTTAACACGCTCTTGAGATCCATAGTTCATATTGTTGCTGATGGACTACCCAGCATACCTTGCGGACATTTGGAAATTACAGTTTGAAGTTTCATGTAATGTTTATCGCTGAGTTGTTAGTAGTAAAAGCGACTATAGGGGTGTTATTTAATATCTGGGGATCTCTAATAATGTTAAAAACAGGCTTTTATTTTGCTAATCAGAATCCCCGACGTCACTTCCTGTCCACACGTCCGGAAGACATTTGTTGCACCAACCACATGCACAACTTAGCTTATTTTCTATGATTATGTCTACTATATAGCTACTATATAACTATAGGGGTGCTATTACATCTGGAGATCTCTAATAATGTTGGAAATGTATTTAGAAATACATACTACATCACTACTACAATACATACTACAATACATCACTACTCTTAGTGATGTCATAAATGGCTTATTTTCTATGATTATGCCTACTATATTGGGTAATATGAGTGTAAAAATGACCATAGGGGTGCTATTTTACACCTGGAGGTCTCTAATAATGTTACAAGCTGTACAAAAGTAACAAAATGATACTAATCACACTAAAACATAATAACATGGGCTACTGTTGTGACTGCAATTAACCTGTGGGAGACATTTATTGCGTGAATGTGACTATAGGGGTGTTATTTCACGTCTGGAGGTCTCTAATCATGTTAGAAGCTGTACAAAAGTAACAAAATGATACTTATCACAATAAAACATAATAACATGGGCTACTGTTAACCCATGGTAGACATTTATTGTGTGAATGTGACTATAGGGGTGTTATTTCACATCTGGAGGGCTCTAATAATATTGGAAGCTGTACAAAAGTAACAAAATGATACTAATCACAATAAAACATAATAACATGGGCTACTGTTGTGGCTGTAATTAACCTGTGGGAGACATTTATTGCGTGAATGTGACTATAGGGGTGTTATTTCACGTCTGGAGGTTTCTAATCATGTTAGAAGCAGTACAAAAGTAACAAAATGATACTAATAACAATAAAACATAATAACATGGGCTTCTGTTAACCCATGGTAGACATTTATTGTGTGAATGTGACTATAGGGGTGTTATTTAACATCTGGAGGTCTCTAATAATGTTAGAAGCTGTACAAAAGTAACAAAATGATACTAATCACAATAAAACATAATAACATGGGCTACTGTTCTGACTGTAATTAACCTGCGGTAGACATTTATTGCGTGAAGGTGACTATAGGGGTGTTATTCAACGTCTGGAGGTCTCTAATCATGTTAGAAGCTGTACAAAAGTAACAAAATGATACTAATCACAATAACACATAATAACATGGGCTACTGTTGTGACTCTAATTAACCCATGGTAGACATTTATTGCGTGAAGCTAACTATAGGGGTGTTATTTCATGTCTAGAGGGCTCTAATAATGTTTTTAGAAGGTTGTCAACAGGTTCTTTGTGCTGTAGTTATAAAAATATTCTATTTATATATAATAATAATGGAAATTCACTTATCACAGTCGGGTCTGGAACCAGTTAATCGCAATACACGAGGGATTACGGTACCTATCCACTTTACGAAATGTTGCATCACAAGCGCAGCTAAGTTTGTTTTAGAGCAGCGGCTCTTCACAAGAAGAACCCCAGTAAATATCACATCAGTGTCCTTATGTATACTCTTATTGATGGGCCGTGACATAAGTCCGGGGCTGGCATCTCGCAGTGTCAGCACCATCTGCTTCGCCACGATAGCCGGCGTCCATTAAATGTTTATGATGCCGCTGCTGGGTTTGTCGAGGAGCGTCAAGTGGAAAAAAAAAAACAGTTTGTGGCTGAAGTTGACCTTCAAGATATAGGAAAAGCAGTCTCTGGTGGGAAGTCAATGATGGGGGGGTTTAGGGGCTTGTGATTGTGGGGAATATGGCATGTCCTTGTGTTTGACTTGATGGAAGGGTTCGCTGCATGTAGAGGGGAGGGGGGGGGCAAGGTTACAACTAATAAGGGTTTTGGCTGAAAATATGCACGAGTGTGCCACTCTTGGGTGAACTCCTTCCCCAACCAACCCTCATGGTGCTGAAATAGGAGAGGAGGATATAAAAGGAAAAAGACGAGTGGGGCTTAGCATCGTGTTGAACAGCAGACAGAAAATGATTCATATCCATGCTGGAGAAGGGAAGAAAGTAGAAGAAGAAAAGTTATAGAACTAGAAGGTCAGAATGTGTGTTTGCGTCTGACACACACACACACATATATACAAAGATCTAAAAAGAGCGGAGATGTCTGCCTCCGGCTGGGCTACTGAACCAAGAGGTGTCATATGCATCTAGCTGTTTGACAAAGAGATAAAACTCGCCATCATAACAAAATGCTACTGAATAGTCAACACAAAGATCAGCTGTAATGCTTCATCTCAGCAGCAGCATGTCTGCAGAAAAAAATGAAAAAAATATGATTTATTACTCCGGAGTTACACAAAGTGCTTTTCCTACAGCTGGAGAAAAGAATCTGTGAACATCACAGCAAAAAAATAAAAAAATGTAAAAAGAAGCCAATCCCATACCTGCCAACTTTGATTAAATGTTATAAGATATAATGTTTTTTTTAAATATACACTATATTAATACACAGTGCTGTTTCCGGGTTGAATAAAGTATCTTATTAGTATTAATATTTAGTCATTTTTTTCCTCAAATAAGCATTTTCACGGTGGACGAGTGGTTAGCATGCATGCCTCACAGCTAGGAGACCCGAGTTCAATTCCATTTCTGTGTGGAGTTTGCATGTTCTCCCCATGCATGCGTAGAATTTCTCCGGGTACTCCGGTTTCCTACCACATTCCAAAAACATGCTAGGTCAATTAGCGACTCCAAATTGTCTCCAGAAGCTAAGCTGCACAGCAGTCTAGTGGTTAGCGTACAGACGTCACAGCTAGTAGACCTGAGTTCAATTCCACTCTCGGCCATATCTGTGTGGAGTTTGCATGTTCTCGTGGGTTTTCTCCGGGTACTCCGGTTTCCTCCCACATTCCAAAAACATGCTAGGTTAATTAGCGACTCCAAATTGTCCATAGGTATGAATGTGAGTGTGAATGGTTGTTTGTCTATATGTGCCCTGTGATTGGCTGGCCACCAGTCCAGGGTGTACCCCGCCTCTCCCATAAAGCCAGCTGGGATGGGCTCCAGCACCCCCTGCGACCCTCGTGAAGATAAGTGGTAGAAAATGAATGAATGAATGAATGAATGTATACTATATTGGGTAAAACGTGTAAAAGTGACTATAGGGGTGTTATTTCATGTCTAAAGGGCTCTAAATTATGCTAAAAAACTTATTTAGAAGGTCATAAACAGGATTTCCGGCTGCACGGCAGTCGAGTCGTTAGCACGCGGACCTCACAGCTAGGAGACCCGAGTTCAATCCCACCCTCGGCCATCTCTGTGTGGAGTTTACAAGGTTTTCTCCGGGTACTACGGTTTCCTCCCACATTCCAAAAACATGCTAGGTTAATTAGCGACTCCAAATTGTCCATAGGTATGAATGTGAGTGTGAATGGTCGTTTGTCTATATGTGCCCTGTGATTGGTTGGCCACCAGTCCAGGGTGTACCCCACCTCTCGCCCGAAGACAGCTGGGATAGGCTCCAGCACCCCCCATCTTTAATCAGAAAACATGTTACAAAGGTAAGTTTCAGGAAAATATCAGTTCCCGACTAAAACGAAAACATATAAAAAGCTCATATAGCTATCTCTATACCACAACATAACCAACACAAAAGGGTTATTATGTCATAATAACATTTATTTATTAATATAACAATTAATTATATAATAATTAATAATTCTTATAATCATCTAATAATTAATTATAATTAATTAATTATTATGATTAATATTAATTATAATTAATTCATAATTATTTTTATTATTTTTATGGCTCCACTGCTGTAAAATTGACATCTTTTGCGTGCAAAAAAAACCCTCCTCAACCGTGTATAAATATGTCTATAGGTTTATAAAAATGTATAAATAGTATCAGATAAATAATAATTTTCAAGTCATCAGACTGAATTCTGAGTCAAGTCCTGAGTCATTTGGTGTCAAAGTCGAGGTACTGGTACTGGCAGGTCAAGTCCAAGCATTTGATTTAAGGGACCCACAACTGCATTCAGGGACTCGAAGACACCCAATGTCATGTGGGGGGTGGGGTGTGGGGAGGGGGGGGGGGCAGCAAGGGCAATGCAATTCAAAAAAAGGACAGGGAATGAGGCAAATAAATTGGCAGGGGTCTCAAACGTGTTACTGTAGGCAGTGCCAATTAAGCAACCGCCCTTGCGAGAGCGCAGCGCGGCGCGGCTTCATGCTAACGGCTAATCAAGAGTAGAAAAAAAAACTTGGCTGTTAGCATAATCGTTAGGATTAGCAACTTCAAAGTCACTGAATAAAGGCTAAAGTCATCACACAGCAACCCAACACTCCAAAACTAGTAAAATATAAGTACCAATATGAGTTTAAAATTAAAAGAGGACAAGCGGCATAGAAAATTGATAGATGGGTGGCTGCAATGTTGCCTCTGTCCACCAAAGGAAGCCAGAGGAGCCCAGAGGGAGGCTGACATCATCGCAGCGCCCCAGCAGGCACCAATGAAATGCTTTGCTTGGACGAAATGCATTATGTAAACATGGCAATTGACAGGAAGTAAGACGGTATCGAACTCCACTGCAGTGACTTCATTATAAACTTGTACGTTGGCCTCCTACATTGTTACCTTTGCCACACTGCAGTCTCTTCATTATTTAGTAGTACACTCTCCCTCCTTTAGTATCATTACCGCAGTGCAGTCCTTTTATTAGACAGCGCTCCCCCGACAAAGAGCCTTTTGAGCCGTGGTCATCCACGGCCTCTTTAAACGGCCTGCGTCTCTCCTCAAAACACAATCGACTTGATGGTACAAGTGAAATATATATTCCTCGCGTCAAGAGGTGCAAAGATCTTTGCTACGTTTAACCGAACATGACAAAACATGGTGTCGTGTCATCTTTTATGTTTGCTACACTTCATCATCACTATGCACGCAACAGAAGGGGGTTGACGTTGCATGATAAGTCTTTGTCTGAGTTACAAATAAAGCTAAAGTCATCACACAGCAACCCAACACCCCAAAGTTAGCTAGGAAATATACAATACAAGTACCGATATGAGCTTGAAAATAAAAATAGGACAAGCGGCGTAGATGGGTGGCTGCAGAGGTGCTGCAATGTGTTGCCTCTGTCCACCAGAGCCTGAGGAGCCCAGAGGGAGGCTGATGTCATCGCAGCGCCCCGACAGGAGCCAATGAAATATGTTGGACGAAATGCATTATGGGAAAACGTTAAAGTATATATTTAAAAAATTCTAAACTCGTATTCATTTATGGTTCTTCGTCAGGGCTGAGCGAGTGACGTGATGGCAACTCTTGTCGCTATTTAGCTTATTAGCTTATTAGCTTGTCAAGGGCCTGGACAATTATTAATTTCCATGAATTATTGATGAAGCCAGCAAAGATGATATTTATTCATTGTCAACAAATTGTACTGTATATATATTTTCATTCAAAGCCTTATACAAATAAGGCTAAAGTCATCACACAGCAACCCAACACTCCAAAGGTAGCTAGGAAATATACAATACAAGTACCAATATAAGTTTAAAATAAAAAGAGGACAAGCGGCATAAAAATGGAATGATGGATGGCTGCAGAGGTGCTGCAATGTTGCCTCTGTCCACCAGAGCCTGAGGAGCCCAGAGGGAGGCTGATATCATTGCAGCGCCCCGACAGGCACCAATGAAATGCTTTGCTTGGACGAAATGCATTATGGGAAAACGTTAAGTCTTTGTCTGGTCTCCGAACTCTATTATGTTATGAAAAACACATCTGGGAAAGGAGCTTTTGTGCTAAAAATAGAAGGGATTGATTTAGCTTGTACACACGTAGCGTAAACTTTCACGTTACGTTTATCATGCAGACAAGCGTACGGCGTCACTCAGTCATGTCTCGTGTCAGCGAGCTAATTCAACAAGAGTTACTCCGCAATGTTTTATAAAGCAACACTTAAGCCTTCAGGTTGCAGTAAACTATTCATCTCACAAACATACTCATGGCTTTTACTCTCCCCGTGTTTGCAACCGCGTTCTTTTATTTATAGATGAGAAACTCATCAGCACCCCTGACAAAAAAAAAAAAAAAAACGAGAACGGACAAATTTTCATCCACCAACTGCAAGCGCGGCTTAGCTGTGTCATCGCGTATGCATACTACGTCTAATCTAACGCTACAACGGTGTGAATTATTAAACACGCACATAAAATAGTCAACATGTGATATAACAGACCCGCCGACACAAGGACCTCGGATTTTCCTTAATTAGTTCCGAAAGGTTCAACAAATTTTTCATAAATAGAACAGTCTGATTCACAGTATCATTTTACAAATAAGGCTAAAGTCATCACACAGCAACCCAACACATTCATACCTATGGACAATTTGGAGTAGCCAATTAATCTAGCATGTTTTTGGAATGGGGGAGGAAACCGGAGTACCTGGAGAAATTCCACACATGCAAAGGGAGAACATGCAAATTCCACACAGAGATGGAGGATCGAGGATGGCATTGAACTCGGGTCCCCTAGCTGTGAGGCCTGCATGCTAATCGCTCGTTTGCCGTGAAAATGTTTATTTGAGGAAACAAATTATATAAGGCTAAAGTCATCACACAGCAACCCAACACCCCAAAGGTAGCAAGGAAATATACAATACAAGTACCAATATGAGTTTAAAATAAAAAGAGGACAAGCGGCATAGAAAATGGATGGATGGATGACTGCAGAGGTTCATTTATGGTTCTTCGTCAGGGCTGAGCGAGTGACGTGATGGCAACTCTCCTTGCTATTTAGCTTATTAGCTTATTAGCTTGTCAAGGGCCTGGACAATTATTAATTTCAATGAATTATTGATGAAGCCAGCAAAGATGATATTTATTCATTGTCAACAAATTGTACTGTATATATATATTTTTATTCAAAGCCTTATACAAATAAGGCTAAAGTCATCACACAGCAACCCAACACTCCAAAGGTAGCAAGGAAATATACAATACAAGTACCAATATGAGTTTAAAATAAAAAGAGGACAAGCGGCATAGAAAATGGATAGATGGGTGGCTGCAGAGGTGCTGCAATGTTGCCTCTGTCCACCAGAGGAAGCCAGAGGAGCCCAGAGGGAGGCTGATATCATCGCAGCACCCCGGCAGGCACCAATGAAATGCTTTGCTTGGACAAAATGCACTATGGGAAAACGTTAAAGTATATATTTTTTAATTTCTAAGCTCTTATTCATTTATTGGAACAATCAATGTGTTAGAACTGTCATTTTTATTGCAAATGTCGATCAGAAATCAGAGGAGATGGCATTGAATGAGTCATAAAAAAACAAAAAATAATGTTCTGCAAGCCGAACAATCACAGCCTCTCAATACTACATTATTAAATCACCCTCGGCATTTCAGGGTTAAAATTTTGTGTCTTCACTCTAACATAATTTTTCACAAATATGTTAATAAATCACGTCAGTAATGTTACTGTAATATTTGGTGAGGCACACAAACATCAGATTTGATCTACGACAGGCTTCTGTTGCAGGTCTGAATTACTATAGGGGTGTTATTTTATGTCTAGAGTGCTCTAATAATGTTTATTAGGTTGTGATCAATTTTTCTATGCTCTAGTTCTGTCACTCAAATATAATGACTATATTGCTACGAGTATTTCAGCTTTTTCTGAACCCTGGAGGGAAATCTCCCCCAATAACTTACAAGTCGTCTCAGCATTGACTCAAGACAACGGGATCTGATGCGGAACTTTTACATGAGGCAAATATTTTAATACGCTCCTGTCTGATGCAAGCAGGCAAAATGTCTCCTCGGGCCCAGCGAGGCTGTGATGAGCAGCCCAAAACTCTTTCTTTGTAGAAAGAGCATGTATTTTTAATCACCGTAAAGCTTTGAACACAAGTGAGGGAGGCATTTCATTGGACTTTCAAAGCCTTTGTGTCACGCAAGAATGGCATAGAGCCTGACCGGGTCTTCATTTCCATTCATAATAATCAACTGGCTAATTATTAATTAGATGATTGTGTGGAATTATTGATGAAGACAATTTGTCAACAAATTGTAGTGTATATATATTTTCATTCAAAGCCTTTAGCCTTATATAAATAAGGCTAAAGTCATCACACAGCAACCCAACACTCCAAAGGTAGCTAGGAAATATACAATACAAGTACCAATATGAGTTTAAAATAAAAAGAGGACAAGCGGCATAGAAAATTGATAGATGGGTGGCTGCAGAGGTGCTGCAGAGCCCAGAGGGAGGCTGACATCATCGCAGGAACCAATGAAATGTGTTGCTTGGACGAAATGCATTATGGGAAAATGTTAAAGTATATATTTTTCAAAATTCCAAACTCATATTCGTTTATGGTTCTTTGTCAGGGCTGAGCGAGTGACGTGATGGCAACTCCCGTCGCTATTTAGCTTATTAGCTTATTAGCTTGTCAAGGGCCTGGCCAATTATTAATTTCTATGAATTATTGATGGAGCCAGCAAAGATAATATTTATTAATTGTCAACAAATTGTACTGTATATATATATATATATTTTCATTCAAAGCCTTATACAAATAAGGCTAAAGTCATCACACAGCAACCCAACACTCCAAAGGTAGCTAGGAAATATACAATACAAGTACCAATATGAGTTTAAAATAAAAAGAGGACAAGCGGCATAGAAAATTGATAGATGGGTGGCTGCAGAGGTGCTGCAGAGCCCAGAGGGAGGCTGACATCATCGCAGCGCCCCGGCAGGAACCAATGAAATGTGTTGCTTGGACGAAATGCATTATGGGAAAACGTTAAAGTATATATTTTTCAAAATTCCAAACTCATATTCATTTATGGTTCGTTGTCAGGGCTGAGCGAGTGACATGATGGCAACTCTCGTCGCTATTTAGCTTATTAGCTTGTCAAGGGCCTGGCCAATTATTAATTTCTATGAATTACTGATGAAGCCAGCAAAGATGATATTTATTAATTGTCAACAAATTGTACTGTATATATATTTTCATTCAAAGCCTTATACAAATAAGGCTAAAGTCATCACACAGCAACCCAACACTCCAAAGGTAGCTAGGAAATATACGATACAAGTACCAATATGAGTTTAAAATAAAAAGAGGACAAGCGGCATAAAAAATGGATAGATGGGTGGCTGCAGAGGTGCTGCAGAGCCCAGAGGGAGGCTGACATCATCGCAGGAACCAATGAAATGTGTTGCTTGGACGAAATGCATTATGGGAAAACGTTAAAGTATATATATTTTTTTAATTCTAAACTCGTATTCATTTATGGTTCTTCGTCAGGGCTGAGCGAGTGACGTGATGGACACTCTCGTCGCTATTTAGCTTATTAGCTTATTAGCTTGTCAAGGGCCTGGCCAATTATTAATTTCTATGAATTATTGATGGAGCCAGCAAAGATGATATTTATTCATTGTCAACAAATTGTACTGTATATATATTTTCATTCAAAGCCTTATACAAATAAGGCTAAAGTCATCACACAGCAACCCAACACTCCAAAGATAGCTAGGAAATGTACAATACAAGTACCAATATGAGTTTAAAATAAAAAGAGGACAAGCGGCATAGAAAATTGATAGATGGGTGGCTGCAGAGGTGCTGCAATGTTGCCTCTGTCTACCAGAGGAAGCCAGAGGGAGGCTGACATCATCGCAGCGCCCCGGCAGGAACCAATGAAATGTGTTGCTTGGACAAAATGCATTATAGGAAAATGTTAAAGTATATATTTTTAAAATTCTAAACTCGTATTCATTTATGGTTCTTCGTCAGGGCTCTCGTCGCTATTTAGCTCATTAGCTTATGTTCATTAGAGAGGAGGAGAGTGTTATTGCAGGTGGAACAATCGATGTGTTAGAACTCATTTTTATTGCAAATGTCGATCCAAAATCAGAGAAGATGGCATTGAATGAGTCATAAAACCCCAAGAAATAATAATAATAAATAATAATTGTTTCTATATGTGCCCTGTGATTGGCTGGCGACCATTCCAGTGTGTACCCCGCCTCTCGCCTGAAGACAGCTGGGATAGGCTCCAGCACCCCCTGCGACCCTCGTGAGGATAAGTGGTAGAAAATGAATGAATGAATCAATGTATACTATATTGGGTAAAACGTATAAAAGTGACTATAGGGGTGTTATTTCATGTCTAAAAGGCTCTAAATTATGCTAAAAAAACATATTTAGAAGGTCATAAACAGGATTTTGGGCGGCACGGCGGTCGAGTCATTAGCACGCAGACCTCACAGCTAGGAGACCCGAGTTCAATTCCGCCCTGGGCCATCTCTGTGTGGAGTTTACAAGGTTTTCTCCCGGTACTCCGGTTTCCTCCCACATTCCAAAAACATGCTAGGTTAATTAGCGACTCCAAATTGTCCATAGGTATGAATGTGAGTGTGAATGGTTGTTTGTCTATATGTGCCCTGTAATTGGCTGGTGACCATTCCAGGGTGTATACCGCCTCTTGCCCGAAGACAGCTGGGATAGGCTCCAGCACCCCATGCGACCCTTTTGAGGATAAGCAGTAGAAAATAAATGAATTTTACTTCCTCTAAATCCCAGACAAAGAGATCTTGTAAACACACATAATTAATTATGCGTCTACATTGGACTCATACACATGTGATGAGTAAATACACAACACCTGGGCTCTTCAAACCACAAACATTAATGAATAAAATTGGAAGACTCCCCTGACACACACACACACACACACACACACTCCAATTCAAACACAACCAAACAAGAGGACTCCAACGTGCTTGATCAAGTGTGCAGACTCCTCACAAACACAAGATGGATGCCCACCAAAAAAAAAAAAAGCAAACACGCAATTCCCACTGACAGACGGTGCAGGTTTCCCTGGTATGCTGAGGAGGTTTCGAACGTGCCAAGTCATTAAGAAGCCAGCTGGTTATAAAGCTCGGTTCGGGGGCTAAGGGATGCGTACGGCAAATCGGTATCATTATGGCACCGGTTTCCGATATAAATGTTTGTAACTAGTCATAGTTGCCTCGTTTTGGTG
The DNA here is from genome assembly GCF_030265055.1 of Doryrhamphus excisus. Classification (NCBI taxonomy): domain Eukaryota; kingdom Metazoa; phylum Chordata; class Actinopteri; order Syngnathiformes; family Syngnathidae; genus Doryrhamphus; species Doryrhamphus excisus. The sequence goes on from NC_080486.1 coordinate 4,067,344, forward strand.
CTAAATTAGTACTTAGTCGACTCGAATGTTGAAATGTTGCATAATTGTGCATCAACTATCAATTTCTGATCGTATTGTGCAGAATGTATGTGTAACGGATGACAATTTTAAGCTAAGCTAATTGTTATTTTTACATAAAACAACCCTTTTTTGTGTTGTGGTGCATTTGTTTAGTCGTTTGTGTTGTCACAAAAGCAAAATTTGTATCAAATATGCTCTGTTTTTTTTTAGTTGGGAACTGAAATTTTCCTGAAACTTACCTATGTTCTAATGCTGATTACTAAAGAACGGAAAAAGGTAGAAACAAACTTGTTTTTTCTAATGAAAGATGTCAATCTCATCTTTCTGTTGGTAGGTTCCATGTTTATATAGCCCTAGAACAGTGTGCCTTGACAGAACAGTCAAATTTTTTTATAGAAAATATATAAATATATAAAATGTATATAAAAAATATAAAATAAAAATATATAATATAAAAAATATATTTAAAAATAAATAATAAAAATATAATATATATAAAAATATATTTAAAAAATAAATAATAAAAATATAATATATATATAAAATATATAAAATGCACTACCTGCAGGACTGGACACCATTTGTAAAATGGCATTGTATAATTTAAGCCACTAGATGTCACTAGAAAAATGAAACCTGCACCGGACTTGATGGAGGAGATGAAAGAGACTCACTTAGGTTCCATTTGAGGCCACTGGTGGTTGTTAGGCAGGGTCCCCCCACTGGAATGAGGCCGCACCAGTCCCCCTCCAGGCCCGTGTTTACCCCCAGTCTGTGGGTGCCCTGTAACCAGAATACATAAAGGATGAAGGGTTTTGTAAAGCAACACGTGTCAATTTCAATACAAAAAATGCATCTCAGCTTTGTGGTAGGTGAAGAAGGCTATTATTAGTATTATTAATTATTATGATTATTATCAACTTCAGCCTTTGCTCTTTTTTTGCTGCTGTTTTTTATGTTTTTTCCAAATATTTTTACTTTCTTCTTAATATTTTCACTTTATTCACATATTATCATCACTATTCCAATTATTCTATTATTATCATTCTATTCTATTATTATTCTATAATTAATATATTATTATTATTATTATTAATTATTATTATTATCAACTTCAGCCTTTGCTCTTTTTTGCTGCTGTTTTTTATGTTTTTCCAAATATTTTCACTTTATTCACATATTATCATCACTATTCCAATTATTCCATTATTATCATTTTATTCTATTATTATTCTATAATTAATATATTATTTATATCCTATTATTATTATTATTATTAACTTCAGCCTTTGCTCTTTTTTGCTGCTGTTTTTTATGTTTTATTTTATGTTAAATATTTTAACTTTCTTCTTAATCAATAATCTACATTTTCTGAACGTAATATTTTCACTTTATTCACATATTATCATCACTATTCCAATTATTATTATTATTATCAACTTCAGCTTTTGCTCTTTTTTTGCTGCCGTTTTTTAATGTTTTATTTTATTTTAAGTTAAATATTTTAACTTTCTTTTTCTTCTTCAATAATCTACATTTTCTGAACGTAATATTTTCACTTTATTCACTTAATATTATCACTATTCCAACCATAAAAAATACAACTTTATTTAGTTTTGTTTGTCTCATATTATGAGTTTAAAGAAAATAAATATTTCAAGAAATATTTAAAAAACAAATTGGTTGCAGTATGACTTTTTTCTTTTAATATTTTGACTTTTTTTTTTTTTTACAAAGAATTGTCTTGTAAAATTACTTTTTTTTTTTTTTTTTTTTTACATTTTTTAAAAAATGTTTTCTTGTTGCTGCAGACAAAAAAAACAAAAAACACTTAAGACACCTCTATGTAGAACAAATACATTTTGCAATAGTGTATCCTCAATGTTTTTCTTAAGCCGGAATCAAACCTTTTCTGGTTGCAGCCAATTAATGTACCCCATTTTACCTTGATTGCTTAAAGACGCAATTAATCAACAACCAATTCCAGCCAATAGATCCATTTCTTAACCATTGATTAATCGATATGCACCTTGTAACCACATCAATTACATATTTACTGTAACTTTAACAACCGCCGCTGGGCTTCTCAAAGGTCGCGCTCACCTTCATGTACAGGCATCTGCGTTCATCAGTCGTCGGCGAATTGGCGGGCACGTTTGACAAATGAGCTTAATTTACCCACACTGAAGTAAGATTAATTGGAGGTGTCGAGGTATGAAGCAGCAAATGACAACACGCCTTTGGAATAATGACAAGAACTAGCGAGGGAGCGAGGGTTGCCCAAACCGTTACACGGGATCATCGGGAAGAGCGGCAGTCTCCCGTGAAGAAAGTAAACAACATCGGAGAAAAAGGGAGGGAAATAGGATGGAGGCCAACGTAAAAAAAAATGGAAGCTAAGGCTCACAAATGGGTGACTGCTAGGCCCACTTGTAAAGGCAATCAACTGAGGGACGTGAGGACGTGTCTGGCATAGAGGAGGCATCAAACAGGGCTCGCTTCATCTGGCGCAGAACAGAAAAGTGGGGCACCATAAGAGCACACGAGTGTGAATGCTCTTGATTATTTAACAGCGTGAGGAGGAAGGAGGAAGCTGTGCGAGGCAGAGAAGGATTTCGGAGAGACGAATAAGCAGTCAAGTTCACGTTGACGGGTTTTTGGCTTTTGACAGGAAATTACCGACAAAAATACGTCTCCGGTTTTCGCACAATGTCTTGGTTATCATACGGAAGGGTGTCCTGATCGTCCTTTATGGAATTAAAATATTACTCAAACCTCAAAAACACACATAAAGTCATGAAATCAGCCATAGCATGTCCGACATAATAGAGTGAAACAATGCTCTTCTCCCTTTCCGTGTGGAAGTGGTAAGTTTAGAAGAAATGCATTCATTCATTCATTTTCTACCGCTTATCCTCACAAGGGTCGCGGGGGTGCTAGAGCCTATCCCAGCTGTCTTCGGGCGAGAGGCGGGGTACACCCTGGACTGGTGGCCAGCCAATCACAGGGCACATATAGACAAACAACCATTCACACTCACATTCATACCTATGGACAATTTGGAGTAGCCAATTAACCTAGCATGTTTTTGGAATGTGGGAGGAAACCGGAGTACCCGGAGAAAATCCACGCATGCACGGGGAGAACATGCAAACTCCACACAGAGATGGCCGAGGGTGGAATTGAACTCGTGTCTCCTAGCTCTCAGGTCCGTGTGCTAACCACTCTCTCAGGTCTCCGACATAATAGAGTGAAACAATGCTCTTCTCCCTTTCCGTGTGGAAGTGACATTTTTTTTTTGAATTTTTTTGTGTGAATGTGACTATAGGGGTGTTATTTAACATCTGGAGGTCTCTAATAATGTTAGAAGCTGTACAAAAGTAAATGATACTAATCACAATAAAACATAATGACATTTTTTAAGACATTTTTTTTGAATTTTTTTGTGTGAATGTGACTATAGGGGTGTTATTTAACATCTGGAGGTCTCTAATACTGTTATTACCCAAACCTCACAAACACACATAAAGTCATGAAATCAGCCATGGCATGTCCGACATAATAGAGTGAAACAATGCTCTTATCCCTTTCCGTGTGGAAGTGGTAAGTTTAGAATAATTACATTTGAGGTTAATTTGTTAGCTCACTAGATTCCTTACTAGCGGGTGTCATTATGGTGCAAACGATGTATAATAAGAGTTTATAGGTGACTATAGGGGTGTTATTTCACATCTGGAGGTCTCTAATAATGTTAGAAGCTATACATAACTAACAAAATTATACTAATCACAATAAAACATAATGACATTTTTTAAGACATGTTTTGTGTGAATGTGACTATAGGGGTGTTATTTAACATCTGGAGGTCTCTAATAATGTTAGAATCTGTACAAAAGTAACAAAATGATACTAATCACAATAAAACATAATTACGTTTTTTAGACATTTTTTGTGTGAATGTGACTATAGGGGTGTTATTTAGCATCTGGAGGTCTCTAATAATGTTCGAAGCTGTACAAAAGTAACAAAATGATACTAATCACAATAAAACATAGTAACATGGGCTCCTGTTGTGGCTGTAATTAACCTGTGGTAGACATTTATTGTATGAATGTGACTATAGGGGTGTTATTTCACACATGGAGGTCTCTAATAATGTTAGAAGCTGTACAAAAGTAACAAAATGATACTAATCACAATAAAGCATAATAACATGGGCTACTGTTGTGACTGTAATTAACCCGTGGTAGACATTTATTGCGTGAAGGTGACTATAGGGGTGTTATTTCACATTTGGAGGTCTCTAATAATGTTAGAAGCTGTACAAAAGTAACAAAATGATACGAATCACAATAAAACATAATAACACGGGCTACTGTTGTGGCTGTAATTAACCCGTGGTAAACATTTATTGCGTGAAGGTGACTATAGGGGTGTTATTTCACATCTGAAGGTCTCTAATAATGTTAGAAGCTGTACAAAAGTAACAAAATGATACCAATACCAATCTGGGTGACTAGATTTTTGGTATTTTCAGCACATGATATACTCACAGGTCTGAGTAGATAAGCCAGGCTTGTCTCCTGGATGACCAACAGCGGGAGCTGTGTCATGGGCAGAGCATGATGGAGGGTCTCCACCGTCGCCATCACCTGGTCAAATCTTCCCCCGAGCCCGCCCAGTGTTACAATAGCGTCAACCTGTACACACGCAATGTAAAATCGGACATTAATTTCAATGTGATCCCTCATATCATCATAGAAATCTAAGAGAGGAAGCAACGTAGAACGACAACACAATAGCTGAATGCAAAATTTTAAATGCTAAATAGAAACTTTAGCCATTTCCTGCGACGGCTTTCTCCTTAACTTTAAACCGCAACTCACCGAAGTGCAATCCTTACACATCTCAGCAATTACATCCCTATACAAAGTCCCCTGCGCAGTTAAGTCACACCAGTGCTGACAGCTTTTAAAACCCAACAGAGTTAAGCGGGCAGAGGCGCTGTCAGGGCTGACAGGTCGCACCGGCACACAAAATCCACTCAAACACCACAAGGATGCATCAGCGGCCCCTTGTGTGAATAGCGACCTTCGCATCATGGCGACTAACCTAGCTTAAATAACTGGGCTTTTTGTATGGTTGCATGCTATGACAGAAATTAATCTCAACAGAATAAGATACGATAATACAGTAGCTATAGCTATAATACAATACCTTTTTTTTTTGGGTAATGACACGTTTCTGCCCAAATTTTGCAATCATAATGTCTACTATATTGGGCGATGCGAGTGTGAATGTGACTATAGGGGTGTTATTTCATGTCTACAGGTCTCTAATGTTTAAAAAAAACATATTATGAAGGTTTTCTATGCTCTGACTACAAAAATATTCCATTCATCAATTTTCTACCGCATTATACCGTATGGATTAATGTATTAATCACTTAACCATCACAATTAATTGGTTTTGACTGTGATAATTGAAGCCGTATTAATAAATCAAATGTTTTTGTAGTTAGAACATAGAAATCCTGTTTATTCATTCATTCATTCATTCATATCCTCGCGAGGGTCGCAGGGCGTGCTGGAGCCTATTCCAGCTGTCTGGGATAGGCACACCCTGGACTGGTCACCAGCCAATCACAGGGCACATATAGACAAACAACCATTCACACTCATATTCATACCTATGGACAATTTGGAGTCGCTAATTAACCTAGCATGTTTTTGGAATGTAGGAGGAAACCGGAGTACCCGGAGAAAACCCACGCATGCACGGGGAGAACATGCAAACTCCACACAGAAATGGCCGAGGGTGGGATTGAACTCGGGTCTCCTAGCTGTGAGATCTGTGAGCTCACCACTTGAACTAGCATGTTTTTGAAATGTGGGAGGAAACCGGAGTTCCCGGAGAAAACCAACGCATGCACAGGGAGAACGCGCAAACTCCACACAGACATAGCCGAGGGTGGGATTGAACTTGGGGTTCCTAGCTGTGAGGTCTGCGCGCTTACCACTCAACCTAACATGTTTTTGGAATGTGGAAGGAAACCAGAGTTCCCGGAGAAAACCCACGCATGCACGGGAGGAACGTGCAAACTCCACACAGAAATGGCCGAGGGTGGAATTGAACTCGGGTCTCCTAACTGTGAAGTCTGCGTGCTAACCCCTCAACCTAGCATGTTTTTGGAATGTGGGAGGAAACCGGAGTTCCCGGAGAAAACCTACGCATGCACGGGGAGAACGTGCAAACTCCACACAGAGATGGCCTAGGGTGGGATTGAACTTGGGTTTCCGAGCTGTGAGGTCTGCGTCTAACCACTCAACCTAGCCTGTTTTTGGAATGTGGGAGGAAACCGGAGTTTCTGGAGAAAACCTACGCATGCACGGGGAGAACGTGGAGTACCCGGAGAAAACCCATGCATGCACGAGGAGAACATGCAAACTCCACACAGAGATAGCCAATGGTGGGATTGAACTCGGGTTTCCTAGCTGTGACGTCTGCACGCTAACCACTCAACCTAGCATGTTTTTAGAATGTGAGAGGAAAACCGGAGAAAATCAACACATGCATGGGGAGAACATGCAAATCCACACAGAGATAGCCAAACTGAATTGAACTCGGGTCTCAGTGAGCAGTGAGGTCTGCGCGCTAACCACTCGACCACCGTGCGGCCCATAAAATTATTCAATTAAAAAAAAAAAAATTCACATATCACGGTCAGGTCAGGAACCAATGAACAGCAATAAATGAGATATTTCTATACATTTTGGTCTGAGTCAGACATTTTGGAACGGATTAATATCGCTAACAACCTTTATTGATGCTTTCCAGCGCAAGGCATTAAAACAACCTGTGCATAATTTACATGGATAAGCATGTAAACACAGACACATTTGTATCTGTATTCAGTAAAATGTCTACCTGCTATCACCTACACAGACAATAATACCATAATCCTCTCATGGCATTTCTAGTAATGAATCGAACACAATGTGACATCAATTCCCCAAATCCAACACAAAGCTGTGAGGAGAAACACATTCCGGAGCTAATATGATGAATCTTTTAGCATTCCCAAACAAAACCATAATACTCTGTAACCTGCAAATCACCCTATTACGATTACATCTTTGCATTTCATCCTTTTTCAACCGGCCGGGATGGAAATTTGCATGACTGCGTTCGAGGACGAATGGGGCGAATGAGTCGAGGGGGGGCATTTTTGTGTTTTATGTAAAAGACTTAAAAAGGACACAAGTTCACGGCGGATAAAGAAACATGTAACATTCCCAAAGACTCTCACAAGAGATTCGAAAAGGCTCCTATCTCTCGGAAACAGACGGACAAACACTCACAGTCGATTGCATAGGAGATGGCGGTTGGGAGGGAGTGATTGTGGCACTCAGCATTGATTAGCGCAACACGCTGTGCTTTAAATTCAGAAAATAATGAATAAAACAGAGTTAGGCATAACAAAGTGATGTTTCATGGTGTAAAAAATGACTATATTGACAGTTACTATGGTACCCATTATGTCATTGTATGGTCATATCATCTCATAGTTTGGTACGTGACAAGAAAAAATAATTAAAAATATTTTTTTAAATTTTAAATTTAAAAATTAAAAAAATAAAAATTAATAAAATAAAGTAAAATAAAACTAAAATAAAAATAATAAAATAATAAAATAAAAAATAAAACTTAAATTATATTAGGAAAGCAGGAAGTGAACAAATGTAACGGTTATTATGGTACCCATTATGTCATTGTATGGTCATATCACCTCGTACTTCGGTAAGTGACAAGAAAATTAATTAAAAACATTTTTTTCAATTTAAAATTTAAAAAATAAAAATTTAATAAAATAAAGTAAAATAAAACTAAAATAAAACTAAAATAATAAAAATAATAAAATAAAACTTAAATTATATTAGGAAAGCAGGAAGTGAACAAATGTAACAGTTACTATGGTACCCATTATGTCATTGTATGGTCATATCACCTCGTACTTCGGTATGTGACAAAAAAATTATTATTATTTTTTTAATTTTAAATAAAAAAAAAAAATTAACAAAATAAATTAAAATAAAACTAAAATAAAACAAAAATAATAAAAATAATAAAATAAAACTTAAATTATATTAGGAAAGCAGGAAGTGAACAAATGCAACAGTTACTATGGTACCCATTATGTCATTGTATGGTCATATCACCTCATACTTCGGTACGAGGTGCATAATTAAAAAAACAAACAAAAAAAACTAAACCTTAAACTGTATTATGGAAAGCAGGAAGTGAACAAATGTTACAGTTACTCATTGTAAAAGTACCAGATGGAGGGGTAGGATTTAATAAGCTTTGCTTCTTCCTACTCCTTTTGGACACGTGGAACTGTGACTGTAATCAACCTGTGGTAGACATTTATTGTGTGAAGATGACTATAGGGGTGTTATTTCACATCTGGAGGTCTCTAATAATGTTAGAAGCTGTATTAAAGTAACAAAATGATACTAATCACAATAAAACATAATAACATGGGCTCCTGTTGTGGCCGTAATTAACCCGTGGTAGACATTTATTGTGTGAAGGTGACTATAGGGGTGTTATTTCACATCTGGAGGTCTCTAATAATGTTAGAAGCTGTACAAAAGTAACAAAATGATACTAATCACAATAACACATAATAACATGGGCTACTGTTGTGACTGTAATTAACCCGTGGTAGACATTTATTGTGTGAAGGTGACTATAGGGGTGTTATTTCACATCTAGAGGGCTCTAATAATGTTAGAAGCTGTACAAAAGTAACACAATCATACTAATCACAATAAAACATAATAACATGGGCTCCTGTTATGGCTGTAATTAACCCGTGGTAGACATTTATTGTGTGAATGTGACTATAGGGGTGTTATTTCACATCTGGAGGGCTCTAAAAATGTTAGAAGCTGTGCAAAAGTAACAAAATGATACTAATCACAATAAAACATAATAACATGGGCTACTGTTGTGACTGTAATTAACCCATGGTAAACATTTATTGCATGAAGGTGACTATAGGGGTGTTATTTCACATCTAGAGGGCTCTAAAAATGTTAGAAGCTGTACAAAAGTAACAAAATGATACTAGGAAGTGAACAAATGTGACCGTTACTGATTGTAAAAGTACCAGATGGAGGGGTAGGATTCAATAAGCTTTGCTTCTTCCTACTCCTTTTGGACATGTGGAACTGTGAACTGATTATGTGATGCATTCAATTGTAATCTGATGCATGTTCAAATGAACTAAAACCATTACCATTACCATAGGTTGCGTGCAATTCTGCTGAAATTGTGTGAAAACACGGCGCCAAGGTTTGCCAATTCATTAATATTTCATATTACAGCAATTACATCACATTTACACTTTTTGTGTAGGTGTCCAAGCAAGTATAATATGCATTCCAGTTATTCTCCAGAGAGCAATTCCTGCAGAATATCAGTGTAAATATTCTTACACCCACGACTGATATACCTATAAGTCTGTTGTCAAGCACAGTCCTGACATGTCTGACCTCTATGCATCTCAGCCTTAAGGCAGGATAGAACGTCTTTCTCAAGGGTAACAAACTCATTCAAGACTAACCCTTGCATAAACAGTCGTGTTGTATTGTATTTGACTTATGTCCGTCAGTTTAAAGTGGTTTAGTAATAAGACTGTAGATTGTGTTATCACTGCTTTTCCTAACTGTGTGACCTCATTAAGATGTCTTTGTTTGCATAATCCATCACTTCCTTTGACAACACAGTAGAACTCAGTAGAGGCACTGCCTGGGTACGGGTTGTTCATTAAGAGGATAACTACAAAAACAACAAAAAAAATTCTCTTTGTTTAACTTCAAAAACTGTCTTTTCCTCTCTATGGAAGGACGGCAGTGACAAGCACTTTGCAGCTCATGCACTGGAAAAAGCCTCCTGTAGCTTTACTGTTTCTGTGTATTTTATTGTGTACAATTTGTCTACTTCCACCCTCGGACATCTCTGTGTGGAGTTTGCATGTTCTCCCCGTGCATACGTGGGTTTTCTCCGGGTATTCCGGTTTCCTCCCACATTCCAAAAACATGCTAGGTTAATTAGCGACTCCAAATTGTCCATAGGTATGAATGTGAGTGTGAATGGTTGTTTGTCTATATGTGCCCTGTGATTGGCTGGCCACCAGTCCAGGGTTTACCCCACCTCTCGCCCGAAGACAGCTGGGATAGGCTCCAGCACCCCCGCGACCCTCATGAGGAAAAAGCGGTAGAAAATGAATGAATGAAGTCTAAAGGTGACTATAGGGGTGTTAGTTCATGTCTAGAGAGCTCTAATCATGATAAGAATGCATATTTCGAAAGTGAGGGGAGAACATGCAAACTCCACACAGAGAGGGCCCAGGGTGGAATTGAACTCGGGTCTCCTAGCTGTGAGGCCTGCGCGCTAACCACTTGCCCATATTCAACCAAAACCTGGAGCCTATCCCAGCTGTCTTCGGGTGAGAGGCGGGGTACACCCTGGACTGGTCGCCAGCCAATAACAGGGCACATATAGACAAACAACCATTCACACTCACATTTCACAGTCACCTTTGTTGCCTCTAATATAATAACAAATAATCATCCATTCTTTCATTTTCAGCAGTCTGACTCAAGGTGTCATCTTACAAACAACATTAACCTCATCACACACCAACTTAACACCAAAAAGGTACCATTCATTCATTCATTTTCTACTGCTTATCCTCACAAGGGTCGCGGGGGCTGCTGGAGCCAATCCCAGCTGTCTTCGGGCGAGGACTGGTCCCCAGCCAATCACAGGGCACATATAGACAAACAACCATTCACACTCACATTCATACCTATGGACAATTTGGAGCCGCTAATTAACCTAGCATGTTTTTGGAATGTGGGAGGAAACCGGAGTAAACCCACGCATGCACGGGGGGAACATGCAAACTCACACACAGAGATGGCCGACAGTGGGATTGAACTCGGGTCTCCTAGCTGTGAGGTCTGCGTGCTAACCACTTGACCACCATGCATAGGACGATTTAGAGTCGCCAATTCCCCTCACTTGTTTATGGAATGTTGGATTAAATCGTAATATCCGGAGAAAATAATTTAAATGGGAAAAATGTCACCTGCAACTTCCGTCTTTTGATCTCTTCCACCATGATGACAAGACATTTGGTGTAGTCCGTAAGATCCTGGTCACTCGTTTCTATCAGTCGGCACCCCTAAGCACAAATAAAAAAAATAATAATAAAATAAAATTCCCAACACAGGCAGAGATAAAGGAAGGTGGGATAACACAGCAAGGGATGGAGAAATGGTTGTAAGTATTGTACATCCGTGTCGTGGTCATGCCGTGTCTGTGGGCTCTTCTGCTGAATAATGTAGAAGGTTCACTGCCCCTAAAGTACAACCAGACAATTTCTTTTTCCCATATATTACTCTCCATATGCCGGCATTTTCCGAAAACACATAAACTTCCCTGTGTGTGTGCACATACACACAAATGCACACAATTATGCCCACTGGCTCCAATCCATCCTCCCTCCTCCTCTACCTCCTCTTCTTCTCTTGTTTCACTCCCTCCCTTGTGCTCTCCATTCCGTTTATGCTGAATTATTCCCTTTTTGGGAATGCTTCAAAAAGTCCTATTAATCCATAAGCAATAACTTTCCTTTTGTGCTGTGTGATATTTTCTGTATTACAAAAAAATGATGACTATCGCAAATGCCGCAGCGGGAGGAAGTAGGCGATAAACTGTGTTAATGGATTTTTGGGAACATGTGTCGAGGTTTTGTATTCTGAGCTGGAAACACACAAAGACCACACAGGAGCAGGATGGTGGAACCTCGGTTTTCGAACATCTGTTATTGTATGATTTGGTTTTTCGTATGATTTTGCCTCGTTTCTCATATACTATCTCGGTTATCGTGCAGTATTGCATATAACAGGGGTTACAAACACGCGGCCCGCGGGCCAAATGTGGCCCGCAGGACACTAGTTTGAGGCCCCCCGCCTTGATATGAAAGTTTAATGTTAGTGCGGCCCGCGCAAGTTTGATATGGATGCTGTATGGTATCATGTACCCAGAAAAAATGATTACGTTTGATTAATGTTCATGTTAAAGGTTAAATAACTGTTAATAGTTATCCTCCCTATCCGTGTGGAAGTGGTAAGTTTTTGGCTATTTAAGTTTAAAGGAAATAACTTGAAGGCTACCGTTTAGGTCGCTAGCTGTCTAGTTTGCGAGTTAGCATGTGTCTCAAGACCCTGCAGTTGCGCAATATGTTGTAAATAAAAAGAGTATAAATGTGACTATAGTTGTTTTGTCATGTCTACGGGGTTCTAATAATGCTTTAATTTTAATCTGAAAAAAATAATTTGTCTACCCACCAACTATAAGTTTTTATTATTTGCCGTTTTATTATTATTATTATTATATTTATTTATTTATTACTGATTGATTGATTTTCTTTATTCTTGATTTGTTTATTTATTTTTCATCTTATTTTGTGCAGAAAAATAAAAATTAAGATATCTGAGAACAGTGGAATGTTTTATCAGAGCTTTTATTGTAGAAAATTGGAACCAAAGCACTGAAAAAGTTTGTATAATTTTCTGTTTTTAATAAATGCGTTTTTTTTTTTTTTGGAAAACCTGATGCGGCCCAGCCTTGCCCAGACCCTAGCTCCAGTGGCCCCCCAAGTAAATTGAGTTTGAGACCCCTGGCATATAAGAAACTGTTGTATTTCCGCTTATCCTCACAAGGGTCGAAGGGGTATGCTGGAGCCTATCCCAGCTGACTTGTGACCAGTGACATTCATACCTATGGACAATTCGGAGTCGCCAATTAACCTAGCATGTTTTTGGAATGTGGGAGAAACCGGAGTACCCAGAGAAATTTTTTATAATTTTTTTTTTTTTAAACAAATGTCAAATAGCTCCAGGAAATCTGACCTGTAAGAACCTAACATCTATCCGCTCCCCCATTCGGGTGTTAAAAAATACTTTTGCGAAGGGAGCCACAACAAAGAAGCTGAAGAGCCACATGAGGCTCTGTAGCCGTGCGTTGCTGACCCCTGCTGTAAGGTGTGTCAACCTATGATCCGAAAGTTATTCAGAATTGGACTTCCTGGAAAAAAAGTACTACTAACTATTACTGTATATAGCTCATAATAACATTGGGGCTACAGTGGAAGCATGGTACATTCCAAATCATGGTCAAGCGGTGTCAAACACTTGGTGGGGGGGTTTAACCTGAACCCTTATTTACAGTATATTACTAATCAATATGTGTGTGTATTGCACTGTGTTTGTTGTTTTCTACTCACCTTGTCTGCAAAGAAATCCCGCACTTCTGCAGTAATGGAATCAAAGTCCCCGCTGATGTAGTCGGGAAGGAAGCTGTATGGAACGATAGGGAACGAGTGTGAGTGACAGAAGAAGAAAGATACAAGATAGAAGAGGAGAAGAGAGAGAAAAGAGGACACCGGGGCATGTGTCAGTACTTTGATATGTGCGACAAGGGAGACGGGCGATGTCGCCGCGGGTAGACGGACAGACAGATGGCTCGGTGGCGCTACCTCTGGCTCTCACGTTCAAGCACTCAAAACTTTTAGAGTACAAGTAAGATAATGTAATGCTCTATCGGTGTTTCCCATAGGACTGCCATCTATTTTAGGCAGTGCTAAGTTGGGTTGCTAAGAAGACAGAAAATACACACAAATTGTACTTTGTAGAACTGGTCCCAACCCTGAATAAATAGTGACGTTTGCATCAAGAAAATATATCAAAAATATCATATCGACCAATCTCGACTATTGTCATTACAATGGTTTTATACCAGGGGTCTCAAACTTGCGGCCCACAGGCCGCATTTGGCCCGTGAGATGCTAGTTTGAGGCCCCCACCTTGATACCAAAGTTTAATGTTGAAATGACAGCTTAAAGCTGTGTGCACACCGGACACAATTAACATAATTTTGCCCCGCCCATACTGTTACCCTACCCTGTTTTGCTTTGGATTAGCAATGAAGCTAAAAGCTTATGACGCTGGGTACAAATAAATGGAGGAAATGATTTGGAATAAAACGGAAAATACACGTCAAGATTACGATGTTATGAGTACGATGCTAACTTGCTAATTGGGTAAAATTATTAAGTTTCATTAATGTTCATGTTAAAGGTTAAATAAATGTTAATACTGTTCATTTGAATTTGAAAAAAATAATTTCTCTACCCACTAATTGTATGTGGTTTCTTATGCTTTTCTTATTTGCTGTATTATTATTATTTTACTTATTTATTACTGATTGATTGATTTATTTTTTTATTCTTAATTTGTTTAGAAGCAAAACCATTGAAGATTTTTAACCTGCCAGTTTTATAGCATCCGTGCTAAAACCGAAGAAACTAATTAAAAATATGCAAGCAGGGCTCGACACTAACGATGTACCGATGGCCCAGGGCAAGTTAAAACAAAATTCGTAATTAGTAAATGACTGTTATGACTGACTATTATTAATCAAAACATTAAAATACGGGTGATATGTAGTATTAAAATATTACCTTACAACTTTACCTTACATTATACTACCTTAACATGGCATAAAGTCAAGTTTTCCTCCAATTCGGTGTGGAAGTGGTATATTTTTGGCTTCTTCTAAAAGTGACTCTTGCCACGTTATGTTGTCGGGAGTAACTCAAGACCCATGTTTGGCTTCAACCAAAATATACCAAAATATACCATAGGTATGAATGTGAGTGTGAATGGTTGTTTGTCTATATGTGCCCTGTGATTGGCTGGCGTCCAGTCCAGGGTGTACCCCGCCTCTCGCCCGAAGACAGCTGGGATAGGCTCCAGCACCCCCCACGACCCTCGAAAATGAATGAATGAATAATTTTTATAAATAAAGTTTTATCGCAGAAAAACCATATATATACTTCTAACAGAGACAGTGGTTCCAAATGAACTCCTATATGTTTACTATATAAACCTCTCCTTGTTAGTGCATTCAATAAAAGAGGATTACAACTGCATATTAAACTGTGCAGGAGGCTTGGGGGGGGGGGGGGTAGATGTGTATGGAGGTGTTGTGCTCTGAATATATTAATTTCATTCATCCGAATGACAAAGTTCTGTCGCATATACGTCATATATATCAGTCAAAACACAAAGGCCGGTTATGATTAGAACATTTCATTATGTTTACTGTGTGTTTATTTGGGGGGGGGGGGGGGGGGGGGGGTAAAAAATAGGCCCACCCCGGGGCGGTGATTGCTGCTATCCGGAGAAGTGCTCAGACGACACGATTTCACGCTTGGTTGGGAAGCGTCTGTCTGCTAACATTTGAACATCTATTCTTCCGGGGACCACTTCCACATCTTCAAAACAAACTCGTCTACAGTAATAAGGGGATGGTATACACTCCGCCCTCAGGTGAAGGATTCACCCGGTGATGGCCGCGGTTAAGTAAAGCGACAGGGGAGCTCATCATGGCGGTGAATGTCCTCACAAGGACGGAGGTAAACGCAAGGATGTGTGTTTGTGAGTTTGCCAGGGAGCGGCGGGAACGATGTTCCGGTTGGCTGAAGAACGAGATACGGAGGGATTATCCCCCCCCCCCAATTCCTTACACACCGATGAGATCCGGCAAGACAAACTGAAGAGAGACGGTGTGAAATCTGCAATAATGTAATGTAATGTAATGTAATGTAATGTAATATAATATAATATAATATAATATAATATAATATAATATAATATAATATAATATAATATAATATAATATAATATAATATAATATAATATAATATAATTAGTGCTTATTTGCTATATTTGCTATATCATAGTGTTTCAAAAAGTAATTAGTAAATGACTGTAATCTATTATTGATCAAAACATTAAAATACAGGTGATATGTAGTGTTAAAATATTACCTTACAACTTTACCTTACATTATATTACCTTAACAGTCAGGTTCTCCTCCAATTCGGTATGGAAATGGTAGGTTTTTGGCTTCTTAAGTCGCTAACTGGTTAGCTTGTTAGCTAACAAAGCTCAGTCGAAGCCAGACAACAAGCGTTACTAATGCTAATAATTTTGCTTTTGTGCAAAGTATTGTAAATAAAATACCACAGGAGTAGCTGGCAATTAGAAATTATTCGTCCCTTGCTGTATCACGGTGTTTCAAAAAGTAATTAGTAAATGACTGTTATGACTGACTATTATTGATTAAAACATTAAAATACAGGTGATATGTAGTATTAAAATATTACCTTACAACTTTACCTTACATTATATTACCTTGACAAGGCATAAAGTCAGGTTCTCCTCCAATTCGGTGTGGAAGTGGTAGGTTTTTGGCTTCTTCAGTTGCTAACTGGTTAGCTTGTTTGCTACAAGACACCCATGTCTATAGCTACTCATACATCAAGACAACAGAACGCACACAGTGACCCACAGGGAGACATAAAGTCAGGTTCTCCTCCAATTCGGTGTGGAAGTGACAGGTTTTTGGCTTCTTAAGTCGCTAACTGGTTAGCTTGTTAGCTATGAGACACCTACTACTACAGCTTCTCATACATCAAGACAACAGAACACACACAGTGACCCACGTGGGGCGCATAAAGTCAGGTTCTCCTCCAATTCCGTGTGGAAGTGGTAGGTTTTTGGCTTCTTAAGTCGCTAACTGGTTAGCTTGTTAGCTACGAGACACCTGCTCAAGACAACAGAACGCACACCTCAGTCGAAGACAGACAACAAGCGTTACTAATGCTAACGATTTTGCTTTTGTGCAAAGTATTGTAAATAAAACATCACAGGGGGGATAGTTCCGATGACAATACCCCAATAACCTTCATGACAGATTGGATGAGACGACACCAGACTGACCCCAACAGGGACGACTCCATCGGAGTCCTGGTAATTGACCAGGCGAGGCTCTAAATTCTGCATCTGAGCCCCGAGTGCTCAAGCTGTATTTGCGAACGTCCAATAGGCTTCCCTTTCCACGTTAATATTAACTGACACTTTAATTTGAATGGGAAATAGAGCATTTTGCTTCCAGTTTGTCCTCGAGTGCCGGGCGGGCGGGGGCGGGCAGAGTGACCTTTGTCTAGGTTTCAATAGGCGTCCATCAGCCTCCTTGAACATTTCTCTTTCCCTCCGCATCCCTTCTTCTTGCGCTACGCACTTTGCTCTGTCGCTACCCACACACCTCAGGCCCACTTCATTGGTTTGTTGTTGTTGTTTTTTTTTTTCAAGTCAAATTGTATAGCACCCGTTTCTAGCAGTTATCAAAGGGACTTTTTCAAAAAAAGAAGAGCTTTCAACAACACTTGTTAGTGTGTTATTTACAAAGATTAGACATTTCCCCTTATGGGTAAACACCAGGCAGAATATACAACACAATACACAGGAAAAAGTCATATAAAGCCGAGTCTCTTGAGAATATAGTTGGAGTTTGTGCAATAAGAAATGTCTTGGAACACTTTTTTTTCCCAAAAGCTCCTTACATTGCTTTGTTTTTTTTTTTTCATTTTTTTAGTTTTATTTAGGCAAATATATGAAACATTACAGTGCATTTCTTACATCAATCATTGAGAATATAGTTGGATTTTTTGCAATAAGAAATGTCTTGGAACACTTTTTTTTTTTGCCAAAAACGTACTTACATTGCTTTGTTTTATTTTATTTTTATTTTTTAGTTTTATTTAGGCAAATATATGAAACATTACAGTGCATTTCTTACATCAATCATTGAGAATATAGTTGGATTTTTTGCAATAAGAAATGTCTTGGAACACTTTTTTTTTTTGCCAAAAACGTACTTACATTGCTTTGTTTTATTTTATTTTTATTTTTTAGTTTTATTTGGGCAAATATTTGAGACATTACAGTGCATTTCTTACATCAATCATTGAGAATATAGTTGGATTTTTTGCAACAAGAAATGTCTTGGAACACTTTTTTTCCCCAAAAACGTACTTACATTGCTTTGTTTTATTTTATTTTTCTTTTTTTAGTTTTATTTAGGCAAATATTTGAAACATTACAGTGCATTTCTTACATCAATCATTGAGAATATAGTTGGATGTTTTGCAGCAAGAAATGTCTTGGAACACTTTTTTTTCCAATTATTATATTAATATATTATATTAATATTATATTATTATAATATTATAATCTTGAAATTATTATTATATAATTATTTTTAATTATTTGTACAAATTACTGTTTATGCTGTACATTGTTCATATTTGATGTTCATATATTTATTCTCCACATTATTATTTATTATTTATTATTTATTATTTATTATTTATTATTTATTATTTATTATTTATTATTTATTATTTATTATTTATTATTTATTATTTCACTGTTGTGTTATTGTGCGATGACAATAAAGAAAGTCTATGTCTATGTTGTAATCTTTATTATTATTACCATTATTATTGTTATTATTATCACCATCATTATAATCACCATTAATATTACCATTTTCATAATTATAGTTGTAACAATTTTTTGATTTTTTTGATTTTTAATTATTTAATTTTACAGACTTCATTGCTTCTTGTAGAGTGTTGTATCATTCCATCTATTTTCTTCTGAAATCCGCAGTATTTGTGCTTTTATTGTCAATTTATTAGCCCACTTCCCCCCCCCCCCCCCAAGTGTAACATTTAGATATAATTTTCCAGATTGCATGTGTCTAATCTTGTGCATTAAAAAAACAAGATTTATTAACAATTGAATAAATGCTAGGATAGCATTACACCTCTGACATTTACTACTGTGTAATTATGACACCATATTGTATTTTAATGGTAAAATAAATAGTGCACAATGCTCCTGTTGCTGGAAATGAGTCCGGTTTGTGCGTAGTGTGGAGTGTTGAATTTTTAATGTACTAAGTTCTTGTGAGAATACATTTGGTAATGTAGTAGAAAAGGATCAAGGGAGCCCTACGTAGCCTTCTAATGTCCTCGTAAGCTCCTTTTTATATCGCATGTAAAAACTGGGATTTTTCCACTGTTCTGTATAAAATGTACTGACATAAAATAGCGGGGATAAAGTTGACACAGCAAAATTTTGAAACCACTGAAGTAGACTTAAATGGTAGTAGTAGGACTGAGGAAAAAAAAAAACAACCTACCGTACTACCTACCGTACTACCGTACTACCCACCTACCATACTAACTACCTACCTACCTACCGTACTACCTACCATACTACCGTACTACCTACCTACCGTACTACCTACCTACTTACCTACCGTACTACCTACCTACCATACTACCTACCGTACTACCTACCTACCGTACTACCTACCTACCGTACTACCTACCTACCATAGTACCTACCTACCGTACTACCTACCGTAATACCTACCTACCGTACTACCTACCGTACTACCTACCGTACTACCTACCTACCATAGTACCTACCTACCGTACTACCTACCGTAATACCTACCTACCGTACTACCTACCGTAATACCTACCTACCGTACTACCTACCGTACTACCTACCGTACTACCTACCTACCATACTACCTACCATACTACCTACCTACCGTACTACCTACCGTACTACCTACCTACCATACTACCTACCTACCGTACTACCTACCGTACTACCTACCGTACTACCTACCTACCATACTACCTACCTACCGTACTACCTACCGTACTACTTACCTACCGTACTACCTACCTACCGTACTACCTACCTACCATACTAACTACCTACTGTACTACCTACCGTACTACCTACCATACTAACTACCTACCGTACAACCTACCGTACTACCTACCTACCGTACTACCTACCTACCGTACTACCTACCGTACTACCTACCGTACTACCTACCATACTAACTACCTACCGTACAACCTACCGTACTACCTACCTACCGTACTACCTACCTACAGTACTACCTACCTACCGTACTACCTACCGTACTACCTACCGTACTACCTACCATACTAACTACCTACCATACTAACTACCTACCGTACAACCTACCGTACTACCTACCTACCGTACTACCTACCGTACTACCTACCGTACTACCTACCATATTAACTACCTACCGTACAACCTACCGTACTACCTACCTACCGTACTACCTACCGTAATACCTACCGTACTACCTACCGTACTACTTATCTACCGTACTACCTACCGTACTACCTACCGTAATACCTACCGTACTACCTACCTACCGTACTACCTACCATACTACCTACCTACCGTACTACCTACCGTACTACCGACCGTACTACCTACCGGACTACCTACCTACCGTACTACCTACCTACCTACCGTACTACTTACCGTACTACCTACGGTACTACCATAATACCTACCTACCTACTTACCATACTACCTACGGTACTACCATACTACCTACCTACCTACTTACCGTACTACCTACCTACCTACCTACCTACCATACTACCTACCGTACTACCTACCTACCTATCTACCGTACTGCCTCCCTACCGACCTACCTACCATACTACCTACCTACCTACCTACCTATCATTACATTCAAAGCTGCAGATTTGTAACAGGTTTGTGGTCAGTTCTTCCGTTTGCGGGTGTAGCAACCTTTCATCATCAGAGGAGACGTGACAAGGAGATCCAGCGATGGATGACAAATGAACCGTTTGTTGCATGTAAACATGCCAAAGTTAGACGAGTGCGGTTCATTAAAATAGCACAAACGTCATTGTCTCTTCACTTCCTGTATGACGGTCGCTAGTCCGTCCCGGCTATGAAAGCTAATTATTTCAGCAAGCGTTCAAATCCCTGCAATGACTGAGTGATTTCTTAACATACTCATGATGGGATGGCACATGCAAAAGGACCACAAAGGGGCACACTTTACTAGAAAACATTTATCTGTTAAAAACAACAGTACATGATGCTAGCGAGCACCCCTACAATTGTACAGTGATTTTAAATTTAGCCACGCAATAAATCCCATCTTTTATTTAATCTGGAAAAGAAAAACACCTTTTACATACACAATGTGTGTTGCCTAGCAACGTCGCAATAAATATGTGCCGTGAATGGTCTGCAAGTGCCAAGTTTAATTTGTTATAAAAGCCTTTTAATTGCAGGCCCATGAGTCTGCTGTTATGGTACGGCCCAATTCTCCATAGTCAAACAATTTAAGCTCCCAAGCTGTGCAAATGATAAAAGTATATTAGAATGGCGAGGCAACGGTATAAAATATGACCCCCGTCGTACTGAAAGTCATCGTGTATGATGTGAATAGCATTGAGATCAGGGGTGCGCAAACGTTATGATACTTTTATCTTCCATTTTTGATGTTCTAAAACAAATTTTTCCAAGTACTTCAACTTTCTCTTCATTTTTTTCTAATATTTCTAATATTATGAGAGATATTTCTAATATTTTTTCCATAATATTTTGACCTTATTCCCTAATATTGTGAGTATGTTCTTGTAAAATTACAGCTATTTTTTCAATTTTTGTTGTTGTTTTTTTTTAAACTATTTAAACTTTTTCTTTTTGCATTTTTTATTATTGTAATTATGACTTAATATTTTGACTTTATTCTCATGACATTAGAACTTTTTCCAAAAATTACAACTTTGTGTTTTTGGTATGTATATATCTTTTAAAAATATATATTTTTTAATATTTCTTTAATATTTAAACTGTATGCTTCTAAAATTATAATTATTTTATTGTTTGTGCTTGTAAAATTTCTACTTTTTTTCTTAATATTTTGACTTTATTCTCATAAAATTACAGCCATTCATTTTTTTTTAATTTTCTGACTATTTTAACTTTTAATTTCTTGCAATATTATGAAGTTATTCCCATATTATAACATTTTACCCAATGTAATTTTCCGAAAATTACACTTATAACAGTATTTAATGAAAAAAAACTTCAATATTTCAACTTTATGCATAATATTTTAACTTTATTCTCATGACATTAGAACTTTTCCCCCACCTTTTTCCAAAAATTACAACTTTGTGTCTTTAAAAATATTTTTTCTAATATTTAAACTCTATGCTTCTAAAATTATAATTTTTTTTGTTTGTGATTGTAAAATTTCAACTTTTTTTCCAATTAAAACAGGATTTTTTTTCCTTAA
Source organism: Doryrhamphus excisus (assembly GCF_030265055.1). Classification (NCBI taxonomy): domain Eukaryota; kingdom Metazoa; phylum Chordata; class Actinopteri; order Syngnathiformes; family Syngnathidae; genus Doryrhamphus; species Doryrhamphus excisus. Next base: position 4,089,547 of record NC_080486.1, read on the forward strand.
TATTTTTACTTTGACGTTCAGTTTTTTTAAAATTTTTCCAACTTTCTTTACATTTCTTGTAATATTATGACCTTATTCCCATATTATAACATTTTACCCAATGCGATTTTCCAAAGATTACACCTTTAGTATTTAATGGGAAAAAAATCTTTAATATTTCAACTTTATGCTTAATATTTTGACTTTATTCTCATAAAATTACAGCCGTTCAGTTTATTTTTTCAATTTTCCAACTATTTTAACTTTTAATTTATTGTAATATTATGATGTTATTCCCATATTATAACATTTTACCCAATGTAATTTTCTGAAAAATTACATCTTTAGTATTTAATGATAAAATATCTTTAATATTTCAACTTTATGCTTAATATTTTGACTTTATTCTTTTTTTATGTCAGATTTTTTCCATTTTTAGTTTTCTTGTTAAATTATAGGCCACAAATGTCCCTCGGGCCACACATTGGACACCCTTGAAATAAAGTTAATATTTCACATTTATGCTGAATATTTTGACTTTATTCTTGTGAAATTACGTCAGATTTTTTCAATTTTTAGGTTTCTTGTTAAATTATAGGCCACAAATGTCCCTCGGGCCACACATTGGACACCCTTGAAATAAAGTTAATGTTCCAACTTTATGCTTAATATTTTGACTTTATTCTTGTAAAATTATGTCAGGTTTTTTTTTCTCCATCTTTAGTTTTCTTGTTAAATTATAGGCCACAAATGTCCCTTGGGCCACACATTGGACACCCTTGAAATAAAGTTAATATTTCAACTTTATGCTTAATATTTTGACTTTATTCTTTTTCAATTTTTAGTTTTCTTGTTAAATTATAGGCCACAAATGTCCCTTGGGCCGCACATTGGACACCATTGACTGTGCTCGAAAGAGTCTATCTAATCTATTGACAACATAATTTACCGGGACCACAAAATCCCATCCACACACACGTCCGCAGCTGTCCAATTCCATTCAGCCTTGATCCTCTACCTCTTCACTCATCCTCTGACGTTATATCCTCCCGCCGAGGATGTGATTAGATGCACTAATTAGACGCAATGTCATTTTCCAATTAGAAACGGGGGCAGATACAAGGCTCGAGTTCGAGGAGCGCCAGTAGCCGTGCCGCAGACACCTGAACCCCCCCCCTTCTGTGAAAACGCTTTTATTACCGAGATATCATAACAATTAGCTAGTTGATGATGCCGGAAAACGGTTTAGCGAGTATTGCCGTAGTTTATGGCATCTCTTGTTGTCAAGCTTAAACTGTTCAAGGGCATTTAATTGACTGATGAGTGCACTTTTCAATAAAGTGGAACTATTTCACAGCTGTATGATAATAGAGTTTGCGTGTGTCCTTGCGTGAGTGCGCTGATGAGAAGCGAGGAAGTTGAAACAACAGCATTCGCTTTTATGGTTTTTTTCAGCTATAAATAGTAACATTTCAATCACCGGTGGCAGATTTAGTACAGGTTGAGCCATTGGTATAAACCAGTGATTTTAAGAAACCACTGTGCCTGTACCTTGAGAAACCTTTAAACTTAAATAGCAAAAAACTTACCACTTCCACACAGATAGGGAGGATAACTATTAACAGTTATTTAACCTTTAACATGAACATTAATCAAATGTAATAATTTTTTTCTGGGTACATGATACCATACAGCAGTGATTTTCAACCAATGGTGCCGTGGCACACTAATGTACCTTGAGAAACCTTTAAACTTAAATAGAAAAACTTACCACTTCCACACGGATAGGGAGGATAACTATTAACAGTTATTTAACCTTTAACATGAACATTAATCAAAAGTAATAATTTTTTTCTGGGTACATGATACCATACAGCAGTGATTTTCAACCACTGGTGCCGTGGCACACTAGTGTACCTTGAGAAACCGTCAGGTGTGCCGTGAGGAATTATCCAATATCACTTTTTTTTATAACTAACATTTATTAATCATTATTTACAAATATTATGTCAATAGCTATTATGTCAATAGTATACATTAGGGGTCTCAAACTCAATTTACTTGGGGGCCACTGGAGCTAGGGTCTGGGCCAGGCTGGGCCGCATCAGGTTTTTCCAAAAAAAACCCCAAAAAACGCATTTGTTAAAAACAGAAAAATTAATAAACTTTGCTTTGGTTCTGATTTTCTAAAATATTCCACTGTTCACTTTTTATTTTTCGACACAAAATAAGATGAAAAATAAATAAACAAATCAAGAATAAAGAAAATCAATCAATCAGTAATAAATAAATATAATAATAATAATAATAATAATAATAATAATAATAATAATAATAATAATAATAATAAAACGGCAAATAATAAAAACTCTAAGAGACCACATATAGTTGGTGGGTAGACAAATTATTTTTTTCAGATTAAAATGAACAAAGCATTATTAGAGCCCTGTAGACATGACAAAACACGACTATAGTCACATTTATACTATTTTTATTTACAACATATTGCGCAACTGCAGGGTCTTGAGACACATGCTAACTCGCAAACTAGAGAGCTAGCAACCTAAACGGTAGCCTTCAAGTTATTTCCTTTCAACTTAAATAGCCAAAAACTTACCACTTCCACACGGATAGGGAGGATAACTATTAACAGTTATTTAACCTTTAACATGAACATTAATCAAACGTAATCATTTTTTCTGGGTACATGATACCATACAGCAGTGATTTTCAACCACTGGTGCCGTGGCACACTAGTGTACTTTGAGAAATCGTCAGGTGTGCCGTGAGGAATTATCCAATATCACTTTTTTTATAATTAACATTTATTAATCATTATTTGCAAATATTATGTCAATAGCCATTATGTCAATAGTATACATTAGGGGTCTCAAACTCAATTTACCTTTTATCTTACTTTTTATTTTTCTACACAAAATAAGATGAAAAATAAATCAACAAATCAAGAATAAAGAAAATCAATCAATCAGTAATAAATAAATAAATAAATATAATAATAATAATAAAATGGCAAATAATACAAACTTAAGAAACCACATATAGTTGGTGGGTAGACAAATTATTTTTTTCAGATTAAAATTAAAGCATTATTAGAGCCCTGTAGACATGACAAAACACGACTATAGTCACATTTATACTATTTTATTTACAACATATTGCGCAACTGCAGGGTCTTGAGACACATGCTAACTCGCAAACTAGAGAGCTCGCGACCTAAACGGTAGCCTCCAAGTTATTTCCTTAAAACTTAAAAAGCCAAAAACTTACCACTTCCACACGGATAGGGAGGATAACTATTAACAGTTATTTAACCTTTAACATGAACATTAATCAAACGTAATAATTTTTTTCTGGGTACATGATACCATACAGCATCCATATCAAACTTGGATTACAACATTAAACTTTCATATCAAGGCGGGGGCCTCAAACTAGTGTCCTGCGGACCACATTTGGCCCGCGGGCCGCGTGTTTGAGACCTGAGGACTGCGGAGACTGTTAATATTTTTAAAAAAAGATTAAAGAGACACCTTTTTAATAAGGCTTTTAACTAATATTTTTTAACTTTTCTTATGTTTTTATCTTTTTAGTCCTATTTTATGCTTTTAGTCTTTCGCTTTTAACTCCAGTGTTTCCTCAGGAGGGGGTCCTCCACACTGGGGGCTGTGTCGGGTCTGCTGAGGGGGTGCCATCCTTGGGTCCCTTCGACCCGGCCGACTGGGGGTTCCTCCCTTTGATGTGGGGGTCCGCCCGTCTGCCGGAGTCGGGGGGCCCGGGTGCTGGCACGGCCTGCGGCTCCTCATTTATCATTTATTAATGATTAATAAATGTTAATTATAAAAAAGTGATATTGGATAATTCCTCACGGCACACCTGACGATTTCTCAAGGTACACTAGTGTGCCACGGCACCAGTGGTTGAAAATCACTGCTGTATGGTATCATGTACCCAGAAAAAATGATTACGTTTGATTAATGTTTATGTTAAAGGTTAAATAACTGTTAATAGTTATTTGCAGGAAAAGTGCTATACAAATAAAGTTGATTTGATTCAACTGGGAGAAAAAAAATGGTACATAATTAAAAGATTCTGTAACTCTCTTATCGATATAGCAAAAGTTAAAAGTTAAGACATGAGCATCAACAAATCCATAAGCATGTTGGTATTTCCAGCAAGTAATAAGTCGTAAATAGCTGGGAAAAAAATGGCTTCACAAAAGGTGGAAAAGTACTTTTTGAGGTCAACAAACCAAGTTTAAAGGCTCTCAAAACTGATTTTTTTTTTCTTCCCAGTGGAAAGACACTACATGCAGGCAAACGGAAGAGAAATAAACGATAGCTCCTTATTCTATGAGGGCATTTGCTTATACAGAATGAGTTGCCATCATTTGCATTTCGCACAAAAATTCCCCATTTGTGTTTGTCCTTCAGAAGGCAATCTTGCAGGTGCAGCGTCTCTCGGTGGGCAACGGGAATGCAATGATTGCAACAAGAAATGTGAAATAACTTCCATGCTCCTCGGCACGACTGCGGCGCTTCTTCTTGTTACGTTCTGTCCCTTCATTTAGGCAGACTAATTTGTCAGCCATTTTACTCGCTAGGCTTCGGTGAGCATTTGACAAACACAATGACACAGCAGTTTTGATACTTTAAAGTTTGAATGCGTTAGATGTTATTATTACACCTATGGATTCGGTGTAATAGGGGAGTGAATTTCGGTCTAATAGATTCAGGCCTTTTTGGGACACACTCACATAGCACAATCAGAGTTAAGTAGCGCTTACATACGACTAATGGAAAACTACTGGGAGGCACACAGCAGATGCATTGTTCTCACTCTCACGTCAACACAAACTTAACTTTCACCTGCTAGACACGTACACACTCACATAGCACAATCAGAGTTGAGCAGTGCTTACATACGACTAATAGAAAGGTACTGACACACAATCGATGCACTGTTCTCACTCTCACTTCTACACAAACTTAACTTTCACCTGCTAGACACATACACACTCACATAGCACAATCAGAGTTAAGTATCGCTTACATACAACTAATGGAAAAGTACTGACAGACACACTATGGATGCATTGTTCTCACTCTCACTTCTACACAAATTAACTTTCACTTGCAAGACATACACACTCACATAGCACAATCAGAGTTAAGTAGCGCTTACATACAACTAATGGAAAACTAATGGGAGGAACATAACAGACGCATATTTCTCACTCTCACTTCTACACAAACCTAACTTTCACTTGCAAGACATACACACTCACATAGCACAATCAGAGTTGAGCAGTGCTTACATAGGACTAATGGAAAAGTACCAGCAGACACACAACAGATGCATATTTCTCATTCTCACTTCTACACAATCTTAACTTTCACTTGCTAGACACACACACTCACCGAGCACAATCAGAGTTAAGTAGCGCTTCCATACAACTAATAGAACAGTACCGGCAGACACACAACAGATGCATATTTCTCACTCTCACTTCTACACAAACCTAACTTTCACTTGCAAGACATACACACTCACATAGCACAATCAGAGTTGAGCAGTGCTTCCATACAACTAATAGAACAGTACCGGCAGACACACAACAGATGCATATTTCTCACTCTCACTTCTACACAAACTTAACTTTCACTTGCAAGACACACACACTCACATAACAATCAGAGTTAAGTAACGCTTACATACAACTAATGGAAAACTAATGGGAGGCACACAACAGATGCATATTTCTCACTCTCTCTTCTACACAAACTTAACTTTCACTTGTAAGACACACACACTCACCTAGCACAATCAGAGTTAGGTAGCGCTTACGTACGACTAATAGAAAAGTACTGGCAGACACACAATAGATACATTGTTCTCACTTCCACTTCTACACAAACTTAACTTTCACTTGCTAGACACACACACTCACCTAGCACAATCAGAGTTGAACAGTGCTTCTATACGACAAATAGAGAAGTACTGGCAGTCGGTACCTATAAAAGTACTGTTAACGGGAACCCATCCATATATATGATTGATGGAAAAATACTGGGAGACACACATAGATGCATTGTTCTCATTCTCACGTCTACACAAGCTTAACTTTCACTTTCTAGAGTGGCGCAGGACGGAGTAGCTTTTACAAAATGAACTGCCACGCCAACCAAGGGATTTTATTCCACTTTTGAGAGCGCACTTTATCTATTTTACTCATGAGACGGGAACATCTACAGTAAAAGAGGATCTGTTAGACAAGAATGATAATAATATAAGACGACTAAATAAAGGATGAAATCTTCAGCTTTAAATTGACCTTGCCGACTAAAAATCCACCACCAAAGCTGGTCCCTGAAAGGTGAAACCCCCCATTTTCATTGACAGCCTTCAAAGAACATACTCTTGTTCACACTTTGTCACACTTCAGGGACCTGAAAAGCCCCCAGATAGTACATCTACAAGCCAAAAGCGGCCTTCCATTAGCTGTATACACATACAGCATTTGGGTGTAAAAATGTGGAAAAAACAGCACTGTTATGTATTTTTCTTGGAGCTACACATGCAGAGTGCTAAAAAACTATATATATATATATATATATATATATATATATATATATATATATATATAAATATACAAACTTAACTTTAACTTGCTAGACACACACACTCACATAGCACAATCAGAGTTAAGTAACGCTTACATACGACTAATGGAAAAGTACTGATAGACACACAATAGATGCATATTTCTCACTCTCACTTCTACACAAACTTAACTTTCACTTGCTAGACACACACACTCACCTAGCACAATCAGAGTTAAGTAGCGTTTACATACGACTAATGGAAAAGTACTGATAGACACACAATAGATGCATATTTCTCACTCTCACTTCTACACAAAATTAACTTTCACTTGCTAGACACATACACTCACCTAGCACAATCAGAGTTAAGTACCGCTTACATACGACTAATAGAAAAGTACTGACAGACACACAACAGATGCATATTTCTCAGTCTCACTTCTACACAAACTTAATTTTCACTTGCTAGACACACACACTCACATAGCACAATCAGAGTTAAGTAGCGCTTACATACAACTAATGGAAAAGTACTGATAGACACACAATATGCAATGTTCTCACTCTCACTTCGACACAAAATTAACTTTCACTTGCTGGACACACACTCACCTAGCACAATCAGAATGAAGTAACGCTCATATACAACTAATGGAAAAGTAGTGGCAGACACACAATAGATTCATTGTTCTCACTGTCACTTCTACACAAAATTAACTTTCACTTGCTAGACACACACACTCACATAGCACAATCAGAGTTAAGTAACGCTTACATACAACTAATGGAAAAGTACTGATAGACACACAATATGCAATGTTCTCACTCTCACTTCGACACAAAATTAACTTTCACTTGCTAGACACACACACTCACCTAGCACAATCAGAGTTAAGTAGCATTTATATACAACTAATTGAAAAGTACTGACAGACACACAACAGATACATATTTCTCAGTCTCACTTCTACACAAACTTAACTTTCACTTGCAAGACACCCACACTCACATAACAATCAGAGTTGAGTAACGCTTACATACAACTAATGGAAAAGTACTGACAGACACACAATAGATTCATTGTTCTCACTGTCACTTCTACACAAAATTAACTTTCACTTGCTAGACACACACACTCACATAGCACAATCAGAGTTAAGTAACGCTTACATACAACTAATGGAAAAGTACTGATAGACACACAATAGATGCAATGTCCTCACTCTCACTTCGACACAAAATTAACTTTCACTTGCTAGGCACGCACACTCTGACGTACAAATTAACATGTCAACCAAGGAAAACATCAGAACATAAACATAGTAATAATGCTACCAAACACATACTGTCTTGTAATGTGAACTTACCGACACATTCAGCATTCCACTTGCTCGCTAACACACAAAAACGAATAAACGGACAGACTCACCTGTCATTTTCTCCAGCAGTGATGTTATATAGGTGATTGGCAGCACCATCAGCGCACGCCGTCAAAAGAGCTACAGGGAGACAGCAAGACAAAGGTAGACATGAGGGGAAATGAAACGCTGAGAAATTGATGAGAATGGTCACTGTCACATGCAGTAAAATGGAGGATAAAATGCACCGGCTGATAAGAATGAGATCTGTGGTTTCTGGAGTCAGTATTATACCTAAGTGGGTTTAAATCAGGGGTCAGCAACCCACGGCGACAGAGCTGCATGTGTCTTGTGGCAATGGTCAAGTTGTTGAGTAAACATGTTTGTCAATGTAGTCATGAATTTATTCCCATAATATTTTGACTTTATTCTAGTAAAAGTATTTTCCTCATAGTGGGCATTTAAAAACAACAACATATTTTTAATTTAATATTTCAATAAGTGAAAAAGCCAATTAGTGTCAACAGTATTTTCCTCATTCTGACACACCGAGTAGTCACACTTTTATTTCATGACACTGGTTTTGCTCACCTTGTAATGTAATTGTAAAAAATCAAATATAAAAAAAATTATATTAAAAAGGCAGGAAGTGAACAAATGTGACAGTTACTGATTGTAAAACTACAAGATGGAGGGGTAGGATTTAATAAGCTTTGCTTCTTCCTACTCCATTTGGACATGTGATGCATTCAATTGTAATCTGATGCATGTTCACGTGAAATAAAACCATTACCATTATCATAATTATTACGCAAAAAAAGTGACAATTATTTGACCTAAAAAATGAAAAAAATAAATAAATTAAACTATATTAGGAAAGCAGGAAGTGAACAAATGTAACAGTTACTGATTGTAAAAGTACAGATAGAGGGGCACGACTTAATAAGCTTTGCTTCTTCCTACTCCTTTTGGACATGTGGAACTGTGAACTGATTATGTGATGCATTCAATTGTAATCTGATGCATGTTCAAATGAAATAAATTACCATTCTATTATCATAATTATTACGCGAAAAAAGTGAAAATTATTTGACCTAAAAAATGAAAAAAAAAATTTAACTATATTAGGAAAGCAGGAAGTGAACAAATGTAACAGTTACTGATTGTAAAAGTACAGATAGAGGGGTACGACTTAATAAGCTTTGCTTCTTCCTACTCCTTTTGGACATGTGGAACTGTGAACTGATTATGTGATGCATTCAATTGTAATCTGATGCATGTTCACATGAAATAAAACCATTACCATAATTATTACGCGAAAAAAAGTGAAAATTATTTGACCTAAAAAATGAAAAAAAATAATGATTAAACTATATTAGGAAAGCAGGAAGTGAACAAATGTAACAGTTACTGATTGTAAAAGTACCAGATGGAGGGGTAGGATTTAATAAGCTTCGCTTCTTCCTACTCCTTTTGGACATGTGGAACTGTGAACTGATTATGTGATGCATTCAATTGTAATCTGATGCATGTTCAAATGAAATAAATTACCATTACCATAATCTTAAAAACGATACATTTATAGGAGAACATGATTAAATTCACACAGCATTACTGTAGAATTCCATCAATGTCAAATCTTTTTTTTTTTTATTTTTAGAAGTGTATTTCAACTCTAACGTCAACAGTGATATTCAATTTATTTCGATGCCTTCCTCTAGCATTAAAGTTTCAAAAAAAAATTTATTTTTTTTTACTTCTACCAGTGAGGTAGCTCTTACCTGTTTTGATTTTTAAAAAGCAGACAAATGAGGAGGTTACTTTCTGCTTTTATGATATGCCGTTTCTCAAAATGAGATGCAAACTATTTGCAAAGGTATTCTCTTTCATGGCCTCTATTCTATTTAAATTGAACAGGCAGACTATTTTTTTTTTTTAAAAGCCCTTTTATGTTTGGGGGGTGTTGGAGTACACGCAGGGGAAAGACTTCAAAGATTTAGTTATGCTTATTCTTCTTTAGCTCGCACCAAAGAGACAGCCAACCCTTGTACATATTGTCTGCTTTGTCTACTATTCTTTGATGCTGCATTCATGTTTGTATGGAGGTAGGAGAATAGAATGTATGTAATTGATTAGGATAAAAAAATACATCTATAGACAAGAAACCGGTTTGGACTGCATCAGTAGCATCCCGAGTAGTGCATATATTTTTTTTTAAAGGGGCCCTACATTTCCAACTTTACAGGTGGTCCTCAGTTTATAAACAAGTTCCGCATTTACATAAATTACACAAGTCACTTACACTGTGCACAGAACACATGTAAAATAGAGTAAGAAAAAATATAACACCCCTATAGTCACCTTTACACTCCTGTTATTCTTTGTTTATACAATAATACCCAACTCTTATGGGATCAGGAATGTGTGAGGCGGTATTATGTCTTATGTATGTGTTGTTTTCATTTATTATGTATACTATATTGGGTAAAACGTGTAAAAGTGACTATAGGGGTGTTATTTCATGTCTGAAGGGCTCTAAATTATGCTAAAAAAAAACGTATTTAGAAGGTCATAAAAAGGATTTCAGGCTGCATGGTTAGCGCACAGGCCACACAGTTAGGCGACCCAAGTTCGATGCCACCCTCGGCCATCTCTGTGTGGAGTTTGCATGTTCTCCCCGGGTTTTCTCCGGGTACTCCGGTTTCCTCCCTCATTCAAAAAACATGCTAAGTTAATTAGCGACTCCAAATTGTCCATAGGTATGAATGTGAGTGTGAATAGTTGTTTGTCTATATGTGCCCTGTGATTGGCTGGCCACCAGTTCAGGGTGTACCCCGCCTCTCGCACAAAGGCAGCTGGGATAGGCTCCAGCACCCCCTCAACCCTCGTAAGGATAAGCGGTAGAAAATGAATGAATGAATGTATACCACATTGCGTAAAACGTGTAAAAGTGACTATAGGGATGTTATTTCATGTCTAAAGGGCTCTAAATTATGCTAAAAAAAACCCTCGTAAGGATAAGCGGTAGAAAATGAATGAATGAATGTATACTACATTGCGTAAAACGTGTAAAAGTGACTATAGGGATGTTATTTCATGTCTAAAGGGCTCTAAATTATGCTAAAAAAAACCCTCGTGAGGATAAGCGGAAGAAAATGAATGAATGAATGAATGTATACTACATTGCGTAAAACGTGTAAAAGTGACTATAGGGATGTTATTTCATGTCTAAAGGGCTCTAAATTATGCTTTAAAAAAAACCCTCGTGAGAATAAGCGGTAGAAAATGAATGAATGAATAAAAAGGATTTCTATGTTCTAACTAGGAAAACATTTTAATTATTAACAAGAAATCCGGCTTCACTTATCACAGTCAAAACCAATGAATTGTGATGGTTAACCGATTAATAGATTAATCCATACCCACTGCAAAACAGGATGGTCAGAGGTAACTTATTAAAAACAGCTTTGCAATGGAATGAAGTCAGAAGGGAAGACATCTTTGTTCTTCTAAAGCTGCCCTACTTTTTAACGATATTTCTTTTCCACGCCACTCTAGCCTTGATTGCAAAGTTGATGCTTGACTGGTTAATGCGCGATGCTCACCGACCTCAGCAGGCTGCTTCACATCAACAAAATGATGAAATGAGGCACTTGGGGGTAAACACATGCACAATTTTGATCTAATACAGAGCGCCACCCTCTCTGATTGCCTCACACCGCGTTGTGTCTGAGTGTAGAATCCGTGAGTAAGTCGGCGCGAGTGAAAGCGATTGAAGGAGAAAGTGGGTGACTGATAGACTAGATGTGTGGGCTTGAGAGGGGGTGCGTGGGTGAGATAAGCAGCTTGTTCCCACTTCACAACATCACACCCGGCACCTGTTTGAGGTCCCCTTTGATCGGTATTCCGCTCTCAACACTTTGGCTCCCTGCTGCTTTTACTTCTCCCAGAGGTGACGAGAGGCTGAGGGATTCGTGTGTGTTGGGTCGGTAAGGGTGGAGACCTGGCTTCGGTGCCTCAAGGTGACCCACAACCTGGCGAGTGACACACACACACACACACACCCTGGCATCTGCTTAGCCCATAAACATTATTAAAAATACATGCCGTATCAAGTTCAGGGGTGGTTCAAGCAGCGAGAGAGCTATGATCCGCTATCCCGGTACCACGGTTGTGTCATCAGAATCTTCTTCTTCGGATCCCATGGGCAAGCATGAGCCGGCAGCAAAAACTGATAAAGAAAGCTTCTCCTTCGGCGTTGCTTGTGGCACTTCACAAACCCACCCAAACATTCCCTCAAACTATTTGAAAAAAAGGTCTTATCTAAGCGGGAGGAAATGCCAAAACCTGTCACATCCCAGCATCAAGCCGCATCACATATTTGATAAGTCTCATCTATCTCACAGCAGTCCCGGGAATCTCGCAGCGGGTTTGGTTTGATGATTTTATGCAACGCCTGTTCCTATATGACAGGCAGATTTCTTTTTTTATAGCATCGGTGGTCCTGGTCCAGACCAATCAGCTGTATGAGTGAAATATTTATTCATTTTCTACCGCTTATCCTCACAAGGGTCGCAGGGGGGTGCTGGAGCCTATCCCAGCTGTCTTCGGGCGAGAGGCGGTGGGAGGTGAGATTGGTGGTATTGAACTCGGGTCTCCTAGCTTTGAGGTCCGCGTGCTAATGACTCGATCACCGTGCAGCCCGAAATCCTGTTTATGACCTTCTAAATACGGTTTTTAGCATAATTTTGAGCCCTTTCATCATGAAATAACACCCCTATAGTCACTTTTACACGCTTTACCCAATATAGTATACATTCATTCATTCATTTTCTACCGCTTATCCGTGCGAGAGGTGGGGTACACCCTTGGATTGGTCGCCAGCCAATCACAGGGCACATATAGACAAACAACCATTCACACTCACATTCATACCTATGGACAATTTGGAGTCGCTAATTAACCTAGCATGTTTTTGGAATGTGGGAGGAAACCGGAGTACCCGGAAAAAAAAACCCATGTATGCACGAGGAGAACATGCAAACTCCACACAGAGATGGCCGAGGGTGGGATTAAACTCGGGTCACCTAGCTGTGAGGTCCGCGCACTAACCACTCGACCACCGTGCAGCCCAAAATCCTGTTTATGATCTTTTAAATACGTTTTTTAGCATTATTTAGAGCCCTTTAGACATGAAATAACAGCCCTATAGTCACTTTTACACGTTTTACCCAATATATTATATTTATATATTTACCCAATATACAATATATAATACCCTGGTCACCAGCCAATCACAGGGCACATATAGACAAACAACCATTCACACTCACATTCATACCTATGGGCAATTTGTAGTCGCTAATTAACCTAGCATGTTTTTGGAATGTGGGAGGAAACCGGAGTACCCGGAAAAAAAACCCCATGTATGCACGAGGAGAACATGCAAACTCCACACAGAGATGGCCGAGGGTGGGATTAAACTCGGGTCACCTAGCTGTGAGGTCCGCGCACTAACCACTCGACCACCGTGCAGCCCAAAATCCTGTTTATGACCTTCTAAATATGTTTTTTTTAGCATAATTTAGAGCCCTTTAGACATGAAATAACACCCCTATAGTCACTTTTACACGTTTTACCCAATATAGTATACATAATAAGTGGAAACAACACATACATAAGACATAATATAGCCTCAAACATTCCTTATTCATGTACTTTTTAAAACTTCCTGTTCTGTACAGTACTTCCTGGGGTGTTTATTGTCTCAGCAATATGATGTAGTGAACATTATGGCTGAGGGTGGACTTGAACCCAGGTCTCCTAGCTGTGAGGTCTGCGCGCTAACCACTCGACCATCGTGCAGCCCAAAATCATGTTTATGACCTTCTAAATACGTTTTTTTAGCATTATTTAGAGCCCTTTAGACATTAAATAACACCCCTATAGTCACTTTTACACGTTTTACCCAATATATTATATTTATATATTTACCCAATATACAATATATAATACCCTGGTCACCAGCCAATCACAGGGCACATATAGACAAACAACCATTCACACTCACATTCATACCTATGGACAATTTGGAGTCGCTAATTAACCTAGCATGTTTTTGGAATGTGGGAGGAAACCGGAGTACTCGGAGAAAACCCGCGGAGAACATGCAAACTCCACATAAAGATGGCCGAGGGTGGGATTGAACTCGGGTCTCCTAGCTGTGAGGTCCGCGCACTAACCACTCGACCACCCGACCACCGTGCAGCCCAAAATCCTGTTTATGACCTTCTAAATGTGTTTTTTAGCATAATTTAGAGCCCTTTAGACATGAAATAACATCCCTATAGTCACTTTTACACGTTTTACCCAATATAGTATACATAATAAGTGAAAACAACACATACATAAGACATATTATAGCCTCAAACATTCCTTTTTAAAACTTCCTGTTTTGTACAGTACTTCCTGGGGTGGTTATTGTCTCATCAATATGATGTAATAACATTAAAGGGAAAGTTCAGATTTTTGGAAGTTGTATGACATCCACATTAGCAGTGACTTAGAATTTCGGTGAGGAGGAACGTTGTTGCGTTTACGGTAGTTGCTGGGGTCACCCCCCGTAAGTAAAGAGTCACATGGAATAGTCCGGTCCCCAGGCGTCAATAATGTTACATTGAGGACACATTACCTTAACACTGCATAGAGTGAAAACAAGTTCCCCTCCCGTTCTGTGTGGAAGTGGTACATTTTTTTGGCTTCTTATTTTGTCCTTTTTCCCCACTCTGTTTAAAACCATGTCTTAAGTTCCGTGCAGCCTGAGTAAAATATTAATATGCAATATTATGAGACTAATGAATCCCCATCTTGGTAAACAATGGACAATCTAAGCACTATAATAAGTGATTGTCGGGTCTCCGGAGACACAGTAGCTGGTGAAATCAAGTCAAAATAGCAAAATAACAACAAAAGGCACAACCTACCGTGCCAAACAAGTAAGAGAGTAAGAGTCTGGAGCAGGAAATAAAAACGTCAACAAAAAAACCCTAATGTTTGCTATTATGCAGTCCTATACAAACAAGCCTGCAAATGCACAACATTCTTGTGTGTTTTTGTCCGCTATGTCTTTGTTAAAAATTTAAATCCCCTTCATCCTTGATATATTCTCCCCACCCAAAAATATCAGACGACTTGTTGTGCACAAACCAGATAAGAAAACTGCAGTCTCCCGTGTTATTGAAATGTTTCATGTTAACACAAAGAGCGGCTTGTGTACAAATGTGGGACTAACAAACGATGGAAAGAGCTGAGGTGCCTCATGGGGGTTTCGAACGTTATTTAAAAGTAGGTTTTAATTGCAGGACCATGCTATAGTTAGTGTTGTAACTAATTGTTTTTTTTCTTTGTTGATTAATCTGTTTCGATTAATCGAGGAATCTAAGGAAACAACAGGAAATTATTTATATTTTCAACGCAATAAAACAATCAAGTACCAAATTGATTAATCAGGTAATCTTTTTTTTAGCATAATTTAGAGCCTTTTAGACATGAAATAACACCCCTATAGTCACTTTTACACATTTTAACCAATATCGTATACATAATAAGTGAAAACAACACATACATAAGACATATTATAGCCTCAAACATTCCTTTTTCATGTACTTTTAATCGGGTAATCTTTAATCATCAATTAATTAATCGATTAAATTCAATGAATTTGAAGTTGCAGCAACATGTTTGGTTGTAGTTCTAAATACGTTTTTTTTAGCATAATTTAGAGCCCTTTAGACATGAAATAACACCCCTATAATCACTTTAACACATTTTAACCAATATCGTATACATAAGAAGTGAAAACAACACATACATAAGACATATTATAGCCTCAAACATTCCATTTTCATGTACTTTTAATCGGGTAATCTTTAATCATCAATTAATTAATCGATTAAATTCAATGAATATGTTGCAGCGACATGTTTGGTAGTAGTTCTAAATAAGTTTTTTTAGCATAATTTAGAGCCCTTTAGACATGAAATAACACCCCTATAGTCACTTTTACACATTTTAACCAATATCGTATACATAAGAAGTGAAAACAACACATACATAAGACATATTATAGCCTCAAACATTCCATTTTCATGTACTTTTAATCGGGTAATCTTTAATCATCAATTAATTAATCGATTAAATTCAATGAATATGTTGCAGCGACATGTTTGGTAGTAGTTCTAAATAAGTTTTTTTTAGCATAATTTAGAGCCCTTTAGACATGAAATAACACCCCTATAATCACTTTTACACATTTTAACCAATATAGTATACATAAGAAGTGAAAACAACACATACATAAGACATATTATAGCCTCAAACATTCCGTTTTCATGTACTTTTAATCGGGTAATCTTTAATCATCAATTAATTAATCGATTAAATTCAATGAA
The DNA here is from genome assembly GCF_030265055.1 of Doryrhamphus excisus. Classification (NCBI taxonomy): domain Eukaryota; kingdom Metazoa; phylum Chordata; class Actinopteri; order Syngnathiformes; family Syngnathidae; genus Doryrhamphus; species Doryrhamphus excisus. Next base: position 4,105,957 of record NC_080486.1, read on the forward strand.
TAAGTTGCAGCAACATGTTTGGTTGTAGTTCTAAATACGTTTTTTTTAGCATAATTTAGAGCCCTTTAGACATGAAATAACACCCCTATAGTCACTTTTACACATTTTAACCAATATTGTATCCATAAGAAGTGAAAACAACACATCCATAAGACATATTATAGCCTCAAACATTCCATTTTCATGTACTTTTAATAAAAATAAAAATAAAAATAAAAATAAAAATAAAAATAAAAATAAAAATAAAAATAAAAATAAAAATAAAAATAAAAATAAAAATAAAAATAAAAATAAAAATAAAAATAAAAATTTTGTTCAAGACTCTCTTGTTCAAGACTCTTCATCCTTGTATTTAGCAAACATCACCAGCTTGTATTGTTTCTTGAATTCGCTCATCGCTGTGCATTGTCTGAGGTCCTTAAGCTCAATAATTGAGCAATTGATCGTAAATGCAGCAACACGGCCGTCTCATACTTGTTCTAGAGTTGAGTTCATATCACTTTCTTTGACATAAAATGCTAACGCTTGCAGCGAGTTAGTTTTGCAGATGAACAAGTCATTTACTTTTTTCAACAAAGTCACAGTAGATCTATGTCTCAGGGCAAGAGACTCATGCTGCATATTCAGCCCGTGGCAGCGCAGGGGAACTTTCTGTTGTATCAAATTAGCTTTGTTTTGAATATGGTAATTTTTTTTTTTTTTGGTTGTTGTTGCAATTGAGGAGACACAGGAGTATTAAAGTTGCAGAAAGGGAAGGTTATTTATGATGAATATATAATTAAAAGGCGACTCAACGGGGGGAATGTGTTCAGAGAGCAGGAGAGGGGTCATGTTCAGTGACAAGGTAGCACATTTGGTGCAACGGAGGCTACAAAGGCGCCGTCGTATTTTGGAGCAAAAGCAACAGGGGAGCACAACGTCGGGGCTAATGAATGTGGAGAGGATTCAAGTAAGGCAAATCAAGTTAGTGAGTAGTGTTACTGACCATGGATATTATTAGTGTAATGGTATATTCACCTTTGAAATAAATATAGACACATTTAATATAATAATAACTATAATAACTACAATTCAAGAAACAATACAAGCATTACAATCACTATATTGACACTTACTATGGTACCCATTATGTCATCGTATGGTCATATCACCTCGTACTTCGGTACTTGACAAAAATAAATTAATACAAAAAAATTTAAAATAAAAATAAAAAGAAATTAAATGAAATGAAATTAAAATATAAATAAAATAAAATAAAATAAAATAAAATAAAATAAAATAAAATAAAATAAAATAAAATAAAATAAAATTAAATAAAATTAAATAAAAATAGAATTAAAATAATAAAAATAATGAAAATAATGAAAATAATGAAAATAATGAAAATAATGAAAATAATGAAAATAATGAAAATAATAAAAAAATAAAAAAATAAAGATTAATAAAATAAAGTAAAATAAAATCAAGTAAAATAAAATAAAACTAAAATAATGAAAAATAATAAAAAATAAAACTTAAATTATATTCGCAAAGCAGGAAGTGAACACATGTAACAGTTACTGATTGTAAAAGTACCAGATGGAGGGGTAGGATTTAATAAGCTTTGCTTCTTCCTACTCCTTTTGGACATGTGGAACTGTGAACTGATTATGGGATGCATTCAATTGTAATCTGATGCATGTTCAAATTTAATTAAACCATTACCATTTATACAGCAACCTTTATACTGTCATTTTCTGTTCACTGTTCATTCCTGCTATACAGCCTCTCCTCCTTCGTATCTCTACAGGGATCTCGGCGTAGCCAAGGGGTGCTCAAAGCTAACAGCCGCTCCCAAGTGTAAACAATGAAGCAAGCGGCTAGCCACAAACGTAACAATATGAACATCCACAAAAAGTAATAAATAAAGTAAACAGAAGATACCGAGCTGCCGTCACGAGCTTGCACTCGCCATCTTGAAACCTTTGCATCAAATCTAGTCTATATTGATCTGAACTATATGCTTGTTTATGATATTGTGCTTAAAGGAAATAATGATATTTTATAAATGTAGGTTTTAGAGTTAGAACATTACCTTTACTCCACAGCACGTGAAGGTAGTCCCTATCCACAGGCTGGTTTAGGATAATCAGACCAATCCTCTGTTTGCCTGTTGGATCAAATACAAAAAAAATATCATACATATAAATGTGACCAAACAGAGTTTTATGAACATAGGGAAAAAGTTTCATCGGTTAAAAACCTTCAAAATAAATACCAATGAAAGGCCCCCAACATCGAAAGCTTTAAGTGTCGTCTTAAAACCCAATTTTATTCTCTGGCTTTTAATTCGGAGTGAGTCATATGGTCCTGTGTCTTTTAGTTCTTCGTTTTTATTGTAATTGTTTTTAATATTTTAATATCTATTTTACTATTTTATTTCTTAAATGATCTTTTAGTTTTGGATTATTACTTTTGATTTTTACTAGTCTGTGCAGCACTTTGGAAACTCTGTTTATAAAATGTGCTACAGTAAACCTCGGATATATCGGACTCGGATATATCGGAAATTCGCTCACAACGGACAGATAAAAAAGAACCAATTTTTCTGTAATGCATTTCCAATAAAAATTCATTGCATATATCGGATTTTTTTATAACGGATTTCGCCTATTTCGGACAAAATCTCCAGTCCCGTTCCAATGCATTTCCATTAAATTTCCCTCGTATATATCGGATGGCCGCATCGTGGCGCTCCGATTCGCTGAATCGTGACAGGCCGCTATACGACGTCATTTGCAGCGTTTGCAGCGTTGCCTGGTACATTGGAAACATAGTCAAGGAAGTGCCTTTTTATAACGGATAAAATCCGATTTACGCATATACCGGATATAAATTCGATATATGCGTAAAACTGACATTTTCTGGTATACGCATATAACGGATTCCGCTTATATCGGACAAAACCAGTGGGAACACTTGAATCCGATATATCCGAGGTTTACTGTATATAAATAAAGTGTATTAGATTGAATTGGAACGAGCTAACATGTGTGTCTAAACTTTGCAGGGGTTGCACAATAATGTGAATAACCTCAGCGGCGAGTATTTGGAATGCTACGACCTTGGTAACACGCCATCTGCGACTACATGACAACACGGCGCTTTAAAAGCAGCACAAACAACACAAAAAAAAAAAACATGTCAACCTGTCGTTCCCCTCCTTCCTTTGTAAGAACCTCCATGCTTCATTGTCAAAGTCCCTGTCCTGGGATGAATCGTTTCACAAATCTATTTCGCCTCTTCTCTCAACCTCCCATCCATCTTGCCTTGACTTTGTTTTATTTTTTTTTTCCTCGTTCCTCCTTCCTTTTTGCTCCGCTGCAAATGCAGAACCCCTGACTGCTACTTTGCAATTGCCATTTTTCTATCTGCAGGGGAGCAAAGAAGTAATGGGAAACAATGCATCCTTTGACAAAGTACAAACTAGAGCTGCTCGAATAGCCTTAATGGGCCAAAGATTACAGCAGCACCTCTCTCCCAACCCCCCCAACCCCCCCTCCCTCACCTCGACACTATTCCATTTATCGGCCTTTATGCCTTTATTAGGGCCCTATAATTTCCGCGTTCGCGGAATCGCGGACGGAATCGCGGAATTGGACAATAAAAACGGAAATTATTTTGAATGCGGAATATCGCGGAAATGCTGTTTTCATGAGTTTCACATGTGCGTGCGTGTGCGTAGCTAGATAGATAGATAGACAGATAGATGTACTTTATTGATCCCAAACTGGGAAATTCTGTGTGTCTGTGAGTAGAGCTAACATGTTTGTTTTGATGTTACAACTTAAATTTCATAAATCAGGAACTTCCTGCTGCATTTTGCCTTGTTTTGATGCACTTTATGTACTGTGGAAAAGATTGTTTTAATATGTTCTATGTTAAAAAATTGACTGTGTTTTGTATAAAGTCAAGTATATTTTCGCTTGAAGAGAAAAGGCTGGTTGAGCACTTTATTATTTTTTAATATGTCATTTGTTTTCACTTCAAACATTTTTTATTTGAAGTACCTAGTGCAATGTTGTGTTACATGATGCAGTAGTAAAGTATTGAGGAAAAGTGCAATATTGTGTCGCCTCAATGAATGTAAGTTCATTTCTAATTAATTAGTGTGCATTTTATTCATAAACATTATTAAAACGCACTCTTTTGTGGTAAAATGAGTAAAAGGTAAAACAAAAATGGAATTCCAAAAAATTAAAACGGAAAAAACGGAATTTGGGAAAAAATAAAACGGAATTTGGGAAAAAATAAAACGGAATTTATAGGGCCCTACTTTATGAATCATTTCTCATGCATTTTTAACAGTGATGCTTTTTGTAATGAAAGTGCGAGCTTGAAAAACATTCACTTCTCAATTTACGGCTTTAACAAAACAAAACAAGACAATCTTAGTTTTGACCAGTTATCATATGTGTCATATAAAAGGAAAAAAGGGCGATGATAAACATAGAAGCAGGATTTTCATTTATGCAACACAAGGTGAGGGTGTGGCCGCTCAAGTACAATACGAGCAATAATGTTCTTTAAATTAGACAGCAACATGGTCCATCTGTAACTTAAATAGCCAAAAACTCACATTCCAGTGTCATGCCACTCAGATGAAGTCATATTAAAAATTTGCTATAATGTCTATGATTTTTTTTAGAAAAGAAAATGTTAAATAAGAATTTAATTGTTATATTTCAGTCATTTTTTTAGCATTATTTTAAATACATTATCAATATCATCATCCAGAAAATGACTTTCTTTTGAGTACCATAATAGTTAATCCAGTCAGTATCGTCAAGCAAATCTTTTATGCATAAGTTACGGTCAATCATGATTATTAATAGAAATTAATAATTCTTTGCCTTGTTAAATGTGAAAAAAAACATTCTGGAACCTTCAGTGTTAATTGTTTTTGAGAAGTAAATTTCCTTATTTATAAAATCAAATAATGTACAACCTTGGACATGCAGTTTTTTAAATTATTAAAGCTCTCTAGACATGAAATAACACCCCTATAGTCATCTTCACACTTGTACTATGAAATATTATAGCTATAATCAGAGAAAGTAAGCCACGCAGGACATAAATAAGACTTATGAATGTGTACCCACGGGTGAACTAATTGTTGGGTCTGACAGGAAGTGATGTCGAGGGTTCAGAGTTGAGTTTCAGCTTAGCAATAGTAAATGTTTTGATTAGGGATTTTTATTCAGTTTTATTGTGCCTGCTGTGAGATAATTCAAATCCTGCAATAAAAGCCTGTTGTTCCGGCGATCAAGACTGGTGCTTGTGTGTCGCACCAAATATCTCAAATATCTTACTTTTTATTTTTCTACACAAAATAAGATGAAAAATAAATCAAGAATAAAGAAAATCAATCAATCAGTAATAAATAAATAAATATAATAATAATAATAAAACGGCAAATAATAAAAACTTAAGAAACCACATATAGTTGGTGGGTAGACAATTTATTTTTTCAGATTAAAATTAACAAAGCATTATTAGAGCCCGGTAGACATAACAAAACACGACTATAGTCACATTTATACTCTTTTTTTATTTACAACATATTGCGCAACTGCAGGGTCTTGAGACACATGCTAACTCGCAAACTAGAGAGCTAGCGACCTTTAAACGGTAGCCTTCAAGTTATTTCCTTTCAACTTAAATAGCCAAAAACTTACCACTTCCACACGGATAGGGAGGATAACTATTAACAGTTATTTAACCTTTAACATGAACATTAATCAAACGTAATAATTTTTTTGTGTACATGATACCATACAGCATCCATATCAAAATTGCGCGGGTCGCACTAACATTAAACTTTCAAGACGGGGGGCCTCAAACTAGTGTACTGCGTGCCACATTTGGCCCGCGGTCCGCATGTTTGAGACCACTGGTATAAAGGAAATACTTTCAAGGCTGTTAAGGCCAGGGATAGACATAATAGTCGATGAATCCATTATTGATCGCTCCCATCAGTTCTGCAGCTTAAACAAACATTGTACTCAAATATTAGACACGCTCAGCCTGTTCAGTAGGATCTGTCTACGAATAAGTGTTTATTCACTTCATATGCAAATAATCCCTCAGCGGATAGCAGAAAATAGTTAAATCAAGCCTCCTCCGACGTCAACACGGAGCCATGATAACTTTCTTGCTCGGTATCACGCCTGATAAAGATAAAGATGTATTTAAAACGCCTTAAACTTTCATTTTTTTTTCCCAACGGTTCTCTATATTGAGACATTCCTGCTCTAATTATGTTTAGAATACACTGCTGTTGCTTTCTTAGCTTAATCTCTCCGAGGAAATGCTTATCGGAGAGTATAAAAGCAGCCCCGGGATGCATTTTAAAATCCCTGGTGTGCAGTGTCGGAATTTGAAATCCGGAAATTTAGTCATAAATGGAATATATTCCTGGAATATATGAGTTGGTGCATGTGTGGTATTTATGCTGTCGAGCACTTTTCAAAAGAATCCCAAGGTGACATTTCTTTGTGAGGAGAGTGCAAGAAAAGGCTGAGCTCATCCATGTGTGTGTGTGTATGTGTGTGTGTGTGTGTGTATATGTGTGTGTGCATGAGAGGTTATCGTAAAAGTCACGGCTGGTTGAGTTTGTGTTTTTTTTTTTGTTTTCAGCAGACCTCTTGCCAATTAAGAGACAAGACTGACAAAATCGTCTCCTCCTTCTTTCTCCTTTTCACCTCCTTCTGTTTGTCATTTCTGTTCTCAGTCTCAACTCCCTTTTCTCGAAAGGGTCAAACTCCTCTTTTTTTTTTTTCCGAATGACCTTCCAGTACAGTTAAACAACAGGCTGACGCAGCCATAAAGTCCTAAACCCAGAGGACAGTTTCCTTCCTTATAAACTTTTTCAGCTACAGTAAAATGGACTCTTCAAAATTGATATTCATCTCTCTTCCTCAGTGTTGGCTTTTTTTTTCCCCCTCCAGCCTCTTCTTGCATTCATAATGTAGCAGGAATATTTCTTGGACAGTACAGGTGAAACGGTCAAAGAACATAATCGAGGGAGGTAGTGGCTCAGGGGGTAGAGCAGGTCATCCGGAAAGCGGAATATTGGTGGTTGAATCCCTCGCTCCATCCACCTTGTCACTGTTGTGACAGTGTGTCCCTGGGCAAGGCACTTCGCCCACTTTGCCTGCAGGGATGCCCACACCGGTGTTGGTCGGAGAGGCCGTTTCCATTAAACTACCCTCGGAACAGCTGTGACTACAGATGCAGTATACCAGTGGTCTCAAACACGCGGCCCTCAAGCCAAATGTGGCCCGCAGGACACTAGTTGGAGGCCCCCGCCTTGATATGAAAGTTTAATGTTTGATATGGATGCTATATGGTATCATGTACCCAGAAAAAAATATTACGTTTGATTAATGTTCATGTTAAAGGTTAAATAACTGTTAATAGTTATCCTCCCTATCCGTGTGGAAGTGGTAAGTTTTTGGCTATTTAAGTTTAAAGGAAATAACTTGGAGGCTACCGTTTAAAGGTCGCTAGCTCTCTAGTTTGCGAGTTAGCATGTGTCTCAAGACCCTGCGGTTGCGCAATATGTTGTAAATAAAAAAAAGAGTATAAATGTGACTATAGTCGTGTTTTGTCATGTCTACAGGGCTCTAATAATGCTTTAATTTTAATCTGAAAAAAATAATTTGTCTACACACCAACTATATGTGGTTTCTTAAGTTTTTATTATTTGCCGTTTTATTATTATTATTATTATATTTATTTATTACTGATTGATTGATTTTCTTTATTCTTGATTTGTTTATTTATTTTTCATCTTATTTTGTGTAGAAAAATAAAAAGTAAGATATTTGAGATATTTGGTGCGACACACAAGCACCAGTCTCGATCGCCGGAACAACAGGCTTTTATTGCAGGATTTGAATGATCTCACAGCAGGCACAATAAAGCTGAATAAAAATCCCTAATCAAAACATTTACTGTTGCTAAGCTGAAACTCAACTCTGAACCCTCGACATCACTTCCTGTCAGACCCAACAATTAGTTCACCCCTGGGTACACATTTATAAGTCTTATTTATGTCCTGTGTGGCTTACTTTCTCTGATTGTATCTACTATATTGCGTAGTACAAATGTGAATGTGACTATAGGGGTGTTATTTCATGTCTAGAGAGCTTTAATAATGTTAAAAACTGCATGTTCAAGGTCGTACACTATTTGATTTATAAATAAGGAAATTTACTTCTCAAAAAACAATTAACACTGAATGTTTTTTTTCACATTTAACAAGGCAAAGAATTATTAATTTCTATTAATAGTCATGATTGACCGTAGCTGCTGCATAAAAGATTTGCTTGACGATACTAACTGGATTAACTATTATGGTACTCAAAAGAAAGTCATTTTCTGGATGATGATATTGAAAATGTATTTAAAATAATGCTAAAAAATGACTGAAATATAACAATTAAATTTTTATTTAACATTTTTTTTTTTGAAACATCATAGACATTTCAGCAAAGCCAAAGTCTGAGTGGCATGACACTGGAACGTGACGCCATCTTAACACGACAACAATAGTACAGATTCATTATATGCACAACAACAAATGCAAGTGCCTTGCTGTTGTCACAAAAATACCACTGATTTGTTTTTGGAGTTGCAATTCCCTCGGGACAACGCGTGTCAGCCCGACTGGGAGGAAGACAAGTGTGACAGCGACATGAATAAATAAGTGTTTTGATCAGTTGCTCACATCACACACACACACACACACAGGCTTGTGTCGAGGGTTTGTTGTGGTTCCAGCGCACTAAGACAATGTGTGTTGATTAATGGCGTGCATGTGTTTGCACTGAGACGATGGAGGTCTGTTACCTGATGGCAGTAGGCAATCCAAAGGGGACAACTCTTCATTCATGGCCGCAGGAGCCTGGCTTCAATTAGGCGACTCACCGGGAACTGAGGAGAGGAGTTATTATTTTTTTTTTATTACTTGCATTTTTTTTATATCAACAATTACAAGTGGTCCTCTGTTTATGACGTTCCGCCTTACAACATGTTGTGGTTATTTATGAAGATGCTGCTTATTAACTTTTTGCACTTGATTATGTCTCCCAAGCAGCAGTGAGGCAAAGAAAATTAGCATCATGAACATTATTAATGATAATTATTGCATGCTAGAGAGGTCATGGAGTCGATGTGCTGCTACATGGACCAATTCAGGACAATATCTTAACATGGTAGGCCAACCTCAGGGCTAAAAGTAAGACAATGTTCTCTTTTTACTTCTGTTTCATTTAATTATTGTATCAACAGTATTTAATATGTGTCAATTTCAAAATTCCTGTTTGGTATTGAACTACAAAAACCTGCTAAGGTGCATTAAAAAATGTTCAATAAGCACATCCAAGTCATATTAGTCAAACAAAAATATAATAAATAATAAAACAATGTCAAAAGTCTGTAATATATTTAAAAAAGATTATATTCACAGCATTTCTTTACATTAAACCATAAAATACTCACATAAAGCCCAAATATACTCACATTCTCTCCTGTAAAATAGCAGAGCAGAGCATGTGTTCCCAATAATACCTCTCAATGAGTCTTTTTTCACCGCTCTTAGACATGCCAAAGCAGCATGTTAATTATTGAATGATAATAAATGAATAATCATATCAGTGACTTATCTCTGCGGTGTTTATAAACGCCCATAAAATAGAATGGAGATCAACCTTCTAGTTACAACGCCTTTCATTGGTGAATATGGGCACGTGCCAATAGGAAATACAGAGATGCATTGGATATTAAGTTATTTTAACAATAACAATAAATATGTTTATATTTTGCGCGCATACAAGAATTATGAACAAGGAATAATCATCGTTCTCTTCAACTGTTTAACCAAACCGAATTTTTTAAAATAAACCCGAAACGTGGACTTTGCCCAGCATTGCAGAGGCGGCGTCTATGAATGAAGACACAGACAGCGAGCCGCCACCTTAGTTGTTTCAAGATAACAACAGCATTTTTAAGCAAATTTCAACCACATCTGTATAGGCTATATCGCTTTAAACATAAAACACCCGCGTCTGAATGTTATTAATGTGAAAATATGTCAAAAACTTACAGAATACCTCTACTTCCGTCATTGAGGATGTAAACAGTCAACGACGAGCAGCAAAGAAGGTTCAGCAGAGGCGGGAAGTGACGAGGTTGTGCTATGGGGACATCTAGAGGCCAACAATGGAAGTGCGCTAAAAACAGTGATTCAGTGTTTAAATGTGCTACTTAGCATTAGCCTGTTGGTATACAATATATATTAAATAGTTACATTTTAAATTTTAATTTTTTAATTAAACTAAATTAAATTAAATTAATAAGAAAATAAAAATTTAAACATTAAAAAATTAGAAATTAAAAACAAAAAATTAAACATTTAATTATATTAACTAAAGTAAAGTAAAGTAAAGTAAAGTAAAGTAAAGTAAAGTAAAGTAAAGTAAAGTAAAGTAAAGTAAGCTAAGCTAAGCTAAGCTAAGCTAAGCTAAGCTAAGCTAATCTAATCTAATCTAAACTAAACTAAACTAAAATAATTAAATAATATAATAATTAATAATTAAAAATAATATAATTAAATTAAATTTAATTTAATTTAATTGAATAATAAAAACATTTAAGAAATAATAACAAAATGAAAAATCTAAACATTAAAAAATTAGAAATTAAAAATTAAACATTTAGTTATATTAACTAAAGTAAACTAAAGTAAACTAAAGTGAACTAAAATGAACTAAAGTGAACTAAAGTGAACTAAAGTAAACTAAGATAAGCTAAGCTAAGCTAAGCTAAGCTAAGCTAAGCTAAGCTAAGCTAAACAAATTAAATTAAATTAAATTAAATTAAATTAAATTAAATTAAATTAAATTAAATTAAATTAAATTAAATTAAATTAAATTAAATTAAATTAAATTAAATTAAATTAAATTAAATTAAATTAAATTAAATTAAATTATTAGGATCAGTGTAGGAATCTGATTATATAATAATGTATTTAATTCAATTGATCCCGAATCTACATGTATTTTCACTTGAAATAAAACCAATAAAACCAATAAAACCATGAAATTATGATCGGAATTTATTATGAGGAGGCCGCATACAAGATCCAGACACTAGATGTAGTCACACACTAAGTTCCTGTAGCCCTGACAGTCCCCCCGACTGAACAAAATTATGCAAAGAAATAAAAACAGGCAGCAGGAGCACACACATACGCTGCGGCGATATGCCTCCGATATGTCGAGACAGCGAGAAGGCGTGTCAGGTATGGAACCAAATCACTCTCAAGGTGAATCCACATTGGAGGCTCGTTAAAACAAACTCCCCCTCATCAATCAAAACTTGTCCAGGCTTCCTGACACGGCGCACATAGGGAGAAAACACACGCACACACACACATTGCAAACGTGTGCTATGTGCAGATGCATCAGGATTCATTCATCCTTTGGGCATGCATTATGAATACATCTATGAATAAATTCCAGTTTGAGTGGATTTGTCATTCGGCGGGGTGTTTTTTTTTTCTTTAAACAAGTTTACACCATCTGGGTCTTCTTCCCCTCCCTGGCATTTTATGTCCATTACTAACCTGTATTCATTGATGTGTTTTTTTCCCCCTTGATATATATTGAGCAGGCACACCAACAGATCAGCCTGAGAAATCTCCGGTGAAAATGTTTGAACGGTTACTTGTTGCAAGGCAGAATTTGTAGGGCACAATGTCAAACTATGCGTGAGAGTTTCACTGCCCCATAAAGCAAAAAAAGGACAGGGAGACTTGACAGGTGCACAGGGAACACACACAACTGACGCTAATAATTTAATTTAATTTAATTTAATTTAATTTAATTTAATTTAATTTAATTTAATTTAATTTAATTTAATTTTATTTTATTTTATTTTATTTTATTTTATTTTATTTTATTTTATTTTATTTTATTTTATTTTATTTTATTTTATTTTATTTTATTAGTTTAGTTTAGTTTAGTTTAGTTTAGTTTAGTTTAGTTTAGTTTAGTTTAGTTTAGTTTAGTTTAGCTTAGCTTAGCTTAGCTTAGCTTAGCTTAGCTTAGCTTAGTTTAGCTTAGTTTAGCTTAGCTTAGCTTAGCTTAGCTTAGCTTAGTTTATCTTAGCTTAGCTTAGCTTATTTTACTTTAGTTTTATTTTGTTATTATTTTTTATGTTTTCGTAATTTAATTTAATTTAATTTAATTTAATTTAATTTAATTTAATTTAATTTAATTTAATTTAATTTAATTTAATTTAATTTAATTTAATTTAGTTTAGTTTAGCTTAGCTTAGCTTACTTTAGTTTACTTTAGTTTACTTTAGTTTACTTTAGTTAACATAATTAAATGTTTAATTTTAAATTTTAAATTTCTAATTTTTTAATGTTTAATTTTTTATTTTGTTATTATTTTTTATTATATAAAATTATTTAATTTAATTTAATTTAATTTAATTTAATTTAATTTAATTTAATTTAATTTAATTTAATTTAATTTAATTTAATTTAATTTAATTTAATTTAAAATGTAACTATTTAATATATATTGTATACCAACACGCTAATGCTAAGTAGCCACATGGCAGTGTTTTACATGCATCCATTTTCTTCCTTCAACTGTACAGATGATAAAAAAAGACTCAAACACAAGTGGTATTTGGTTCTCTTTAAAAAAAAAAAAAAAAGAAAAAGTTCAGCTCCGTCTATCAGCTGCACCTAATTGCTTTCATTATTTGCCGTATCAGATCCACAAAGGCTCTTGCCAATTTCACTGTGATAAAAAAAAAACACTGGAAAGGTCAAGAATAGCAACGATAAAGCGTAAAGTAGTCGTCTTTTCAGAATACCGCCTCCTTAAATACTGGCAAAGGCAGGGTTTTTTTTTATACTCATGAAGGTCACAGTGGAGTCTTTCAATTTAATGTTCTTTATCAGTGAATATTAGAGCCGCACTATTACCCTGCTGAACAGAATGCAGGAGCTATGTTTCGAGACCACCAGTAAAAATCCAAGTGAGCAGCCCATAAAAATGTCTACATTGGAACCTCGGTTGGTGTCAGAAATTTAAAACAATATTTTTTGGTTAGTGTACACATTGTACACTAACCAAAAAATATGGCCATGAAGATGTCACGTTATTAATAAACTGCATGAGTCCGATCCAAACGTTTTTTTTTTGTTAGATTGCTTATACAGAATGATGTCATCAGAGGTTGACTGTGTTTCTTTGCTAGCTAACATAGTTAGCTTATGTTTTGATCACGATTGCAAAATAACTCCAAAATGGAGCCAAAAAAGTGCCAGCATTTTGACAAAGAATGTGAGAAATCCGACTGAATTCAATAAATAACTAAGCAAAACACAGATGTGGTGTCCAAGGGGGTCTTGCTGTCACATAATATCTTTGTCAACAATCACATCTTCGGTCAATCAGGTGAAAAATGGCATTCCGAATTATTTTCTGTATGTAAAAATGATTAAAAAAAAAACATGATTTGTGTTAAAAATCTGGGCTTTCTGGAACATATTAATTGGATTTACATGATTTCTTATGGGAAAAGTTGATTTGGTTAGAGTACATTTTGGTTAGAGTCAAACCTTTTCAAATGGATCAATGACACTAACCAAGGTTCTACCAAGTACAAGTTTGTTTATATATGTAAACAGAAACCGTGTATGATGTCATCAGAGGTTGACTGTGTTTACATGATATCTTATGGGAAAAGTTGATTTGGTTAGAGTACGTTTTGGTTCGAGTCAAACCTTTTCGAATGGATCAATGACGCTAACCAAGGTTCTACCAAGTACAAGTTTGCTTATCCATGTAAACAGAAACCGTGTATGATGTCATCAGAGGTTGACTGTGTTTTCATGATATCTTATGGGAAAAGTTGATTCGGTTAGAGTACGTTTTGGTTAGAGTCAAACCTTTTCGAATGGATCAATGACGCTAACCAAGGTTCTACCATGTACAAGCATGCTTATACATGTAAACAGAAACCGTGCATGATGTCATCAGAGGTTGACTGTGTTTACATGATATCTTATGGGAAAAGTTGATTTGGTTAGAGTCAAACCTTTTCGAATGGATCAATGGCGCTAACCAAGGTTCTACCATGTACAAGCTTGCTTATACATGTAAACAGAAACCGTGTATGATGTCATCAGAGGTTGACTGTGTTTACATGATATCTTATCGGAAAAGTTGATTTGGTTAGGTTACGTTTTGGTTAGAGTCAAACCTTTTCGAATGGATCAATGACGCTAACCAAGGTTCTACCAAGTACAAGTTTGCTTATCCATGTAAACAGAAACCGTGTATGATGTCATCAGAGGTTGACTGTGTTTACATGATATCTTATGGGAAAAGTTGATTTGGTTAGAGTCAAACCTTTTCGAATGGATCAATGACGCTAACCAAGGTTCTACCAAGTACAAGCTTGTTTATACATGAAAACAGAAACCGTGTATGGTGTCATCAGAGGTTGACTGTGTTTACATGATATCTTATCGGAAAAGTTGATTTGGTTAGAGTACGTTTTGGTTAGAGTCAAACCTTTTTGCATGGATCAATGACGCTAACCAAGGTTCTACCATGTACAAGCTTGCTGATACATGTAAACAGAAACCGTGTATGATGTCATAGAGGTCGACTGTGTTTCTTTGCTAGCTAACATAGTTAGCTTATGTTTTGATCACGGCTGCAAAATAACCCCAAATGGAGCCAAAAAATTCACTAAATAATTCAAACCAAAACACAGATGTGGTGTCCGAGTGGCTCTTCCTGTCACATAATATCTTTGTCAGTCAATCACGCAAAAATTACAGATTAATTGGATTATTATGGGAGAACTTGATTTGGTTAGAGTACGTTTTGGTTAGAGTCAAACCTTTTAGAATGGATCAATGACGCTAACCAAGGTTCCACCATATACGGCTTGCTCACTCGACCTCTTTTAACCCTCCTGCTAGCTTGATGTTGACGTAAAGTTTTGTAAACTTGTAAACACCAACTGTGGTGGGTTCAAGGACCGTGAAATCCTAATGCTCGACAAATTTGGTAAGCAAATTGTGTAATTTTATTTGATCCTATTCATCACGGTCGGGGTGGAAACAATTAACTATGATAAACGAGGGATTACTGTATTAACAACATATGAATTTGGCCTATTTTTTATGCTAACCAAGGTATATGCTAACTGCTAACTGCTAACTTTTTTGTTTTTTTTCCACTTTTGGCTTTGAAGTTTACATGAATGGTACAATGATGTAGTACAATATACAGTGTGTGTTTTTAGCTGCATTTAATACTGTTTTGGGCAACAGAAATAGCAAAATATGAAACCATTCATGGCATGTGCATTGAATGTAAACTACTCTGCATTGGATTTGAATGACACACACACACACACACCCACACACACACAGAAAACAGACCAAATTGTCAGCAGAAGAGTCAGCCCCACTTCTCATTGGCAGCCTATTGTATACTAAATATATATTTATACAATACACTATATAGTTATACTTCACAGCCCTCAATATATTGCCCTGTGACAATATCATTTCACGACCAAAAAAATGCAATTTCTTCACCTGAAAGGAAGATGAGTAGGTATCTTTCTGCGCCGTCCAGGACTTTCACCTTTCATTACTTCTTCATCCTTTGTATCAAGTCAGTGATCAACTTGGCTAGCTCGCAGGAAATTCAATAATACTCGTTGCTTTTGTTTTTCTATGAAGAATCAAATATACAGCCTTGGCCATGAAGTTTGTCTTCTACTCTGCTAATATTTATTCTTTCTATTCATCCTGTGTTATCATTTGCTTTAATTGTATTCAGTCCAACAGTGACGCTTTGCCAGTCATATAATGTTTCTTTAAAACTATTTTTTTTAAGTTTTAGAGGTTTATTGCCGAAATCTAACCTTTAAATTGATGGCAAAGCGGCAAAGGTTTATTCAAGACGTGTAGCAAAGCCTGTGAAGTCGTGGCCGTCTAACGAGGTAGGTGCTTTTAACTTCATAATGGCACCTCTAATTACCGTCAGACCAGACCAGGTCTTTAAAAAGTCCATAAACAGCACCTCTGCTGGTTCTGGCCAAGTACTGCACTTGCCTTGATTGCTTCAAAAAAATGCAAAAAAAATTGAAACATCAACAAGAATAAATTCTATATATTTATATGATAAAATTTATTATAAAAAATATTATTAATTTTAAATATTTACACGTAGTTAAAATAGTTGAAGGGAATAACAAAGAAATGGAAAAAAATAATGGAGTCAAAATATTAAGAGAAAAAAAGCCATATTCAAAAGAAATCATTTAAAATCAAAATCTAAAAAAATCATAATTTTACAAGAATAAACTCATAAAATTATGAGGAAAAAAAATAGTAATATAAAGCTAAAATATTAAGGAAAAAATTAAGTTGTAATATAATGAGAAACAAACAAAACAAAATAAAATAGTAATATTTGGGAATTTAGGTTAGGATGAAAGTTATAATATTATGCAAATGAAGTAAAAATCCTTATCTATCAATGAAATAACCTTCTACATAATTTTTTTAAAATATTATTAGAGCCCTCTAGATATGACATAACACCCCTATAGTCACCTTTACATTCGTATTACACAATATAGTAGATATCATTAGAAAAAGTAAGCCATTTAAGACATAAATAAGACTGTGTGCCATAGGGGGAACTGATTGTCAGGCCTGACAGGAAGTGGTGTGGCATGGCGGGAGTGGGGGGGGTTCAGAATTGAGTTTCAGGTTTGCGTGGGTTACGGCCTTGGTCGTCGTGCTTGTTTTTATTCGGGATTATTGCTCTTGTTGTTCCGGAGATCAAAAGTCTGGTGCTTGTGTGTCTCATTGAATATTACAGTAAGATTACTGACACCTAGGGACCAGTGAAGAGTACTACATATAATAAAGATCTGTGAATGCCTAATCATTTCTAATTAGGAGGAAGGAAGAAGACAGAAAGGTTTCTCTGACTGGAATCTGTCTGTAGTGTCCCACCACTAAAAGAACTAAAAATAATTCTGAAAATAAGTCTGGTGCTTGTGTGTCTCATCGAATATTACAGTAAGATTACTGACACCTAGTGACCAGTGAAGGTTACTACACATTATAAAGATGCCTTATCATTTCTAATGAGACAGAAAGGTTTTCCTGGCTGGAATCTGCCTATAGTGTCCCACCACTAAAAGAACTAAAAATAATTCTGAAAATAAGTCTGGTGCTTGTGTGTCTCATCGAATATTACAGTAAGATTACTGACACCAAGTGACCAGTAAAGAGTACTACATATAATAAAGATGCCTTAGAGACAGAAAGGTTTCCCTGTCTGGAATCTGCCTATAGTGTCCCACCACTAAAAGAACTATAAACAGAGATGCTATGTTTGAGTGCATTTTGGCTATATGATAATTAGGACATGGAATTTTCATGAAAACTTGAATCCTACACAAACCAAAGCGTACGTTAACCGAGGTTCCGACTGTACTACTGCACTGAAAACCTCCACACAAAACGCCGAGATGCCCCCCTCTCCTGTGGCATTGTCTGGCGCCATCTGCCCTCGTTGCATCTGGTCTGGCCCCCCCTGCTACCATCTCCCCCAAGAACACCTCTTAGAGGTCAGTACTTTCCAGACCAGTCCAGCACCCTGAGGTAAATGAGCTCCAATTTGATGATACTGACCTTCGTAGATAAATATCCACCCCTCAGGTTGCAACACACACACACCGAGAATCAGCCATTTTTGGCATTACCGACTCTTGCCTCATGCAACATCATTTGTTAATGTGCACCCCAGTCGGTACCGGGGTCTTGGTACAGAACTAGAAGCTCGGGTAATTAATAAACCATATATCATACCCAGAGATTACAACCCAGCACTTGTGACGTGCATCTGTTGGCCAGCGTCAAGGTCACATTCTACCCCCGCTGCTGGACAAATGAGGGACCCCAGCAATGTATTTTTAGGGAGCTCGAAGAAATCTCCTGGATATATGACAGAAATCCCACAAGAGGGGGGGTGGGCGGGTACAGGGAGGATAATCACCACCCTGCAGCCCATGTGGAGGAGTTAAAAAGAGTGCCCACTTCCTGTATCCAATCACGTGTAATATGCTCTCCTTGTTCTTGGACGCCACTTTCACAGACCTCAGGGTACACCCGGAATCATTTCGCCTCTTGTCTTTTCCCACTGCGGACCGTTTGTTACGTGAACGACAGAAATTGCACTTCGGAACGGAACAATGTGCAAAACAAGTCCTCCAATTGGACTATGTCTTGGTGAACTCAAATAGGTCATCACTACTGGAAAATAGAAAAGCAAAATGGCCTACTTAAGCCCCCCCCCCCCCGGTTTATGCACATGACCCCCTTTAGACCTGGTAATGACCAGTATGCCAAATGGTGTACTATGCTTTGACTGGTTACAAAGTATTCGGAATTAATGTGGCAGCAATACAAGTCAAGGTGCAGCGAAATGAGGTTAAAAAGTGACGACGGAGGTTATTTCTTGTTCTGTCACATCTAACTTATTTATAAATCAAATATTTATGTAGTGAGAGCATTAAAAACCTTTTAACACCTTCAATATACAGTTTTTTTAAACATTATTAGAGCCCTCGAGACATTAAATAACACCCCTATAGTCATCTTCTTGTTCTGTCACATCTAACTTATTTATAAATCAAATATTTATGTAGTGAGAGCATTAAAAACCTCTTTAAGACCTTCAGTATACCCTTTTTAAAAATTATTTATATAAATAATAAATAATAAATAATAAATAATAAATAATAAATAATAAATAATAAATAATAAATAATAAATAATAAATAATCTGAATCTTATATAATAACAATAATAATAATAATAATAATAATAATAATAATACTAATCATCATCATCATCATCATCATCATCATCATCATCATCATCATCATTATCATCTCAGCACCTCAGTGCCTTATAATAATAATAATAATAATAATTATTATTATTATTATATGTTGATAATAATCAATTTACTATTTATTTATTATTAATTATTATTAATTATATATTAATAATAATTAATATTATTAATAATTATAAAAAATATTATTAATATTATTATAATCAATATAATAATCATAATAATAATTATAACTATTATTATTATTATTATTATTATTATTATTATTATTATTATGCACATGACCCCCTTCATATTATATTATTATTATTATTATTATTATTATTATTATTATTATTATTATTATTATTATTATTATTATTATTATTATAGAAAATATCAGAAAACATAAATGTGTTCCAGTGCTAGGGGAGCTGACTGGAGGTGGACAGGAAGTGACATACAATTGGTGGACAGAAAGTGTGTATAATTATTATTTATAATATTATTTATAATTTATAATTTATTTAATAATAATATAATAATATAATAATATAATAATATAATAATATAATAATATAATAATATAATAATATAATAATATAATAATATAATAATATAATAATATAATAATAACAGTAGTTGGGGATTATTGTGTTTGTTGTGAGGTAATTTAAACTGGATTTCTGTGATTCTTTTTATATTTAACAAGATATATTATATCTTTAATTCCTGTTAAAAGACTGCAGATTTAGTATAGTTGTCTTATTAATTAATATTTTTGAAAAGTGCCACGTGCCAAGAAAAAAACACACCCCTGGACTCTAAATGGTCCATGGGCCGCACTTTGGACACATATTCTATAGCTACAGTGTCAACTGCAATGATTTTATTGCTGTTTATATTATTACTCAGAATTTCTTCCCTCCGCATTTCTTGACTGACGCATAATTGGCAACCGTATTAGCAGCCATTAAAAGTGCAAATCAAGCTAAAAGTCTCCCCTGCGACATTGTACTGCTGTTATATTTCCTTTTTTATTGTTGGCGCCTGAAGAGGACGTACTGTAAGAGGCTGTTTTAGTCGGAATGAATGACTCCGTGTGATGCGGAGTGATGGCTGTTTGGGTGTTTATCCCCTGTAGAGTCGGGGGTTACACGCTCCAGGAATTATAGCCACCAGTAGATTCTGGATCTATTTGTTCTGAGGAATACTGAGAAAAAAAAACACATTTGTTGTGCATCAGTATTCCAAGGCGATGCCGTCTGACTTTTCTTATATTGTTATTCCGTTAGGTTTATCCACAAAGGCAATCTTTTTTCCATAATTCCACTATTTGGATTTCACTAAATCCAAATCTGCAGGGTACACCGCGCTCCGGGAAACCTATATAGGATGTAATTGAAAGATTTTTTTTAATGCTTTCAGCTGATACCAAATTTCAGATTAAGGCTAAGGACAAGTGTCAATACTCTTAGCTGAAACTTTAGGATTTTAGGCCCTGCTAGGAAGTCTTTGGTATTTTTGTCTTCACACAGAGAACATACTAAATCCATATTTCTAAATTCACATATACTTCAACTTGCTGATATAGTTCATCTTCAGACAGCTAAAATAATGCATAAGGCTAAAAATAACCAATTAGCTAAAAATGTCATCCAATACTTCTCTACAAGAGAGGAGAAATATGATCTCAGGGAAGAAATAAAATAAAATAAAATAAAATAAAATAAAATAAAATAAAATAAAATAAAATAAAATAAAATAAAATAAAATAAAATAAAATAAAATAAAATAAAATAAAATAAAATAAAATAAAATAAAAATAAAATAAAATAAAATAAAATAAAATAAAATAAAATAAAATAAAATAAAATAAAATAAAATAAAATAAAATAAAATAAAATAAAATAAAATAAAATTAGGAATGCAGGAAGTGAACACAGTTACTCATTGTAAAAGTACCAGATGGAGGGGTAGGATTTAATAAGCTTTGCTTCTTCCTACTCCTTTTGGACATGTGGAACTGTGAACTGATTATGTGATGCATTCAATTGTAACCTGATGCATGTTCAAATCAGTAACTGCTACATTTGTTCACTTCCTGCATTCCTAATATAGTTTAACTTTAACTTTAAGTTTTTTTATTTTAATTTTTAATTTTTAATTTTTAATTTTTAATTTTTAATTTTTAATTTTTAATTTTTAATTTTTAATTTTTAATTTTTAATTTTTTATGTGAGGAAAAGTGGTAGAAAATGAATGAATGAATAAAGAAAAACAAATAATTAAATAAAATACAAATAAAAAAAAATTACTCGGGATACTAGAATATGGAATATGGTTGAAACTGAATGAATGAATGAATGAATGAATGAATGAATGAATGAATGAATGAATGAAATACAAATAAAGTAAAATTACTAGGGACACTAGAATATGGAATATGGTAGAAAATAATAATTTTTTAAATTATATATTCATTATTATTATTATTATTATTATTATTTTAACCTCATTATAATTAATAATAATGATAATGATTATTATTTATATATTTATATATTATATTCATACGGAATATGCTAGAAAATGAATGAATGAATAAAGAAAAAACAAATAATTAAATCAAATACAAATAAAGTAAAATTACTAGGAATAATAGAATATGGAATATGGTAGAAAATGAATGAATGAATGAATAAATGAAATACAAATAAAGTAAAATTACTAGGGACACTAGAATATGGAATATGGTAGAAAATGAATGAATGAATGAATGAATGAAATACAAATAAAGTAAAATTACTAGGGATACTAGAATATGGAATATGGTAGAAAATGAATGAATGAATGAATGAATGAATGAAATACAAATAAAGTAAAATTACTAGGAACACTAGAATATGAAATATGGTCGAAAATGAATGAATGAACAAATGAAATACAAATTATTAAATCAAATACAAATAAAGTAAAAATACTAGGAATACTAGAATATGGAATATGGTAGAAAATGAATGAATGAATGAATGAAATACAAATAAAGTAAAATTACTGGGGATACTAGAATATGGAATATGGTAGAAAATGAATGAATGAATGAATGAATGAATGAATAAATGAAATACAAATAAAGTAAAATTACTAGGGATACTAAAATATGGAATATGGTAGAAAATGAATGAATGAATAAATGAAATACAAATAAAGTAAAATTACTAGGAATACTAGAATATAGAATATGGTAGAAAATGAATAAATGTTTGTTGTTATTTTACTTGACTTCCTGAACTCCCTCTAAAGTGTCTGGATTAAGTCAGATGAATAATGCAAGATGCTTTCCAAAAAAAAAAAAAAAAAAAAAAATTAGGCCTCCATCCAACACACAAGTCAGCACAGTAAGCCACTTTCCACCTCAGCTAATCACCCCTAAATATTTCCTTGCATCATTGTCTCCCTAATTAGCATCATATATCAAAACGCATAAACAAAAAGCATCTGGTGCACTGCAGAGAAAACGCAGTCATTATTATTTTTTCGTCGCGCGTGTGTGTGATGTCTAAACACCTTCGGGCCAAAATCATTCCACATCTGGAGGTGAGTCATTGCGATGCAGCGTACTTAAACATTTAGCAGCGACTTGTCAGGGTCCCGTTCCGAAAGAATAAATGTCCGTAGATTTGGAATTAAATGTGAAAGATGGGGTTCCTTTGAAATGCAAGGCACATTTAAATCTTTTTTTTTTTATTGTTATTCTAACACTTTAAACGTGTGTGACTATCAACGCAGGAAAGTTCTGACCCGAGGACACACTTTATTTGAAGTTATTGCGTTGAAAGTCTATTACAAGTTGTTCCTGCCGCTGAGCAGAAAGGATTTCTCGCCATTTAGCTTAATACCTTCACCTTACGCAATTAAGCTACGTCAATCCCAAGATGGTTAACCTGACCTTGGGAGGAGAGGGTTACTTTATCACTTTATGTATCTCCTACATGCAAAAAGGTCTCTTTGTCCATTCTCCGAATAACACTTCCTCATTCTCTACCACATTTGCTCAAGGTGCATTAACAGACACACCGGAAATCGCAACATCTATGTTATGCACAAGCATTAGCTGTTTACCGGTTTCAACATAACATAATATAAGATTTAGGTTTAGGTTTTCCAGGTTTACAGCAGCAAAAATAGAGTACAAAATTACACAAGGTAATATTATTGCACGGTTTATTGCACAGGATTTTTGGAGCAGTTTATATTATGACAGTCGGGCATTTGAATGAAATTTTTATTAATTTATTAATTTATTCGTTCATTCATTTTCTACTGCTTTTCCTCACGAGTGTCGCGGGGTATTAATTTATTAATTTATTAATTTATTAATTTATTAATTTATTAATTTATTAATTTATTAATTTATTAATTTATTAATTTATTAATTTATTAATTTATTATTTTTTTTCACGTACCGAAGTACAAGGTGATATGACCATACAATGACATAATGGGTACCATAGTAACTGTTACATTTGTTCACTTCCTGCTTTCTTAATATAATTCAAGTTTTATTTTATTATTTTTATTAATTTATTTTATTTTATTTTACTTTATTTTACTTTATTTTATTAATTTTTGTTTAATGTTTTTTTTTACATTTTTAATAATAAAAAAAATTGTCACGTACCGAAGTACAAGGTGATATGACCAGACAATGACATAATGGCTACCATAGTAACTGTTACATTTGTTCACTTCCTGCTTTCTTAATATAATTCAATAATTTATTTTATTAGTTTATTATTTTTATTAATTTATTTTACTTTATTTTACTTTATTTTACTTTATTTTACTTTATTTTACTTTATTTTACTTTATTTTATTAATTTTTGTTTAATTTTTTTTTACATTTTTAATAATAAAAAAATTGTCACGTACCGAAGTACAAGGTGATATGACTATACAATGACATACATATTGTTACATTTGTTCACCTCCTGCTTTCCTAATATAATTTAAGTTGTATTTTTTAAATTTTATTATTTTTTTATTATTTTAGTTTTATTGTATTTTATTATTTTAGTTTTATTGTATTTTATTTTACTTTATTTTAGTAATTTTTATTTTTTTTAATTTTTTAATTTTTTAATTTAAAAACAATGACATAATGGGTACCAGAGTAACTGTTACATTTGTTCACTTCCTGCTTTCCTAATATAATTTAAGTTGTATTTTTATTTTACTATTTTTGATTATTTTAGTTTTATTTTATTTTATTTTACTTCATTTTATACATTTTTATTTTTACAATTTTAAAATTTTTAATTACAATTTTAAGTCACATACAAAAGTACAAGGTGATGACCATACAATGACATAATGGGTACCATAGTAACCGTCAATATAGTGTTTTTTTAACGTAGTGCTAGCATGTAAGTGTTTCAAAAACTCAAGTATTTGAGTTATAAAGTACTAGATCATGACTTTAGTATATAATTTCACCGTGTTGCAGAAGAAAAACACAATCCCATCCCGACCCCGGCCATCCTTTTGTTCAGCAAAGATGTCACATCGTCTATGTGTCAGCAAGAAAATACTTTTTTTTTTTTTTTTACAAGGCAAGTTCAGTCAAAAAGCAGATGATGTTCGCGGAATAATTATTATCCTTTTTAGTCATGACAAAATTACATATTCACACGATGTTCCTTTGGGCTCTTTGTCTGCAGCCGAGACAATTACCGCTCATTGTTTGCATCCTCCGTCGTGCCGCAGCGTCACCGCGACTGGCTTTGCGCCGCACGGTGCCTCTTTGGGTTGAGTCCCTTGGTTTATCTGCAGGCAGATGGTCTTTTTCACTGCTTGGGAATATTAAGAGGAATTTAACCAATTCATTTAGTCCCTGTTATGAAGTCGCTGTTGCCTGGAAATTGCTTGTGGAAAGTTAGATAGATAAATAGATGATGATGTCTGCCTGCTAGCCATATATAGACATAGATAGCATAGATATAGCATAGCGGTTCGGTTGCTGGGCTTGTGCCCGGGTTGCTCATTAACGCTTTTGCCTCTGGGAGATTAGGAACCTTCAGGGTAGTGTATTTGGGAGTGGAATCCGTCCAGTAACGACATCATTATGTCCACTACATTGGGTGATGTGAGTGTGAAGGTGACTATAGGGGTGTTATTTTATGTCTACAGGTCTCTAATGTTAAAAAAAACAAAATATTGAGTTTTTTTATGCTTAAGTTTTTTTATGCTCTGACTACAAAAATATTTCATCCATTCATCAATTTTCTACCACTTAAAAAAAAAATATATATATAAAAAAAGAAAAAAAGAATAAATTAATAAAAAATAAAATATTTAAAAAAATTAAAAAAAATAATTAAATAAATAAATAAATATGTTATATTGTTTTAAGCCATATTTTAATCCACACTTGATTATATCATTATGATCCCCCCAAGAATAAAGATCATTTGATTGTCATAACATCCACCAAAAAAATTTAAATAAAATAAATATTAATTATTATGAATAATTATGTTACATTGTTTTAAGCCATATTTTAATCCACATTATGATCCCCCCCAAGAATAAAGATCATTTGACTGTCATAACATCCACCAAAAATTTAATAAATAAAAAACATAATAATTATTATAAATAATTGCGTCTATTTAAGACATATTTTAATCCACATATATTATTTACATAATTTATTTTTAATTATGTTTAATCAAGCCATATTTTAATCCACATTATGATCCCCCCAAGAATAAAGATCATTTGATTGTCATAACAGCCACCAAAAAATAAAATAAATAAATAAAAAATAATAAATAACTAAAAAAATAAATAAAATATAATATAAAAAATAAAATAAAATAAATAAATAAATATGTTATATTGTTATAAGCCATATTTTAATCCACACTTCATTATATCATTATGATCCCCCCAAGAATAAAGATCATTTGATTGTCACAACAAACAAACAAACAAATAAACAAATAAATAAATAAATAAATAAATAAATAAATAAATAAATAAATAAATAAATAAATAAATAAATAAATAAATAAATAAATATGTTGTATTGTTTTAAGCCATATTTTAATCCACACTTGATTATACCATTATGACCCCCCCCCAAGAATAAAGATCATTTGACTGTCATAACATCCACCAAAAAAAAAATTAATAAAAACATGCAGGGAAAAATAAGCAATGAAGGAAGATTATTTGCAGATTCCCAAATATGAAGCATGGCTGCTGTCAGCGCCGTGCATATATCATACTCCAACTGCATGTGAGGAGAGCAAAAAAAACAAATAAACATAAAAATATATTATGCCGAGAACAGTCCCCGAGCAATGAAAGATTTCTCTCTCATATCTGGCCTCATAAGACACGGGTGGCATATTGAGAGTGCACAGGAGATAACAGACGGTACGCTTGATTTACATTTATGGGATGTAAAAATGGAATAAATGGTAAAAAAAAAAAACAAATGCTGAGGGGATATCATGGAATCAGGTGATCCCGCTTCTGTCATTGGGACTGAATTATTACCGCATTTTACAGTAAATACAAATACAGCAAATACTTCTACCATCAACTTTACTCATCATTTTTTATTTCATATCCCAATTCTGCAAGAATTCTGCAAGAATTTCAAATATGTTATATATAGAGGCGCTCTTTTACCCTGTTAATATGCCTTTATGATCAGGCATTTGTAGTAACAGGCATTGCCAGGGACACCAATAAAAAGGAGGGGATTTATGTGACCTTTGGCCTTGGGCAAAGGTAATATTCTGATTTTTTTCCTTTAAATTTATATTAATTCTCATAAATTAATGACTTTTTTTCCTTATAAATTTAAAATTTTATTTTCAGAATATACGAAATTATTCTTGTACATTCATGACTTTTTTTCTCATAAATTTACTATTTATTTTTTTCCTGTAAATTTACAATTTTATTCTTGTAAATTGATGACTTTTTTCCTCATAAATTTAAGATTTTATTGTCAGAATTCACGACATTATTCTTGTACATTAAAATATTTTTTCTCATAAATGTGCAATATTATTCTTGTAAGTTTACAACATTTTCTTGTATATATACAACTTTATTCGCATCACGTATTTTTCTTATAAATTTATGATATTATTATTATTCTTGTGCATTTACGACTTTTTTTCTCATAAATTTACTATTTATTTTTTTCCTGTAAACTTACAATTTTATTCTTGTAAATTGATGACTTTTTTCCTCATAAATTTAAGATTTTATTGTCAGAATTTACGACATTATTCTTGTACATTTACAACTTTTTTTTCTCATAAATGTGCAATATTATTCTTGTAAATTTACTACTTTTTTCTTGTAAATGTACAACTTTATTGACTAAAATTTATGACTTTTAATCTCTAAATTTACATTAATTCTCGTAAATTAATTACTTTTTTTCCTCATAAATTTTAAGATTTTATTATCAGAATTTACGACATTATTCTTGTACATTTACAACTTTTTTTTCTCATAAATGTACAATATTATTCCAGAAAGTTTACAACTTTTTCTTGTATATATACAACTTTATTCGCATCACGTATTTTTCTTATAAATTTATGATATTATTCTCAAAATTTACAACATTATTCTTGTACATTCATGACTTTTTTTTCTCATAAATTTACTATTTATTTTTTTCCTGTAAATTTACAATTTTATTCTTGTAAATTGATGACTTTTTTCCTCATAAATTTAAGATTTTATTGTCAGAATTCACGACATTATTATTGTACATTAAAATATTTTTTCTCATAAATGTACAATATTATTCTTGTAAGTTTACAACATTTTCTTGTATATGTATACAACTTTATTCGCATCACGTATTTTTCTCATAAAGTTACGATATTATTCTCAAAATTTACAACATTATTGTTGTACATTTATGACTTTTTTCTCATAAATTTACTATTTATTTTTTCCTGTAAACTTACAATTTTATTCTTGTAAATTGATGACTTTTTTTCCTCATAAATTTAAGATTTTATTGTCAGAATTTACGAAATTATTCTTGTACATTTACAACTTTTTTTTCTCATAAATGTGCAATATTATTCTTGTAAATTTACTACTTTTTTCTTGTAAATGTACAACTTTATTGACTAAAATTTATGACTTTTAATCTCTAAATTGACATTAATTCTCGTAAATTAATGACTTTTTTTCCTCATAAATTTAAAATTTTATTTTCAGAATTTACGACATTATTCTTGTACATTTACAACTTTTTTTTCTCATAAATGTACAATATTATTCCAGAAAGTTTACAACTTTTTCTTGTATATATACAACTTTATTCGCATCACGTATTTTTCTAATAAATTTATGATATTATTCTCAAAATTTACAACATTATTCTTGTACATTCACGACTTTTTTTTCTCATAAATTTACTATTTATTTTTTTCCTGTAAATTTACAATTTTATTCTTGTAAATTGATGACTTTTTTCCTCATAAATTTAAGATTTTATTGTCAGAATTTACGACATTATTCTTGTACATATACAACTTTATTCGCATCACGTATTTTTCTCATGAATTTATGATACTATTCTCAAAATTTACAACATTATTCTTGTACATTTACGATTTTTTTCTCATAAATTTACTTTTTTTTCCCTGTAAATTTACAATTTTATTCTTGTAAATAATGACTTTTTTTTAATTTAAGATTTTATTCTCAGAATTTACGACATTTTCGACATTTAACTTTTTTTCTCATAAATGTGCAATATTATTCTTGTAAATTTACTACTTTTTTCTTGTACATGTACAACTTTATTGACTAAAATTTATGACTTTTAATCTCATACATTTACAATATTATTCTTGTAAATTTATGACTTTTTTTGTATATATACAGCTTTATTCGCATAACGTATTTTTTTCATAAATTTATGACATTATTCTCAAAATTTACAACATTATTCTTGTACGTTTACGACTTTTTTCTCATAAATTTACGATATTATTCTTGTAAGTTTAAGACTTTTTTCTTGTAAATATACAACTTTATTCTCATAGTGTGCAACTTTTTTTCTCATAAATGTACGATATTATTCTCAAAATGCAAAAATGTATTCTTGTACATTTACGACTTTTTTTTATCATAAATTTAGGACATTATTGTTGTAAGTTTAAGACTTTTTTCTTGTAAATATACAACTTTATTCTCATACAACTTTTCTCATAAATTCAAGCTATTATTGACTTATTAACATGAAGGTATTAATTAAAGTTTCCGACTTTTTTCTTGTACATAAAAAAATGTACTCAGAAATTTACGATATTAATCTGGTAATTTTTCTACTTTTTATTGCAAATTTATTATCATACATTTATGACTTTCTTCCTCATAAATGTTCAATATTATTCTCTACAATATTATACTCGTCATTTTTTCATTTCATACCCCAGTTCTGTAAACTTGTCATCTGTGGTGCTCTATTTCTATCAAGGTGCACCGCTAACACCTTTCATTTTTTTTTAGCTCCTTTAAGGAAAATGATTGCGTTTGACATTTAATTAGCCAACTGTTGAAAGTTCCTCACTTCTGTTATTGTGCAGATTTCTTTGGAAATATTTCTTACCGCACTTCTGATTTGAGTGTCAGCACCTTTTGTCCCAACTTGAAAGCAAGAGCAGCTGAGGTCTCATGGGAAGTTTTTAGGGTGGCGAGCATAAGGCATAATACAAATAAAGCTAAAGCTAATACTGTTTGTGTTCAATTTTGCTGTTTTGCTGCTACGTTATAAATAAAAATGTCATATTACCACTTCATTCTGGCAAAATTCAGACTTTATTTTGTGTAAATTCATGATTTTATTCTCATAAATCAACAAGATCATTCTCGGGAATTGCAATTTACAACTTTATTCTTTTCTCTTGTAATGGTACGACTTTATTTTTGTGCATTACAAGTTTTTTCTTGTGAATTTACAACATTATTCTTTCGTCTTGTAATTTTATGACTTGATTTTCGGGTTTTACAAGTTTTTTCTCGTGAATTTACAGCTGTATTCTTTTCTCTCTTAATGGTACGACTTCATTTTCGTGCATTACAAGTTTTTTCTCGTGAATTTACAACTTTGTTATTTTCTCTTGTAAATTTACGACTTGATTTTGGTGTATTACAAGTTTTTTCTTGTAAATTTACAACTTTATTCTTTTCTCTTGTAAATTTATGACTTGATTTTTGTGCATTACAATTTTTTTCTTGTAAATTTACAACTTTATTCTTTTCTCTTGTAAATTTATGACTTGATTTTTGTGCATTACAAGTTTTTTCTCGTGAATTTACAACTTTATGCTTTTCTCTCGTAAATTTATGACTTCATTTTTGTGCATTACAAGTTTTTTCTCGTGAATTTACAACTTTATTCTTTTCTCTTGTAAATGTACGACTTCATTTTTGTGCATTACAAGTTTTTTCTCGTGAATTTACAACTTTATTCTTTTCTCTTGTAAATTTACGACTTGATAGTCGTGCATAACAAGTTTTTTCTCGTAAATTTACAACTTTATTCTTTACTCTCGTAAATGTACGACTTCATTTTCATGCATTACAAGTTTTATCTTGTGAATTTACAACTTTATTCTTTTCTCTCGTAATAGCACGACTTCATTTTTGTGCATTACAAGTTTTTTCTCGTGAATTTACAACTTTATTATTTTCTCTCGTAAATGTACGACTTCATATTTGTGCATTACAAGTCTTTTCTCGTGAATTTACAACTTTATTCTTTTCTCTTGTAAATTTATGACTTGATTTTTGTGCATTACAAGTTTTTTCTCGTGAATTTACAACTTTATTCTTTTCTCTCGTAATAGCACGACTTAATTTTTGTGCATTACAAGTTTTTTCTCGTGAATTTACAATTTTATTATTTTCTCTCGTAAATGTACGACTTCATATTTGTGCATTACAAGTTTTTTCTCGTGAATTTACAACTTTATTCTTTTCTCTTGTAAATTTATGACTTGATTTTCGTGCATTACAAGTTTTTTCTTGTGAATTTACAACTTTATTCTTTTCTCTCGTAAATTTATGACTTCATTTTCGTGTTTTGCAAGTTTTTCCTCGTAAATTTACAACTTTATTATTTTCCTCTTGTAAATTCACGACTTCATTTTCGTGCATTACAAGTTTTTTCTTGTGAATTTACAACTTTATTATTTTCTCTCGTAAATGTATGACTTGATTTTTGTGCATTACAAGTTTTTTTCATGAATTTACATAAGCATAATGCAACATAAACAAAAAAAAAAGAAAGGTAGGTGGGTTAAAAATGCTAAAATTAGACAGTGTGGCTAATTTTAAAATCCCATCTGGGACTTTAGTTTTTTTTTTGTTTGTTTTTGGTCGTTTGAGTCATTCTTCCGATGAGATAAAAGCGCACAATACGTCTCATTTATGGGAAGAGCACACACATGATCCATCCATGACTTCAATTTAATGAGGCGTGCAACGTAAAGTAAAGAGCGTAACATCGGAGGAGAAGGTGGAGGATGGATGGGAGGAATTAGAGGGGAAGTCGTGGGAAATGATGTGCTGGGGGTGGGCGGCGGTTTATGTCTGCCTGAAATTCATTTAATGCATTACGCGCTGAGCCAAGGTTCCTCCGCTATGGGTGCTTTTTTTTTTTATTTATTTATTTTTTTTTAGTCCCCTGTGCCTTTGGAACAATATGGGGTCATCCTCGCATAGACACTAAGCCCCCGAATCTCTCTCCATGTCCCTCGCTGCTTTTGTCAGCCTGCTGCTGAGGCAGCACCAATCCCTTCTCCTCGGAAATGGAAGGATATTATAAAAGTATTAAGAAAAAGTCCAAGTGGGAATTGGAAGAGATAAGAGTTGAAAGTTTACACGCGGTGGCTGCAATCTTTGATGCTTTTTTTTTTTTTTTTTTTTTTTACCAAGTAAGGGATTAGTCAAATTAAAGGCGGCGGTACAGACGAGTGTTACAGTTCTTCAGGAGATATGACAGCATCGGAAAAATGAAATCTTTTTATGACGATTTCCGTCAAGCTAATTGTATCTAAAGCAGTTTGGTATAAAATGCTGCAAGAATTTCGAATATGTTATATATCGAGGCGCTCTTTTACCCTGTTATGATCAGGCATTTGTAGTAACAGGCATTGCCAGAGATACCAAAAAAAGGGGGGATTTATGTGACCTTTGGCCTTGGGCAAAGGTAATATTCAGATTTTTTTTCCTCTAAATTTACAATTTTATTCTCGTAAATTAATGACTTTTTTCCCCCGTAAATTTAAGATTTTATTCTAAGAATTTACAACATTATTCTTGTACATTTATTACTTTTTTCTCATAAATTTAAGATTTTATTCTAAGAATTTACAACATTATTCTTGTACATTTATGACTTTTTTTCTCATAAATTTAAGATTTTATTCTAAGAATTTACAACATTATTCTTGTACATTTATGACTTTTTTTCTCATAAATTTAAGATTTTATTCTAAGAATTTACAACATTATTCTTGTACATTTATGACTTTTTTTCTCATAAATTTAAGATTTTATTCTAAGAATTTACAACATTATTCTTGTACATTTATTACTTTTTTTCTCATAAATTTAAGATTTTATTCTCAGAATTTACAGCATTATTCTTGTAGTACATTCTTGTACAACTTTTTTCTCATAAATTTACGATATTATTCTTGTAAGTTTAAGACTTTTTTCTTGTAAATATACAACTTTATTCTCACAGTGTACAACTTTTTTTTCTCTCATAAATGTACGATATTATTCTCAAAATTTACAACTTTATTTTTGTACATTTATGACTTTTTTTTCCTCATAAATTTACGGTATTATTCTTGTAAGTTTATGTTTTTTTTTTCTTTTAAATGAAAAACTTTATTCTAAGTATTTCAGCTATTTCAGCTATTATTCTTTTAGGTTTCCAACTTTTTTCTTGTACATTTAAAACGTTACTCTCATAAATTTCTGACTTTTTTCCTCATAAATTTACGATATTAATCTTAATAATTTTCCAACTTTTTCTTGCAAATTTATTCGAAAACATTTTAAACTTTCTTCCTCATAAATTTACAATTTTATTGATAGATTTTATTGATTTTATTTATAGAACTTTTTATTTTAAATTCACAACTTTATTCTCGTAAATGTATCATTTTTTTGTCATAAATGTATGATATTATTCTTGTAAATGTACTAATTTTTTCTTGTACATTCACAACTTTATTCCCTTAAATTTACAACTTTTATTCTCATAAATTTACAATAAGTCTTGTAAGTTTATGATTTTTTTCTTGTAAATGTACAACTTTATTCTCATAAATTTACAATATTATTCTTGTAAGGATACATTTTTTGCCTTTTTTTGTAATTTAATAAATAAAAATAAAAATAAAAATAAAAATAAAAATAAAAATAAAAATAAATAAAAATAAAAATAAAAATAAAAATAAAAATAAAAATAAAAATAAAAATAAAAATAAAAATAAAAATAAAAAATAAAAATAAAAATAAATCAAAGACACAAAAAAGCTGTGTTATTGTGCACTAATTTTAAGACCTACTGTATGCTATTTATGCGTGTTTATACCAGTCGATAGCAGAAGGATTCATACTAAATTTTTGTCAGCAACGGTTGGCTTTAGAAAAACGTATTGATTTAGGTTATGCATTATCCATCTGGCATCGTGTTCAAGGGCTCTATTAAGCGTTTAAAACCTCCTCAAGATCCAACAGTGAAAAATGTAAATACAATTTTCAGTTGGAAAATTGGTCTTTCCAAAATCTCGATCAGGAGTGTCTCAGAGCCGCCTGACATGGCGGTCCAGGAAAAGAACGCCCGTGTAACCCAAGGACCGCCTGCACCGGCGTTGATTAGCAGTAACTCAGCCAGCAATCACAGGAGCATTGACCTCAGCGACTTGCTTTAATAGCAATTACGGCAAGTGTGTGTTTTATGTGTTCATGTGCACGGAAGATTTAATTACCTGCATAATCAACAGACGAGGCTCTTGTTCAAGACTTGACTCGCTCCGCTGGAATGAAAAAGGTACATACAGTACACACATCATTCATACGTAATCCATATTATGGAAAATTGATGGATTGATGGAGTCTTAATATTCTTGTTCAGAAGTGGTTTTGGTCTTGGTACTCTGCCATGCAGGCCGTTTTTGCCTGACCTTAACTGACTGAGGCAAGTGAGGCCTGCAGTTCTTTGGATGTTGTTGTGGGGTCTTTTGTGACTTTTCACTTTTCAACACAATGCATCTCTTACTAACAAGGAATAAATTCCCATACATTTATGTACTTTCTGCAAGAATTTTGCTTGGATGTGTTTGTGGGGTCTTTTGTGACTTTTTCGATGAATAATTGCTGTGTTTTTTGGGGTCTTTTTGGGGTCATCTCTTACTAACAAGGAATCAATTCCCATAAATTTTTTTGGGACTTCCTGCAAGGGATGTTGTTGTGGGGTCTTTTGTGACTTCTCAGATGAGTAGTCGCTGTGTTTTTTGGGGTCATTTTAGTACTCTGCCATGTAGGTCGGTTTTGTTCGACCTTAACTGATGTTAATTTTGCTTGGATGTTGTTGTGGGGTCTTTTGTGACTTCTTCGATGAGTCATCGCTGTGTTTTTTGGGGTCTTTTTGGGGTCATCTCTTACTAACAAGGAATCAATTCCCATAATTTTTTTTGGTACTTCCTGCAAGGGATGTTGTTGTGGGGTCTTTTGTGACTTCTCAGATGAGTAGTCGCTGTGTTTTTTGGGGTCATTTTAGTACTGTGCCATGTAGTTCGGTTTTGTCCGACCTTAACTGAGGCAAGTGAGGCCTGCAGTTCTTTGCATGTTGTTGTGGGGTCTTTTGTGACTTCTTTGATGAGTCGTCACTGTGATAAAACATGCAAAAAAATGTTCAGGAAAATGAAAAACACTTTTCCACACAATGCATCTCTTATTAACAAGGAATCAATTCCCATACATTTTTTTGTACTTTCTGCAAGAATTTTGCTTGTATGTGTTTGTGGGGTCTTTTGCGACTTCTCCGATGAGTCATCGCTGTGTTTTTTGGGGTCTTTTTGGGGTCATCTCTTACTAACAAGGAATCAATTTCCATACATTTTTTTGTACTTCCTGCAAGAATTTTTGCTTGGATGTTGTTGTGGGGTCTTTTGTGACTTCTCCGATGAGTCGTCACTGTGATAAAACATGCAAAAAAAATGCTCAGGAAAATGAAAAACACTTTTCCACACAATGCATCTCTTACTAACAAGGACTCAATTCCCATATGTATTTTTTTGGTACTTCCTGCAAGAATTTTGCTTGGATGTGTTTGTGGGGTCTTTTGTGACTTCTCCGATGAGTAATCGTTGTGTTTTTTTGGGTCTTTTTGGGGTCATCTCTTACTAACAAGGAATTAATTTCCATACATTTTTTTGGTACTTCCTGCAAGAATTTTGCTTGAATGTTGTTGTGGGGTCTTTTGTGACTTCTCCGATGAGTTGTCACTGTGATAAAACATGCAACAAAAAAAATGTTCAGGAAAATGAAAAACATTTTTCCACACAATAAATCTCTTACTAACAAGGAATCAATTCCCATATGTATTTTTTGGTACTTCCTGCAAGAATTTTGCTTGGATGTTGTTGTGGGGTCTTTTGTGACTTCTCCGATGAGTCATCGCTGTGTTTTTTGGGGTCTTTTTGGGGTCATCTCTTACTAACAAGGAATCAATTTCCATACATTTTTTTGTACTTCCTGCAAGAATTTTGCTTGTATGTTGTTGTGGGGTCTTTTGTGACTTCTCCGATGAGTCGTCACTGTGATAAAACATGCAAAAAAAAAATGTTCAGGAAAATGAAAAACACAATTCATCTCTTACTAACAAGGAATCAATTCCCATACATTTTTTTTTTGGTACTTCCTGCAAGAATTTTGCTTGAGCAGTTTTTCAATTCATCCCAAGAGTAAAATAAAACATGGACCCTCAGTGGTCAAGATGAGCCGCTGTGACACGCTAACTTATAAATTATAGAAAGAGAAAGTAATACGTATTGAGTTGGCATGGATCACTGAGTCGTGACATTAGTTTTTTTTGGCCTACTTTCCCTCCAGCTTGTTAAAAGCAATTGTCTGGACAATCTGTCACCCGGCTTAGAAGCCCCCCCCCTGCCCCCCGCCCCCCAATGAGACCTGTGACACACACACACTGACCACCCATCCCCCAGCCAAACAAAGTTACTCACAGTTTATTGCAAATATGCTTAGAAAGTTCCACTCAGATGATATATCATGCTTGGAAAAGGAGTCGGAAGAAGCACAGCAAAATCAAATAAAGATAAATTTGTGACCCACAGTCTTTTACACGTCTAATCCATACAAAATATATTTTTTTAGCTTTTCTGCCAGACAGAAAAGGCTACTTTTATCTGACACACTTCCGACCGTCTTTGCTTTAGCCTTTTAAATAAAATCCCACAGACAACAGTGCCACAGCACAAATAAAGCCTCTTACAGAGCCCCCCCCCCCCCCCCCCCCCTTAGCTGACGAGATCAGCTTTAATACCATACAGTATTTGATTTTCAGGCCCCCCAAGAAACGCAATGCTTCTGTTTGATTTGATGGAGGAATTGAAAAGAAATGGCATAAAACCACACTGAGCGTTTCTGCCAAAAATGGCCATTTATTGAAAGTGATTGGAGTCATTTATAATGATAATAAACAATGTTTAACAATGTTAAAATTAAAATTAAAATTAAAATTAAAATTAAAATTAAAATTAAAATTAAAATTAAAATTAAAATTAAAATTAAAATTAAAATTAAAATTAAAATTATTATTATTCATTCATTCATTCATTCATTCATTCATTCATTCATTCATTCTCTACCGCTGATCCTCACAAGAGTCGCGGATGCTGGAGCCTATTCCAGCTAAAATTAAAATTAAAATTAAAATTAAAATTAAAATTAAAATTAAAATTAAAATTAAAATTAAAATTAAAATTAAAATTAAAATTAAAATTAAAATTAAAATTAAAATTAAGTCATTTTCTACTGCTTATCCTCACAAGGGTTGCGGGGG
Source organism: Doryrhamphus excisus (assembly GCF_030265055.1). NCBI lineage: Eukaryota > Metazoa > Chordata > Actinopteri > Syngnathiformes > Syngnathidae > Doryrhamphus > Doryrhamphus excisus. The sequence goes on from NC_080486.1 coordinate 4,143,133, forward strand.
TGCTGGAGCCTATCCCAGCTAAAATAAAAATAAAAATAAAAATAAAAATAAAAATAAAAATAAAAATAAAAATAAAAATAAAAATAAAAATAAAAATAAAAATAAAAATAAAAATAAAAATAAAAATAAAAATAAAAATAAAAATACAGAAAAAAATCTGTGTTATTATTATTCATTCATTCATTCTCTACCACTTATCCTCACAAAGGTCGTGGGGGTGCTGGAGCCTATTCCAGCTAAAATTAAAATTAAAATTAAAATAAAAATTAAAATAAAAATAAAAATTAAAATTAAAATTAAAATTAAAATTAAAATTAAAATTAAAATTAAAATTAAAATTAAAATTAAAATTAAAATTAAAATTAAAATTAAAATTAAAATTAAAATTAAAATTAAAATTAAAATTAAAATTTAGGTATTTGCAAGCGCATCCCTCATGTTTATATAGCCTGAAAACACAACATTCTGTGTGCCTAGATCAGTCAAAATGGCCCCGGTACTGAAAAACGACCGTGATTGAATGAACTAACGAGCAGCAACGCATTTTTTATTCACCTTTAACATTTTTGATTGCATCTAATCAATCAGTGGGTTGAATGACAGGTAAGATGACGGATCAAATAAAAAGAAAATACTCCGTGCAGTACGTCGAGGTGCATCATATTCCAGCGGGATCATATTTGTGCTTGGGAAAAAAAAAAAAAAAGATAAAAGATGATTCTGGATTTGACACTAATGGGGAAAAATGGTTACCGGCAAGGATGTGAAAATGCAAAACCGTCCACGTTTAGTAGTTCAAAGGCACATGAGTTGGATAACTGTTTTTATTGGAATGAAAGACAGGCAAGGAATGCACATTCCCACACATTCCCACACATTCCCACACATTGTAATGATCCTTGACTTGCATATAGAGTGCTATTTTCTTCCCGGTTATAGATCATTTGAAATCACATTAGACTGAATGATTGTTGCTCACATGTTCCTACGGCCTGACCTCCTGACTGGGAGTTTCTGTTATCGTTCAACCTGCTTCTGTTTTATAAATGAAATATCTGGAATATATGATGGAAGAATCATTCTTCTTATTTAGAAGATTCTATTTATTTTAGAGCCAGACTCTTCACCGTTTACTCATCTTTTTACAACCGTCCATTCTTTGGTTTCATTTCCCCTCATCAGGGAACCATTCCTTCATCAGGAAACAATAATATGGTACATTTATGACAAGAAAATCATACATTTACCAACATAACGTTACAATTACTACTGCTACTGCTACTGCTACTACTACTACTACTACTACTACTACTACTACTACTACTACTACTACTCCGACTACTACTACTACTACCACTAACAATAATAATAATAATAATAATAATGGTTTTATAAATAATTGTATTTATTATTATTTTTATAATAATTAAAATCTTTTGGAATTAAATACATGTATATTATTATTATTATTATTATTATTATTATTATTATTATTATTATTATTATTATTATTATTATTATTATTATTATTATATCATTATTAATGTATTATTATCATTATTATTATTATTATTATTATTTTATTTTATTAAGTTCCAATCTTTCAAGAATAATATTGTAAATAATAATAATAATGTTTTTATAAATAATTGTATTTATTATTTATTTATAATAATGAAAATCTTTTGGAATTAAATACATGTATATTATTATTATTATTATTATTATTATTATTATTAATAGTAATAATAATAAGTTCCAAACTTTCAAGAATATTGTACATTTATGAGGAAAAAAGTCATATATTTATGAGTATAAATTTGCAAGAAAATGTTGGAAAATTACCAGATTAATATCGTAAATTTTTTTAGAAAAAAGTTGGAAATTTATGTAAGCAAAGTTTTAAATGTACAAGAAAAAAAAATACAATAGAAACTTAAAAGAATACTAGCTTGAATTTATGAGGAAAAAAAAGTTGTACATTATGAGAATAAAGTTGGACATTAAAGTTACAAGAATAATATTGTAAATTTATGAGAAAAAAAGTTGTAAATGTACAAGAATAATATTGTCAATTTTGAAAATAATATCGTACATTTATGAGAAAAAAATGTGTACATTATGAGAATAAAGTTGTACATTTACAAGAAAAAAGTCCTAAACCTACAAGAATAATATCGTAAATTTATGAGAATCTTCACGTATTGAAGTTAGGGAACCATTTCTGGTAAAAAAAAATACAAAAATAAAAAATAAAACAGCAAAAGATAATTATTGGTCACTGTCGCCATGCACAAAATTGGCCATGAATTGAATTTATCTTTTTTTTTTTTTTTTTTACAATGGGAACACACGTTAGTGGTTTATTCTCCCAATGGGCCACCAAAACACAAAACTCACCTCTGGGGCTGCAATTGTGTGTTTTTTTTAACATTGTGATTATTATTATTACGATTCTGCTGCCATTCATATGCACCCTTCCTATTATTAGATGGCGGATGCCAAGTTCAAAAATAAAAAATATGACTGCGTCATTCAGATGAAAACAGTAATCGGAGTAATAACAGGATTCAGCGCATGTTTGTATATTTTTTAGATACATTTTGCACAAAGGAAACTTTTTACATAATTCAAGACAAAGCTTTCTGTTATTATTCGTTATTAATTTCAACATTTCCGATTTTTGTCTTTGTTTTTGCTGTATTTTTCCTACTTTTGCATTTTTTTCTTGTTTTTTTAATCATTCATCACCCATTTAAGAATAATTATGTAGGTAAATTATATGTTTTATTATAATTATTAGTTCAATTACTACTACTACTACTACTACTAATAATAATAATAATAGTAATAATAGTGATAATAATAATATACATGTATTTAATTCCGAAATATTTAAATTTAATTTAAACCTGTTTAACAATATTAATAAATACAATTAATTCTAAAAACAAAAAACCTTATAATAATAATAATAACTTATAAATAATAATAATAATATATTTAATTGTATTGTATTAATTAATTGTATTGTATTATTATTATTGTTATAATAATGAAAACGTTTAGGAATTAAATACATTATTATTATTATTATTAACAATTATTAATTAATTAGTAATAAAAAAATTATACATAGTTGTTAATAAATAATCAATACATTTTGTAATTCATGAATTAATTAAGTATGAAATAATTATATATAATTATATAATTATATAATAAATAATTGCTGATACCTATATAATGATAATAATAATAATATACATAATTTAATTCCTAAACATTTTAATTATTATGACAATAATAATAATACAATTAATTAATACAATACAATTGAATATAAAATTATTATTATTATTATTATTATTATTATTATTATTATTATTATTATTATTATTATTATTATTATTATTATTATTATTATTATTATTATTATTATTATTATTATTATTATTATTATTATTATGCTTCCTGACGCCCCAGTCCTTCCCCATCCAGGGTCCCAGCAAGCCCCCCAGCACCCTGACTTTGCCACAAAGTGATTTAAGAGATTTACAACATCTGTCAAATCCAGCCTTTTCTCACCAGGGATTCTGATCTTGTCCAAGCCCCCGGGGCACTACAAGGCTAGAACCCCCCCCACCCCTCCCGCCCCCCCATTGCACTTCTCTTCCACTCCTGTACACCGCAATCAACCTTCCCCTGTTACTCCATGTCACCAAAGTGCTGACAACAATATAAAGGATCTGACACGAGTGCTACCTCCCACCTTGAGGCGGCAATTCAACATTAGATTCTAGTTTAACACTCTGTGGTTAATAGATACTCAGCATTCTCTACCCCCCGCCCCCCACCTCCACGCCCCTGTGGTGATTGGGCCGTCACCAGTGCCGTGGACTGTTCTCCCTTCCGGGCTCCTTGCTGATAAAATCATCTTCTTGTCAGCGGAAACACAGGACAATGTAACTCCTTATCATTTATTCTGGAATGACAACTTCAGGCTAACTGGTGGAGCTCATCTTTTTTAATCCACTTGGAAGGGAACTCCGTGGGTACGACAATCAATCCACAGTTTGCGGATCAGAACCGTGCAGAACTGTCATTTTTAAATGAAAATTAAATACATTTAAATTTATGAGAATGTGATAGTGATGTATCACCCAACAGTGACACTGCGATAAAGTCCGACTGCACACAGTGGAACCTTGGTTAGCGTCATTTGTTTGGACTCTAACCAAAACATACAAATCAAAACTTGAACACATAGTTTTACATTTATAGTTTTTACCTACTTGACTATGACCTTCTTTATAAAAAAATTCTGGCAAAAGAAAAGCAGAGACTTGAGGCGTAACTGTATTAGTTAGAAAAGAACTACACTCAACTGCTGATGACATCACAAACAGGCATCTCTTAGGTGTAAACAATTGTGATAGGGATGTATCACCCAACAGTGACACTGCGATAAAGTCCGCCTGCACACAGTGGAACCTTGGTTAGCGTCATTTGTTTGGACTCTAACCAAAACGTACAAATCAAAAGCAAACAACTTGAACACATTGTTTTACATTTATAGTTTTTACCTACAGAAAACACTTTCTTGACTATGAACTTCTTTATAAAAATTCTGGCCCTGGCAAAAGAAAAGCAGAGACTTGAGGCGTAACTGTATTAGTTAGAAAAGAACTACACTCAACTGCTGATGACATCACAAACAGGCATCTCTTAGGGGTAAACAATTGCGATAGGGATGTATCACCCAACAGTGACACTGCAATGACGATTGGAATAAAATGCAAAAGTTTGACCATGCACACACAGTGGAACCTTGGTTAGCGTCATTAGTTTGGACTCTAACCAAAACATACAAATCAAAAGCAAACAACTTGAACACATAGTTTTACATTTATAGTTTTTACCTACTTGACTATGACCTTCTTTATAAACTTTTTGAAAATTCTGGCCCTGGCAACAGAAAAGCAGAGACTTGAGGCGTAACTGTATTAGTTAGAAAAGAACTACACTCAACTGCTGATGACATCACAAACAGGCATCTCTTAGGTGTAAACAATTGTGATAGTGATGTATCACCCAACAGTGACACTGCGATAAAGTCCGCCTGCACACAGTGGAACCTTGGTTAGCGTCATTTGTTTGGACTCTAACCAAAACATACAAATCAAAAGCAAACAACTTGAACACATAGTTTTACATTTAAATTTTTTACCTACAGAAAACACTTTCTTTACTATGAACTTCTTTATGAAAATTCTGGCCCTGGCAAAAGAAAAGCAGAGAATTTATGAGAAAAAAAAGTCGTACATCATGAGAATAAAGTTGTACATTTACAAGAAAAAATTAGTAAAGTTACAAGAATAATATTGTAAATTTATGAGAAAAAAAGTTGTAAATGTACAAGAATAATGTTGTCAATTTTGAAAATAATATTGTAAATTTATGAGAAAAAAATGTGTACATTATGAGAATAAAGTTGTACATTTACAACAAAAAAAGTCCTAAACCTACAAGAATAATATCGTAAATTTATAGAATCTTAACGTATTGAAGTCAGTGGTTATGAACAGGGGAGGACATGAAGCAGTTTTTGCTGCTTTTAAAATTATTATTAAATATGCACTGATAAATACTGTACATAAGTAGCGTCATAAATAATGCAATAAAATGGAAAATATTTACTGTGAGTATGCAATGTCTTAAAAGAGGGCATGGTCTTCTATCATTGATTCACTCGCTAGTATTAGCATGCTAAATTTGACTTAGTGAACCACAATTTTATATAAACGCGTAATATTTTAAGCCTCAAAACCTCCTTTGAGTTTAGTATATTTTTCAATCCTTCCACATGATCAGAAGGATGGAGAATCGAACCAGCAACCCGAGCCATGCCGCCCCCATAGCAATAGATGTGAATAGATAACAATGTCCAACGTGCAAGCCCTCCAGCTAATATCCGCTTGCATATTCAGACACATTCCGATTGAATTTCTTCCCTCGGTAGACGTAATTACCGACGGCGGCAGTGGAGTGGAGTTTCGCAGAGGGATCCACGGCCCCGCGGTGCTACCTGGCATCCATTCCTCTCAATAGAGCTGATGGAGACATTAGCCAGAAGTCATTAACTACAGCAGAGACAAGGAGAGTCACGAGCTGAGCTATAAAAAGGTAGCGGAGCGTGGGGTACAAATCCAGTAACCTATGTGTCCGTGTGCTAAACAGAGGGTAAGTGTTAGCATCTCTTAGGTGTAAACAATTGTGATCGTGATGTATCACCCAACAGTGACACTGCGATAAAGTCCGCCTGCGCAATTGGAATGAAATGCAAAAGTTTGACCATGCACACACAGTGGAACCTTGGTTAGCGTCATTAGTTTGGACTCTAACCAAAACATACAAATCAAAAGCAAACAACTTGAACACTTGACTATGACCTTCTTTATGAAAATTCTGGCCCTGGCAAAAGAAAAGCAGAGACTTGTGGCGTAACTGTATTAGTTAGAAAAGAACTACACTCAACTGCTGATGACATCACAAACAGGCATCTCTTAGGAGTAAACAATTGTGATCGTGATGTATCACCCAACAGTGACACTGCGATAAAGTCCGCCTGCACAATTGGAATGAAATGCAAAAGTTCGACCATGCACACACAGTCGAACCTTGGTTAGCATCATTAGTTTGGACTCTAACCAAAACATACAAATCAAAAGCAAACAACTTGAACACTTGACTATGACCTTCTTTATTAAAATTCTGGCCCTGGCAACAGAAAAGCAGACTTGTGGCGTAACTGTATTAGTTAGAAAAGAACTACACTCAACTGCTGATGACATCACAAACAGGCATCTCTTAGGGGTAAACAATTGTGATCGTGATGTATCACCCAACAGTGACACTGCGATAAAGTCCGCCTGCGCAATTGGAATGAAATGCAAAAATTCGACCATGCACACACAGTGGAACCTTGGTTAGCGTCATTAGTTTGGACTCTAACCAAAACATACAAATCAAAAGCAAAGAACTTGAACACATAGTTTTACATTTAGAGTTTTTACCTACTTGACTATGACCTTCTTTATAAAAATTCTTGAGACTTGTGGCGTAACTGTATTAGTTAGAAAAGAACTACACTCAACTGCTGATGACATCACAAACAGGCATCTCTTAGGAGTAAACAAGTGTGATAGTGATGTATCACCCAACAGTGACACTGCGATAAAGTCCGCCTGCACACAGTGGAACCTTGGTTAGCGTCATTTGTTTGGACTCTAACCAAAACATACAAATCAAAAGCAAACAATTTAAATTTAAATTTAAATTGTACAAATTAAAGTTAAAATTTTAAAATAAAATTAAAATGAAAATTTTAACCAAAACATAAAAATCAAAAGCAAACAATTTAAATTTAAAACCTTGGTTAGCGTCATTTGTTTGGACTCTTACCAAAACATACAAATCAAAAGCAAACAATTTTAATTTTAATTTTAATTTTAATTTTAATTTTAATTTTAATTTTAATTTTAATTTTAATTTTAATTTTAATTTTAATTTTAATTTTAAAATTTTAATTTTAAAATTTTAATTTTAAAATTTTAATTTTAATTTGTACAGCATCCCCGCAACCCTTATGAGGATAAGCGGTAGAAAATGAATGAATGAATGTTTACTATATTGGGTAATAGGAGTGTAAAAGTCACTATAGGGGTGTTATTTCATGTCTACAGAGCTCTAACAATGTATTTATGAGGTTATAAACAGGTTTTCTATACTTTAAGAACGTTTTTTTATGAATTGAGAAGGAATCCGACGACATGAAAAATGTCGTATGTGTCTGTGTGAAATTGTGCATATGACCTTTGACTTTTTCTGTCCCATCATTTCCTGATTTAGTCCGTTTTCCAGCTGTTTCCAACAATCAGCCACTGATGCACAGCCCAATCACGGCCAGGCTTAGAAACGCCCTGGGTGCTTTAACCTTGCTGGATGTCAGGGCAGGTTCATAACACGTATCCGTATCTCACATCATCCACTTTAATGCTGATATGCCGGACCGTTATTTCGTCTACAGGACGAAACGTCAGCTGGGAATTTTGTTCCAGTTGGGCTGTCTTCAAGCCAATACAAATATTGTTTATTATAATTATAAATGACTCCAATCACTTTCAATAAATGGATATTTTTGGCAGAAACGCTCAATGTGGTTTCATGGCATTTTTATTCAGTTCCTCCATCAAATCAAATAGAAGCATTGCTTTTCTTGGGGGGCCTGAACACAGCTGGGATAGGTTCCAGCACGCCCCGCGACCCTTGTGAGGATAAGCGGTAGAAAATGAATGAGCGTTTATTTTTATTTTTATTTTTATTTTTATTTTTATTTTTATTTTTATTTTTATTTTTATTTTTATTTTTATTTTTATTTTTATTTTTATTTTTATTTTTATTTTCATTTTTATTTTTATTTTTATTTTTATTTTTATTTTTATTTTTATTTTTATTTCAGCTGGAATAGGCTCCAGCACCCTTGTGAGGATAAGCAGTAGAAAATGAATAAGCTTTTTTGTGTCTTTAATTTTATTATTATTATTATTATTATTATTATTATTATTATTATTATTATTATTATTATTATTATTATTATTATTTTATACATGTATTTAATTCCCAAACATTTTAGTTAAATGAAATAATGAAATAAAACAAATAATTAGATGATATACAAATAAAGTAAAATTACTAGGAATACTAGAATATGGAATTTTGACAACAACAATACTACTACTACTACTACTACTAATACTAATACTAATACTACTACTACTACTACTACTACTAATAATAATAATAATAATAATAATAATAATAATAAATTGTATTATATTATTTTTATTGTTATAATATTTAATTATTACTCATACTTCATACTACTTCATTTCAGCAAATATACTTCTACTCCTGCACTGGTATTTACAAGTCTTTACAACAACAACAACAACAATACTACTACTACTACTACTACTACTACTACTACTACTACTACTACTACTACTACTACTACTACTACTAATAATAATAATAATCAATTGTATTATATTAATTAATTGTATTGTATTATTGTTATAATATTTAAAATGTTTGGGAATTAAATACATGTATATTATTATTATTATTATTATTATTATTATTATTATTATTATTATTATTGTTGTTGTTTTTATTATTATTATTATTATATAAGTATTAACAATTATTTCATACTCATACTTTATGCTACTTCATTTCAGCAAGTATACTTCTATTCCTGCACTGGTATTTCCAAGTCTTCAAATATGGAGAATAGAAAGGGAACTTGTACGCTACAGAAGGGAACTATGGAGCGTGTTCATGACTTCATCTTTTAACTGAATGAAATGAAAGTTTATGCATAAGCTACATAAATCCAGTAGAACCATTCTCTTATACCAAGTCTATAAAGCCTTGGGAAGTTAATTCGGGTGAGCACAGCAGACGCCGTAAGTCCCCGTCAAAGTCGAGTCAAGGAGAAATATCAGGCCTCGGTTTGTGTCACTTTATTTTACCCACTTCTGCTCCCAGAGTGTGACCCCCCCCCCCCCTGTGAGAAATGTACAGGCTATAAAATATTACCATTACATTCTAGGCGAGCTAACTGCTAATCACCGATAGCTCATCTGTGCATCATTTCAAATACAGTAAACACAAACCTGCTATTAAAATCAAGCGACATCTGCAGGAACACCTGGAGTTCAAACGCGGCATCCAGGCTGCATCGTAAAGTATGACACTACATTAAGTCACCGACTCCGGTACACGGGAGTCCAAATTTGGCAAATGAGAAAATCTGTTCGGGATGAAATTTGGGCGGATGAGGCAGGTCTCACAGCTTGGAGACCTGGGTTCAATTCCACCCTGTGTACAGTTTGCATGTTTTAGGAATTGTAAATAAATGTGACTTTGCCAGCAAGTAAACAGAATTGTAATGTAATTACAGATACGTCCATATTTGGAATTCCTCCCTGTGTGACATCACAAAGGGGCAGTTTAACCACACCTTCTGAAACTGAGCGTTTCGAGCCATTCCGAACTTTTGAGAGTTTGGAGACCCGGGTTCAATTCCACCCTGTGTAGAGTTTGCATATTCTCCCCATGCATCCACTCCATTGCATGTTTTTTTATGTGAGTACACGCTTCAGATTCAAAGACAGTATAGCTGTAGTATGTAGAATAAGGATGGAACCAGCAACCATACGTATAAATTAATAGTTTGCAGTCAAAATTCCATATTCTAGTATCCCTAGTAATTTTACTTTATTTGTATTTCATTAAATTATTTGTTTTTCTTTATTTTAGTTTTATTTAGTTAAGTCATAAAGTGGTTAAATTCTTGCCACACAGAAATATTAAAAATGAGAAAATCTGTTTGGGATGAAATTTGGGCAAATGAGGCAGGCCTCACAGCTTGGAGACCCGGGTTCAATTCCACCCTGTGTAGAGTTTGCATGTTTTAGGAATTGTAAATAAATGTGACTTTGCCAGCAAGTAAACAGAATTGTAATGTAATTTCAGATACATCCATATTTGGAATTCCTCCCTTTGTGACATCACAAAGAGGCAGTTTAACCACACCTTCTGAAACTGAGCGTTTCGAGTCATCCCAAAATTTTTTCAGAGCTCACTTCTAAATGCAAAAATGGACCTCATGATCCGAAACTTTATACTTTATATTATAATCTTTTTATTTTATATTTATAGGTACTCTTTAACATAACACATATCTGCTAGGTCGCTACAGTATCCTTGAACATGCTCAAAGGTCTCTTCTATGACAGTGACAGTGATAAGTAAGCATTGTAGTGGTTTTATTATTATTATTATTATTATTATTATGCATCATAGGAATGGAATTCTAGCGTAACTGTACCAATAAAATCACTGTAAAAGTACTGCGCATCTTCCTGTCCTTTCAGTTTGACCCCCCGAGCAGCCCAAAGCCCCTGACATTTATATTATTAAAGATAGTAGACGGTGAGTGCGAAATGACTCTGCTCTCCAAGCCCCCCCCCCCCCCCCCCCCCGATGAATAAAAGTGTTATTGCCCATCATATAAAGTGTATGCATATATATAATAGGATGCTCTTTCACCTGCAGTGTAATTGAAAAAGGTCTCCATCTTCTTTGGTCACTTCCCCATTAGCCTCAAACCGGAATGAGCCATGAGCCCCCCCTCCCACCCCCATCCCAGCAATCACAGCCAACAAACAAATTACTTTTCATCTCTTCAAATATTCCCGACAATAAAATGACGTCGTGGATACGATGAGGCATGAGATATTGACAGGGAAAGAGTGAGGTGAGTTTGGGCCGGCGGTTGAAATAATGAGGGTGTAAGGTGAGTGAATATTTTGGGGTGGCATATATGAATATGGAGGGATCTGCTTCCAAATTCCTTCCTTGCAAATACCTGCATATGTAGGATTCTTTATGGATAATATTTGCAAGGGATTTTGATTTCACAGATTTTAGTTTGCAGTCAAAATTCCATATTCTAGTATCCCTAGTAATTTTACTTTATTTGTATTTTATTTAATTATTTGTTTTTCTTTATTTTAATTTTATTTAGTTAGGTCATTTTGTGGTTAAATTCTTGCTACACAGAAATAATAAAATGTTATATTATATATTATGTTATTTTCCGAGTCACAGTTCCATGTATTTGTTTAGTCTCTTGTCTATTTTTTTATTTTTAGTTTTATTTAATTAGGTTGTGCAGAAATATTAAAATGTTATATAAAACATTGCATGTGGTCTTGTGGTTTATTAAAATATATTAAAATGTTGGTTTATTAAAATATATTAAAATGTTACTTTCCGAGTCACAGTTCCATGTATTTGTTTAGTCTATTGTCTATTTTTTTATTTTTAGTTTTATTTAATTAGGTTGTGCAGAAATATTAAAATGTTATGTAAAACATTGCATGTGGTCTTGTGGTTTATTAAAATATATTAAAATGTTATAGTATATATATGATGTTACTTTCTGAGTCACAGTTCTATGTATTTGTTTAGTCTATTGTTTATTTCTTTATTTTTAGTTTTATTTAATTAGGTTGCGCAGAAATATTAAAATGTTATGTAAAACATTGTCTGTGGTCTTATGGTTTATTAAAATATTTTAAAATGTTTTTTATATATATGATGTTACTTTCTGAGTCACAGTTTTATGTATTTGTTTAGTCTATTGTCTATTTCTTTATTTTTAGTTTTATTTAATTAGGTTGTGCAGAAATTTTAAAATGCTATGTAAAAACATTGCCTGTTGTCTTATGGTTTATTAAAATATATTAAAATGTTATATTATATATGATGTTATTTTTCAAGTCACAGTTCCACGTATTTGTTTAGTCTATTTTTTATTTTTATTTTTATTTAATTAAGTTGTGCAGAAATATTAAAATGTTATGTAAAACGTTGCATGTGGTCTTATGGTTTATTAAAATGTATTAAAATGTTATTATATATGATGTTACTTTCCGAGTCACAGTTCCATGTATTTGTTTAGTCTATTTCTTTATTTTTAGTTTTATTTAATTAAGTTGTGCAGAAATATTAAAATGTTATGTAAAACATTGTCTGTGGTCTTGTGGTTTATTAAAATATATTATAATGTTATATTATATATGATGTTATTTTCCGAGTCACAGTTCTATGTATTTGTTTAGTCTATTTCTTTAGTTTTAGTTTTATTTAATTAAAAAAATTGGTTGAAGTTAGCTTGTGGTTAGCTTAGATTGGCGCTTGTCTGACAGTCATACTGTGTCATTCAGACTCCTCGTGGGGTAAAAGTCACAATTATTTCCTGTTTTTCTCTTCAACTTGTAGAAATGTTCTGGTGGTGTCACTGCAGTACCAAAAGTGGTAACACTAGTACATGCACGTTATCTATTATTCATGCAGTGGGTGAAAAAATGGTTTGCATACGAGACAATTGGCAGAATGATTGCAGGAGAGATAGTAGGTGTGTGTGTCGGTTGGTTGGTTGGTAAAGCAAGAAACAGGATTTTTTTTCGATTTTTTTTCGCAGCACAAGGGCAAGCGGGCAGACGTTCGTATGTGCAGATAGCCGCAAGGAAGCCAATCATTGTGGATTAGGAAGCATCCTGACCTGCAGACTTGAGGTAAAATCGTGGTCTAACACACACTCGACAAGTGGGAAGACAATCTAGTCAAGATTTGTGACTATAAATCCATCTTACGCAAAAAAAAAAAGAATAGCAAAACTATGTCCTCGCTAAGTGCCCGAAAAAAACGGGAAGGAAGTTTGAAGGAAGAAAATGAAGCAAACGACAGTACAAGCAGAGTTATAGCAGCCACATATTATTACTGTTAAATAAAAGCAAAAAAAAAGCATTGCATCGCATGTCAATTAGATAATTACATCATTTTCTATGATATAAGATATACTGTTAATAAATGGAAAAATAATAATAATAAAAATAATAAAAAAGAATAAAAATAAAAAAATTTAAATGAAAAAATGAAAAAATAAAAACAAAAATAAATAAAAAATAAAAAAATAAAAAATAAAATAAAAAATAAAAAATAAAAAAAAGAATAAAAAAAAATAAAAAACAAATAAAAAAATAACAAAATAAATAAATAAATAATAAATAAATACATAAAATACTTCCGGTACAAGCAGAGTTATAGCAGCCACACATTATTACTGTTAAATAAAAGCACAGTGAATCATTTATTATTATGGCTAATGCATTGCATCGCATGTCAATTAGATAATGACATCATTTTGCTCAGTTTAGTAGCTGAAAAAAAATCATAATTCCATATGTAATTAACGGCAAATGCTATCAATATGTGAAGGGACTGTGCATTATTATTATGGATTCATATTTGCACTGCTACGAACACAGTCCTCCCTCGTTTCCAATTAATTTCCGTGATATAAGATATACTGTTAATAAATGGGGAAAAAAATAAAATAATAAAAATAATAAAAAATAATACAAATAATAAAAATAATAAATAAATAAATAAATAAATAAATAAATAAATAAATAAATAAATAAATAAATAAATAAATAAATAAATAAATAAATAAATAAATAAATGGAATACCGATTTATGACTTTTAAAATAACGTTTTTGTTGGTTTTTTTTTACAATATTAGAGCCCTGTAGACGTGAAATAACACCCCTACAATCATTATTTCGACTGGATTTTATAAATATTATGCTAGCCAGCCGGTTAGCTAAGCTGTTAGCCTTGAATTGAAAAAAATGTGCCCATCATCCACATGTCTTTTTCTTTCCTGTGCATTCTAAAGATATACAAACAGATAAAAAAGTGGCGACTCATCTATGCCTGCTATTAGACACTTCCAAAAATATTTTATATTTTCATATCTATGCCGTAATCATGTAGCAGTAATCAAATAATTGCATTGACATTGATTCAGGTATCTGCACAAAATCACTCCTTAATGGTGATTGCAATCAACCATCTAATGCCGTTTTGATTAGCCAGTCCTTAATAGCGTGGCCACACCTGCTCGGACACGTGTCACCACCCTGCCTCTTCATTAGAGTGAGAACATTCCATCAGCGATGAGATGCCCCGGTAATCACGGTGACCCGCTAACGCATTCCCCAAACATTTCATCAGTCAGTAGAGCATGCGCTTGAAATCATTAAAAGCGGCCCTCATTAATTACAAGGCGATGGGATTGTCTGGGTTTGGGGTCGCCTTGGCACTTGAGATGATGAAGGTTCTTACTAATGTGACTAGCCATTAGCTAAAAAAAAAATAATAAAAAAACACACAATGTAATTTCACCTCATAGCAAGAGAAGCTGATAAATGAAGGTGATGTGAGCGAGGATTTTGGCGCTAAGAGGAAACGAGAGTAGAAAAGAAAAACCTTAATGAACCCATCAAGCACTGTTGCAGACGTTAATGTTCTTTACAGGTGTCTGGCTGAAGCAGTGTTCCGTTGAATCACAGACTAATAATGCAATCAGTGTTTTCAATTCCAGAGCCTGTGTTACTAGGAAACTGTACAAAATGACACGGCATGCACTTTAGCACGCGTATTATTCAAGTTCCAAAACTATTGCGTGAATCTAAGACTGTATTGGACTGAACTTTGTGGCAACTCTTATTGTGCTATGTGAGTGTGTGTACGGCAATATTTGCAATTTTTTTTCCATTAGTCCTATCGTGTTGCACAACCCTGATTGTGCTAAGTGAGTGTGTGTGTCAATACTTTTTAAAATTTTTCCGAAGTAATCATTGCTGAATTTAGTCATTAGTCCTATTGTGTTGCACAACCCTGATTGTGCTATGTGAGTGTGTGTACGGCAATATTTGCAGTGTTTTTTCATTAGTCCCATAGTGTTGCACAGCCCTGATTGTGCTGTGTGAGTGTGTGTATGGCAATATTTGCAGTGTTTTTCCATTAGTCCTATTGTGTTGCACAACCCTGATTGTGCTATGTGAGTGTGTGTGTCAATACTTTTTAACATTTTTCCCCAAGTAATCATTGCTGAATTTAGTCATTAGTCCTATCGTGTTGCACAACCCTTTGTTTGTTATGTGTTATTGTGTTATTGTGCTGTGTGAGTGTGTGTACGGAAATATTTTTTCCATTAGTCCTACAGTGTTGCACAACCCTGATTGCGCTGTGTGAGTGTGTGCATGGCAATATTTGCAGTGTTTTTCCATTAGTCCTATCGTGTTGCACAACCCTGATTGTGCTATGTGAGTGTGTGTGTCAATACTTTTTAACATTTTTCCCCAAGTAATCATTGCTGAATTTAGTCATTAGTCCTATCGTGTTGCACAACCCTGATTGTGCTATGTGAGTGTGTGTACGGAAATATTTGCAGTGTTTTTTCATTAGTCCTATAGTGTTGCACAACCCTGATTGTGCTATGTGAGTGTGTGTAAATACTTAACATTTTTCCCAAGTAATTGCATGAATCTAAGACTGTATTTTTTTTTGTCTTATTTTCAGGTTTTACAGATTTATACAAGCAGGTAGTCAGAGCTTTTCTTCCTGTCACTCACATCACCTGGAGCAGTGAAGCCGTGATGTAGAGACCCGCTTGCAAATAGACTCCGGAGACATTACAATGCGATGTCGGCTGGCTCAGGAAAGTTTGTCTCACCGGAGAGAGAAAAAGGTGTCTGATTTCTATCGGCGGTATTGGTTGTCGCTCTGCCTGGACGACAGCAACCCCCCCCCCCCCCCCCCCATCCAACACCCCACCCCACCCCTACCACCCTGCTCACTCTCATGTGTTCCTTGAGGCTCATTCAGTTGAGGCCACCGAATGTTTCGTAAACCAATTATGCAGTGACATTATTAAAAGGCCAGCCTTGCTGGTAAGCCAAGATTGCGTCTCTGTTTTGTTTGTTCCCAGAGAAAAGAAACTTGTTTTTGAAGAAAGCTCCGAGAGAGCCTTTGGATTTTAAAAGTTGTGATACAGCATTAATACATTTATTTACTTATAGTTGTTGCTGTACATTTTTTTTTCTAGTTTATTCAGTTTCATTTTCATATCAACTGCGAGGGACAAATTTTAATATTGAATAATTTTAATTTTATTAATTTTATTAATTTTATTAATTTTATTAATTTTATTAATTTTATTAATTTTATTAATTTTATTAATTTTTATTAATTTTATTAATTTTATTAATTTGATGCTAGCACCTAGCAAGATAGCACTATGCCCCAAAAGGGCAAAAAGCAGTTCTACAGGGTCCCTACATAATGCCATATATGTATGTATTTGCATTTAGACATGAGTAAAATGTTAGCATGCTAACAGTTAGCATGCTAGCACCTGGCAAGATAGCACTTGGTACCAAATGTCCAAAGGCAGTTGTACCTTGTCCCTACATAATGCCATGTATATATTTCCATTTAGACGTGAGTAAAATAGCTAACAGTTAGCATGCTAGCACCTAGCAAGATAACACTAGATCCCAAAAGTGCAAAAAGCAGTTCTACAGAGTTCCTACATAATGCCATATAATGTGTTTGCATTTAGACATGAGTAAAATGTTAAAATGTTAGCATGCTAACAGTTAGCATGCTAGCACCTGGCAAGATAGCAATTGGTACCGAATGTCTGAAGGCAGTTGTACCATGTCCCTAAATAATGCCATGTATATATTTCCATTCAAACATGAATAAAATAATTAACATGCTAACAGTAAGCATGCTAGCACTTAACAAGATATCACTAGGTCCCAAAAGTGCAAAAAGCAGTTCTACAGTGTCCCTACATAATGCCATATACGTATGTATTTGTATTTAGACATGAGTAAAATGTTAAAATGTTAGCATGCTAACAGTTAGCATGCTAGCACCTGGCAAGATCGCACTTGGTATCGAATGTCCAAAGGCAGTTGTACCGTGTCCCTACATAATGCCATGTATATATTTCCATTTAGACATGAGTAAAATGTTAGCATTCTAACAGTTAGCATGCTAGCACGCAGCAAGCACTATAACCATATATGTATTTGCATTGAAACATGAGTAAAATGTTAGCATTCTAACAGTTAGCATGCTAGCACGTAGCAAGCACTATAACCATATATGTATTTGCATTGAAACATGAGTAAAATAGCAAGTACATGCATGAAACCATTTTTAAATCTTGTTTTCTAACAGATTTTGGGACAAATATCATATCTGCATCATATTTGGTCTTGGTGTTGTGTAACTTTGTGCCACTTTGATGCTGTGAATTCCCTGTTTTGATCCAAGAAAGGGAATTCTGACCTGTTTGATTAAACACACGGGTGCATGATGGTAGAATATGCATGCCAAGAAACGTTTCCCTGGGAGGTTTTTTGGATTATTCAAAAAGAAAAAAAAATCTGAAACATCAAAACCATAACAAAACTTTACAGTGGCATCACAGACGGGATCAAGACCAAAGAAACTTCCTCACGTTGATTAGCATACTGAGCAGTGATTTGTACAACACACGTCATGATTTGTATTGCGATGCGTGGAAAACAAGCAGTTTTACACAAGTGCAAATGTACCCCCCCCCCCCACAACCACACCGTCAAGTTCTTCCTCTATTTTCAGTACATGCAAATCGTCCCTGCAACGATTGACACCAAAGGTCGTTAATTAGCATAAGGTAATTCCGCACGGTTTCTCTTGGGAGGGGATTGAACTGTAGCAGCGTCCTATTGTCTTCCTGGAACGGCGCAAAGAACTAAAGAGGATGTGTCACAGGTGAGGCAGTGGCAAATAACGATAACATGAAATAAATATTAATATTTTTCCATTGAACTTTGTGGCAACTTTTATTGTGCTATGTGAGTGTGTGTACGACAATATTTGCAGTGTATTTCCATTAGTCCTTTCGTGTTGCACTACCCTGATTGTGCTGTGTGAGTGTGTGTACAACAATATTTGCAGTGTTTTTCCATTAGTACATTCGTGTTGCACAACCCTAATTGTGCTATGTGAGTGTGTGTACAAAATATTTGCAGTGTTTTTCCATTAGTACTTTCGTGTTGCACAACCCTGATTGTGCTATGTGAGTGTGTGTACAACAATCTTTTCAGTGTATTTCCATTAGTACTTTTGTGTTGCACAACCCTGATTGTGCTATGTGAGTGTGTGTACAACAATATTTGCAGTGTATTTCCATTAGTCCTTTCGTGTTGCACTACCCTGATTGTGCTATGTGAGTGTGTGTACAACAATATTTGCAGTGTATTTCCATTAGTCCTTTTGTGTTGCACTACCCTGATTGTGCTATGTGAGTGTGTGTACAACAATATTTGCAGTGTATTTTTCATTAGTACTTTTGTGTTGCACAACCCTGATTGTGCTATGTGTGTGTGTGTACGGCAATATTTGCAGTGTTTTTTCATTAATCCTGTCGTTTTGCACTACCCTGATTGTGCTATGTGAGTGTGTGTACAACAATATTTGTAGTGTATTTCCATTAGTCCTATAGTGCTGCACAACCCTGATTGTGCTATGTGAGTGTGTGTCAATACTTTTAGTGTCAACATTTTCAATGATTCTAATACTTTTTAACATTTTTCTAAAGTCATCATTGCTGAATTCGGAAAAAAAACACAAAAATTTAAGGAAAAACCAAAGTGCACCTCTGATTGTGCTATGTGAGTGTGTGTACCCGGAGAAGACTATTTTGATGAACACACACCATTTGAGACACATGTAATAACACAGACTATTAAATACTGCATATTATATATATGCATTTTCTGAGACTTTTCTTTGAACAAAAAATTGTTTATTCACACACTCACATAGCACAATCAGTCATAAAAGCTACCACAGGGAGATAATGTTTGGTTGCAGTGGAAGTCCTGCTGTTTTTGTATAGCTCAACGCGATATGAATTATGCAAAAATGATGCCTAATATTTACAGTCTGATAGTTCTGCTGAACCAAAAAAAACGTTTATTCACACACTCACATAGCACAATCAGTCAAAAAAGCTACCACAGGGAGATAATGTTTTATTGCAGTGGAAGTCCTGCTTTTCAGAGTAGCTCAACTCGATACGAATAATGCAAAAATGATGCCTAATATTTACAGTCTGATAGCTTCTCAACTTTTATTGTGCTATGTGATTTTGTGTTTATTCCATTATCTGAGTCTGTTTATCAATGATGCCTTCTCGCAAGATACAAACACTCACATAGCACAATCACAGCGGACAACTTTTTGACTGAATATGCACTGAGCTGAGTGGGGGGTGAGTGTTATGGGCACTCACATAGCACAATCAAAGTTTAGAAGTGTAATATGGTGTTATAATAATATCTAACAATACTTTATCCAAGTATTGGGCTCCATAATCAGAAAAAACACCAACAACGTCCATGTAGTGATTCATCACTCCGCTAATCAACTTTTTTGGGGTTTGCTGTCAAGATGACTGATGGCTAGAAATTACCATGCATGATGTATTGACAAACGCATTTGTGCTCGTCCCTAATAAAAAAAGAAAAAGAGCACTGAAAAACAAAAAATACTGGCACATCAGAGGGCTGAAGATATGCTAAAGTCACTGGAAAAAATATATGACACAATAAATAAATAAAACACTTGTATTAATTATACTGATGATTTGAAATGTCTACTTCCTGTTTTAGGCTGAGCTTCCTGTCCACTTTTATACTTAAATATTTTGAGTGCAGTTATGTGTCTACTTATTGTTTTGAACTCATCTTTCCAACATATCTCATAAATTAATACTTTTCTGTTTTATTTTGAAAGTTTAATCTTGTGTGTATGAGTCTTTGCTTTACTTCCTGCTTACTTTGTCCCTCCAAAAATGTGACTTATTAGCTCGTTATTCCTGCTCCTTCTTTGTTGTCAGGTTTTATGAAGGTTCAGGCCGGTTTACACGCTCACTGGGACTTTTTTATTTCAACTTTTGGTTGTGTCAGATGAATATAGATGAAATTTATCAAAGGATATTAATTATTAAAATCCTACTGTTAAAATAAATTAGCCTAAAATAGCAAAGCGACACCAGAAACCAACACATTTGTTCCTTGTGACAAAAATCCATGTAATTTTTGACCCCACATTTATCTTATTATAAAACTACAACAATAATTTTAAGACTTATATTTAATTTTTAAAAAAGAAAAAAAACTTAAACTATATTAGGAAAGCAGGAAGTGAACAAAAATGAAAAAATGAAAAAATAAAAAAAAATAAAAAAATTATAATTAAAACAAATAAATAAATAAACAACAAAATACAAAAATACAAAAATAAAAAACTTAAACTATATTAGGAAAGCAGGAAGTGAACAAATGTAACAGTAACTGATTGTACCAGATCAAGTACCAGATGGAGGGGTAGGATTTAATAAGCTTTGCTTCTTCCTACTCCTTTTGGACATGTGGAACTGTGAACTGATTATGTGATGCATTCAATTGTAATCTGATGCATGTGACTCAGAAATTCTAGTTTCACTTTTTGAACTGAAATTTTATGCTGAAATATAGAATTTTTTTTTACAGCATTGAGTTGAATTGGGAGTGGACTTAAGTGTTAATAACCCGGTAATGAATAGCGGAATGAGATAATTATGACACATTCTCATTTTCTAACAGGCTACCACCTCTTGGAGAAGGAGGGCAGTATGTGGCTGGGAGACAAGCGAAGGCATTTAAGAGAGAGAGAGAGAAAGAGAGAAAGAGAGAGAGGGAGGGAGAGCGGCAGATAAGTTCAGCACCGCGGACAGCGCACCGGAGCGCCGCTATCAGCTGCGCACTGACACGCTTCCCCGGAACCAGTGGAGCTCTTGGCGTCTCACCCCTCAACTGTCTCTCCTTCTGAGCGTCACTGCGTTGCATTGTGGGAGGAGAGACGAAGGGGGAGGAGGAGGAGAGGGGGGGGAGAGAAAAGACAGGGAGAGAGTGCGGTGCTTCACTCCTCTTCAGTCATCAACTACCAACCCAGCCAGTCAGCCAGTCAGCCAGCCAGCCAGAGTGGCTTTCAGCAGCACCGCCACTCTGCTGGTGTTTTATCCCCCCCCCCTCCATCCCCTTTCCACCCAACCCCTTTCCTGCTCTCATCAGCATCCGCGAAGATGCTCCGTCCTGCCGGAGGACCGGCTTTTCTGCTCCTGCTGGAAGCTTTGTGGATTTTCTGCAACGTCAGCGGTCTGCATGGAGCTTTGCCAACTACACGTAAGTTGAATTTACTGTTTGTGACCTCTTCTGGGGGTGTTTAGCAACATGCTCCGGTTGCCATACGGGTACCCCCCCGTGGACACGTTCACTCCTGTGGGTCTCCTAAAATTTTTTTTTTTTTGTATTTGAACGTATCACAAGGGATTCCCATGAATTTAAAGCACTTTGAATTGGGTATTTGGTTCGAAACTTGAATGGGTGCCAGGTGGGTTGCCAGGTGGGTTGGCTGGCTGGCGGGGTTGGTGGTGTGCTTCGGGTTTTGTTGGGGTGTCCGATGTACCCGCTCTTTTTTGTTGTTTTGACTTATGTAAGATTCTGAAGTGATTTAAGAAAAAATCACTTATTGAATTGGTAACGGTGGCACGGTGGTCTAGTGGATAGCGTGCAGACCTCACAGCTAGGAGACCAATGTTCAATTTCACCTTTGAGTTTGCATGTTCTCCCCGTGCGGAAGAAAATGAATACATTTAGAGCATAGAAAACTAAATCTAAAAATGTTTCTTAACATTATTAGAGCCCTCTAGACATGAAATAACACCCCTACAGTCACTTTTACACTCATATTAAACAAATGTAGTGGTCATAATAAGAGAAAATAAGACATAATTTAGAGTTATTCCAGCTGCACAGCGGAAGAGTGGTTAGCGTGCAGACCTCACAGCTCGGAGACCAATGTTCAATTCCACCTTCGAGTTTGCATGTTCTCCCCGTGTATGCGTGGGTTTTCTCCGGGTACTCCGGTTTTCCTCCCACATTCCAAAAAACATGCTAGGTTTTAGCGACTCCAAATTGTCCATAGGTATGCATGTTAGTGTGAATGGTTGTTTGTCTATATGTGCCCTGTGATTGGCTGGCCACCAGTCCAGGGGTGTATCCCGCCTCTCGCTCCAGCACCCCCTGCGACCCTCGTGAGGAAAAGCGGAAAAAAAGGAATACATAGAAAACTATCTAAAAATGGTTTTTAACATTATTAGAGCCCTCTAGACATGAAATAACACCCCTATAGTCACTTTTACACTCATATTAAACAAATGTAGTGGACATAATAAGAGAAAATAAGACATAATTTAGAGTTATTCCAGCTGCACGGTAACCGAGTGGTTAGTGCACAGGCCTAACAGCTAGGAGACCAGGGTTCAATTCCACTGTGTGAAGTTTGCATGTTCTCCCCGGGTTTTCTCCGGGTACTCCGGTTTCCTCCCACATTCCAAAAACATGCTAGGTTAATTAGCGACTCCAAATTGTCCATAGGTATGAATGTGAGTGTGAATGGTTGTTTGTCTATATGTGCCCTGTGATTGGCTGGCCACCAGTCCATGGGTGTACAGCTGGGATAGGCTCCAGCACCCCCCCCTGCGACCCTCGTGAGGATAAGCGGTAGAAAATAAATGAATGAATTGGTAACTGCTCTGGTGTGGAGAAGGGGTAGGATTTAATAAGCTCTGCTTCTTCCTGCTCCTTTTCAGACATGTGTAGTAATGAAGTGTTGTGTATAATTGCACCACTAATAATAATGCATACACTGTTGCTGCTGATGACCGAGGCGGTAATCTGAGGGCTTCAGTGTGATACCGATGCATTGACTGTATGCCAGGCAACCCAACCACCCCCCCACATCTACCCTCCCCCCCCGGAGCCCCCTCGGGTGCCGACTGAGTGTGTCCCGAGATGTGTCTCATTAATCTTGCCATCCGACGGACTTTGTCAGCTTCTTAGAGGGGACGTTGGAGCGTGCCTGTGCATGAGCAAAAGCGAGGACAGTGTCTTTTTTGCCCCCCCCCCCAACCCCCGCCCCACCATTTGTAGTCCCTTACAGTCATTTCTTGTTTATTGATCCCTTTTTTGGAGTTTGTTACTTTGTCTTTAAGGTTGGTTTCAAGAACTTTGTTTGTACTTTAAGTGGGAGACCTTAGACTGCTGATTTGAAAATGAGTTGAGATTACTTGATTTACATTGTTGATACAACCAAAATATTTGGTTATTTGACGTAAAAAAAATACCAAAAAAAATTTAAAAAACAAAAAAACCCCAAAAAAACTATAGGAAAGCAGGAAGTGAACAAATGTTTTTGGAACTTTCTTTATTAGGTCAAATAAACAATTACTTGATTTACATTGTTGATACAACCAAAATATTTGGTTATTTGACCTAAAAAAATTACCAAAAAAAAAAGAAACTATATTAGGAAAGCAGGAAGTGAACAAATGTTTTGGGAACTTTCTTTATTTGGCAAAAATATATATTAAACAAATATTAAACAAATTTACAAAAAATAAAAAAATAACTGAAACTATATTAGGAAAGCAGGAAGTGAACAAATGTTTTGGGAGTTTGAGTTGAGATTACTTGATTTACATTGTTGATACAACCAAAATATTTGGTTATTTGACCTAAAAAATGACACAAAAAAATTAAAAAGGAAAAAAACAACTGAAACTACATCAGGAAAGCAGGAAGTGAACAAATCTAACAGTTACTGATTGTAAAAGTACCAGATGGAGGGGTAGGATTTATTTAATTATTTGTATGGTCATATCACCTCGAATTCGGTAAAAACTAAAAAAAAAAAAAAAAAACTATATTAGGAAATAAATTTTAATTTAATTTAATTTAAAGTTAACTTGATTTACATTGTTGATACAACCAAAATATTTGTTTTTTTACTTAAAAAATGACATTTTTTTTAAATAAAAAAAAGAAAGGAAAGCAGGAAGTGAACAAATCTAACAGTTGATTGATTTACTGATTGTAAAAGTACCAGATGGAGGGGTAGGATTAAATTAATTCATTGTATGGTCATATCACCTCGTAGTTCGGTACTTGACAAAAATAAAATAAAAAATAAAATTTTTAAAATTTTTAAAAGAAAAAAAAACTTAAATTACATTAGGAAATTAATTTTAATTTAATTTAATTTGTTAACTTGATTTGAAAATGAGTTGAGATTACTTGATTTACATTGTTGATACAACTTGAAAAAAATATAAAAAATATTATAAAAATATTTGGTTATTTTACATAAAAAATGAAGTTCCCACAACAAATCAAAAAGTCACATGAACTTGTTTTTTTAAGTTGTACAAAACTTAGTTGTGTGTTGAAATGACCTGAAATAATTAGCTAGATTTAATCCAAATTTTAAGGCAGCATACCATAAAAAGCCAATACAGATTTATGGATGCCGCTTCTTTGTGCGTATATTTTTAAGTGAATTTGCATTCTATTTACATACCTATACATATGTGCACCCCCGATTGATTTCATTCTGCTGTAAGCCTGAGATTTCTCTCCTACGCTCGCAATATGCCTGAAGCGTTCGTCAGCTTTATCATGTGGTTCCCCTGTCACTTAATTGGCTGCCTCAGTGTGGTATCAATTGGCGGGATCTGTTGCGCTCCAGCAAAGAGGATGAACGCACACTTGGACACACGCACGCTTATGGAAGTGGGTGGGAAAAAAGTTTGGAGAGTCGCATGGATGCACGATGTAATGAGGTGTCGTTCAAGGTCTCTTTTGATGGCTTTGCGTGTTCATTTCCTGTTTCTGCTGTTGAATGGCTGTTGAATATTTAGCAACACGTATGCTGTTATTGTGTGATATTTCTATGAATTATATACAGTACCACATGATGGCGCTGTAAATAGATATTCCTATTATTGTGGGTGGTAGTGGCTGAGGAGGTCGCCCAGAAACAGGAAGTCGATTCGAGCTGTTCCGCCCACATGGGTGTGTGAATAAGGAATGTTTGACGGTGGTCGCCATGTTTTGGTAGCCATGTTTTTCCATCAGACTACCCCAGGGCAGCTGTGGAAGAGTGGACACCGGAACAGGAAGTGTGCCGTCCTGTCATGGAAGAGCATACACCGAAACAGGAAGTGTGGCGTCCCACCGTGAAAGAGCAAACACCGAAACAGGAAGCGTCATGGAAGAGCATACACCGGAACAGGAAGTGTGGCGTCCCGCCGTGGAAGAGCGGACACCGAAACAGGAAGTGTGGCGTCCCGTCATGGAAGAGCCATACACCGGAACAGGAAGCGTCATGGAAGAGCATACACCGGAACAGGAAGTGTGGCGTCCCACCGTGAAAGAGCGAACACCGAAACAGGAAGCGTCATGGAAGAGCATACACCGGAACAGGAAGTGTGGCGTCCCGCCTTGGTGGAGCGGACACCGAAACAGGAAGTGTGGCGCCCGTCATGGAAGAGCCATACACCGGAACAGGAAGCGTCATGGAAGAGCATACACCGGAACAGGAAGTGTGGCGTCCCACCATGAAAGAGCATACACCGGAACAGGAAGTGTGCCGTCCCTTCATGAAAGAGCAGACACCGAAACAGGAAGTGTGCCATCCCGTCATGGAAGAGCATACACTGGAACAGGAAGTGTGGCGTCCCGTCATGGAAGAGCATACACCGAAACAGGAAGTGTGCCGTCCCGTCATGGAAGAGCACACACCGGAACAGGAAGCATGCCGTCCCGCCTTGGCAGAGCGGACACCGAAACAGGAAGTGTGCCGTCCCGTCATGGAAGAGCATACACCGAAACAGGAAGTGTGCCATCCCGTCATGGAAGAGCAGACACCGAAACAGGAAGCGTGCCGTCCCGTCGTGAAAGAGCGAACACCGGAACAGGAAGTGTGCCATCCCACCATGGAAGAGCAGACACCGAAACAGGAAGCATGGCGTCCCGTCATGAAAGAGCGAACACCAAAACAGGAAGCGTGCCGTCCTGTCATGGAAGAACATACACCTGAACAGGGCAACACAGGAAGTGAATACAAAATAAAAGCATGAACCAGGAACTAAGGCAATGATGAACTTGTATTAGCAGCCATACCAGGAACTTGATGCAGATGACTGACAGTTATTGATAGTAGGCCTCTATGCAAATATGTAGATCATTAATTAATCATTATTAATTAATTTTAATCGTTTGTGAAATGGATGAAAATAAGTTTTTCTTCGGAAAACAAAGAAATTTGCAATTGATCCAAACTTTTAACGGTAGTGAATAAGATACGTCCAACCTTTCTATAAATTTTATTCTAAAGTTGCCAGTCGTGTGAAGTAAAGTGTTTTTTTTTTTTTTAAGTCTTTAAGTCGGTGCCACATCGTGGGTGGCTAAATGGGCTGCCCCTAGCGCCTGTCTGATATAGAATCAGATTAGCCTTTTCTCATCCCATTAAGCATGCCAGGCCATTTGACAAAGACATCAGTCTGCTGCTACCTTCAGGGTAACTCTTCTTCTCTAACGTTCCTTTTATACGCTGTCACACCAAATGACGTTATTTAGTGGCCTTAGTTGTCAAGCATTTCCTGTACGTGTAGCGAATTTTTTGCAGTTATTGTTTTTTGAAATATAGTCAAAGTATCAAAATTTTATATATTATTTTATAATATCATTTATTTAATAATAATAATAATTTATTTAATTTATATAATTTTCTAATAATATAATTTTATGATATTACCAAATAAAATATAATATTATTTTAAAACATTTTATAATATAATATATTTTATAATATTCAAAATATAGTAGGGCCGTACTAAACTTGAAGTTCAAGTTCAATGTTTTAATATAATTTATTTAATAATAATAATTCATTTAATTTATATACTTTTATAATAATATAATTTTATAATATTTTACAATATAATATATTTTATAATATTCCAAATATAGTAGGGCCATACTAAACTTGATTCAAGTTCAATGTTTTAATATAATTTATTTAACAATAATAATTTCTTTAATTTATATACCTTTATAATAATATAATTTATAATATTCTAAAATAATTCATAATATTATTTTATAATATTTTATAATATAATATATTTTATAATATTCAAAATATAGTTGGGCCAGACTAAACTTGATTCAAGTTCAATGTTTTAATATAATTTATTTAATAATAATAATTTATTTAATTTATATAATTTCATAATAATATAATTCTATAATATTATAACATAATGTATAATATTATTTCATAATATTTTATAACATAATATATTTTATAATATTCAAAATATAGTCAGACCGTACTAACCTTGATTCAAGTTCAATATTTTAATATAATTTATTTAACAATAATAATTTATTTAATTTTATATAATTTTATAATCATATAATTTTAAAATATTATACAATTTTAAATAATATTATTTTATAATATTTTATAATATAATATATTTTATAATATTCAAAATATAGTCAGACTGTACTAAACTTGATTCAAGTTGAATGTTTTTGTCTGTGTGCAGTCTAATGGCTCCCATTAGGAGGGGGAGGATTAGGCAGACTGGTTTGTCAGATTAGATCAGCTCAATACGTGCTTTGCCTCGTGCGTGTGTGTGTGTATATATCTGTGTGTGTTTTCCACTGAGATTCCCACTGCCTCCATTGTTGAATATGGTCAAAACAAGGTCAAATTGTTTAATTTTGCTGCAATTTTTTGTTGAAAAGCCGTTTCCGATTTACGCTCTGATTCCTTTCTCTTTCTCCGGCTGCCCGTTAAGGACTGATCACTCCTGATTTCCAGCCCTGCCACTTCCTTTTTTTTTTTTTGTCTTCGACTTGCAATCATCTAACCATGATCACTTGCCTCATCTTTACAATCCGTGCCCTCGTTCTCGTTTTCCATCCCATCCGTGTTTTTTCAGGCTCTCCTCAAATGCATCAGCCATACTGACGCCGTCTTCTTTTAGAGGTCTACATTTAGCCCCCCCATCATCATCATATGAATATTTTAACCCTCACGCACAAAAAAATACAACTTTTGAACAGTGCTTCAGGGACAAAAATAAAATAAAAAATGCTTGACTTATATGCTCCTGCTTTGCAAAAAGCACTTTATTTTCATTGCATAAGGCTTTATTTAACCTTAACTTATGATTAATAGATAAGAATTTGACTTTGGAAGTCATCTACAGATGATTTGTGTCAAGATGGTGGCTCTTTTGGGGGTAAAAAAGCAGAATTGGCTTTTTTTGGGATAATTTATCAATAAATGGTTATAATTTGTTTGACTGTGTTGCCACTGGATGCATGTCATACATACTTACATTAAATTCATGCGTAAAAGCAGTGGTGTCCAATATGTAACCTGGGGCCATTTCCTGTTCATCAAGAAATAAAAAAAATGGAAATCAGCCGTAATTTAATATTAAAAATTATTATAATTATTAATAAATGTATATTATATTATATTATATTATATTATATTGGTCCGTACTAAACTTGATTCAAGTTCAATGTTTTAATATAATTTATTTAATAATAATATGTATTTAATAATAATAATAATGAATATCATTTTACAGTAATATAATTTTATAATATTATAAAATAATATTTAATATTTTATAATATAATATATTTTACAATATTCAAAATATCATCAGGCCATACTAAACTTGATTCAAGTTCAATGTTTTAATGTAATTTATTTAATAATATTTATTTAATAATAATAATTTATATAATTTTATAGTAATAATTTTATAATATTATAAAATAATATTTAATATTTTATAATATAATATATTTTATAATATTCAAAATATTGTCAGGCCATACTAAACTTGATTCAACTCCCATTAGGGAGCCATTATATTATATATTAATAATTAATTATTATTATTAACATTATGATTCATATCATATTATTATGAATAATAATTTAATAATTTTACAATATTTGTTCAATAATTTTGCCATTTGCATGCGTCATGTTCCTCTGTTTCCTTTGGTTTCAGCACCTTGATGATTGTTCCATAGAACAACGGCATGAATGGAGTGAGCCCTCTTGTCATCTGTCTCTGCGGGTGGAAGCGGGGCTGCTAGCATACACACACACACCGTGCAGAAATGAAATTATCACATTGCAATATAATGTCATATTTTTGTATTGTACTTTTTCTGAAGTAAAATGTCATCTTCTGGTCGACCCAACCTCATGTATCACCTCATCATGTGACACCTCTAATTTCCTTAAACATCTGAAGCATCCTTCGCCAAGCAACCATCACAGAAGCCATGCGTCTTTTCATAGTTGGAGGTTGTGTGTGTTTGTATGCATGAGATCTGAACGTTATTGTAGCGTAATGTGATCTTGTCAGAGTGGATCGTCTCCGTTTGACAATCCTTACTCGGGTGGAGGGTGCGATTTCACGACGGGAGAAGCCGGAGAAGAAAGAAATAAGTGTTTCTGGTTAAGAAAAAAAAAAACAGAAGAAGAATAAGGAAAGACAGCTTGAGGCACAGGGATGGGGGGTGGGGGGGATGTTCTCTTTTTCTATTATCTAATACTCAAATCCCCCTTGGTGATGTTACAATATGTATCAACATGCAGCCTTTTTCCTGTTTTCATTCATTCCAGTCCACTCAGAATAATAATAATGATAATAATAGTAAAAACAATTCTACTACTACTACTACTACTACTAATAATAATAATAATAAAATAGTAAAAACAATACTACTACTACTAATAACAATAATATAATAATAATAATAACAATAGAATAATACTAAAAACAATACTAAAAACAATACTAAAAACAATACTACTACTACTACTACTTCTACTACTACTTATAATAATAATAGTAAAAACAATACTACTACTACTACTACTTCTACTACTACTTATAATAATAATAGTAAAAACAATACTACTACTACTACTACTAATAATAATAAAATAGTAAAAACAATACTACTACTACGACTACTAATAATAATACTAATATAATAACAACAGAATAATAATAAAAACAATACTACTACTAATACAAATACTACTAACAATAATATAATAATAATAACAATAGAATAATACTAACAACAATACTAAAAACAATACTACTACAAATACTACTACTACTACTACTACTACTAACAAATATAATAATAATAACAATAGAATAATACTAACAACAATACTAAAACAATACTACTACTACTAATACTACTACTTCTATTACTAATAATAATAATATTAGTAAAAGCAATACTACTACTACTACTAATAATAATAAAATAGTAAAAACAATACTAATACTACTACTACGACTACTAATAATAATACTAATATAATAACAACAGAATAATAATAAAAACAATACTACTACTAATACAAATACTACTAACAATAATATAATAATAATAATAACAATAGAATAATACTAACAACAATACTAAAAACAATACTACTACAAATACTACTACTACTACTACTACTACTAACAAATATAATAATAATAACAATAGAATAATACTAACAACAATACTAAAACAATACTACTAATACTACTACTTCTATTACTAATAATAATAATATTAGTAAAAGCAATACTACTACTACTAATAATAATAAAATAGTAAAAACAATACTAATACTACTACTACTACTACTACTACTACTACTAATAATAATAATAATAATACAACTACTACTACTACTACTAATAATAATAATAATACAACAACTACTACTACTACTACTACTAATAATAATAATAATAATAATAGGTATGAATGTGAGTGTGAATGGTTGTTTGTCTATATGTGCCCTGTGATTGGCTGGCCACCAGTCCAGGATGTAATACGCCTCTCACCGGAAAACAGCTGGGATAGGCTCCAGTATTCCCCCGTGACCCTCGTGAGGATAAGCTGTAGAAAATGAATGAATAATAATAATAATAATAATAACTAACCAAACCCACCTCCTCCTAACAGTGGAGAGGTTGCCAGTCGCACCAACTGGGTAATACTTCCTCTACATACACTTGAACCTCATCCAATTCTCGCTCAGCGTTTAATGGAGTTGTCTCATGTCCAAGCGATGAAACAGGATTCGCTCGTATAACGACAGGAACATGATCCCACCCCCCCCGCCCCCCTCCCGCCAACACTGCTTCCCACATACAAACACCGCCAATTTCATCCAGGAAGTCGGCGCCGGAATTCTGATCACTATCATGTCTGGCCGGGGTTCCTATCGGGATGCTATTGGTTGTCGATAAACACCCGTGTAGGAGCGCGGTGATAAAAGTCGATATAAAAGTCGATATGCGTCGGGTGAGGCCTTGCGATCAATGCGTTACTGTTTAAGCTAATAGCTATTGATGAACGTGGTTAAATTTCATCATGTTTTAATTAGGACGCCATGTTGCTGTTTAGGCTAACTGTATTAGTACACAGTTTGTTTAAAATCAAAATGGTCAATAATAATCATAATTAAAGGGGCACGGCTATTTTTTGGGAATACATTTGACCTTTGAGTTAATTTAGCATGACTGACGAGGGTGATTTCTTGCTTGATTGAGTATCAGCGAAACGTTTTAATTGTGTGAACACATATTTTTCATCTTAAAGATAGATGAAAATATTCATCAATAGATGAAAATATGAGCAGGAAACGTCATATTACAAATATACAACATAAGGTGGGCAGAAATATTTCAATATTGAACAAAGCAAAATTTGTCAGAAATAACTCCACACTCTTTATTGCTCTCTGGTTTTTCCATATCTTACTTATTGTGTGGAAATATTGGGTAATAACTATAAAAGCAATCTTCTCTTGCTGAATGTACTGCAAAAAAGGTCAGTAAGGATAATTCATAATGCCGCCTAAAATTTAATTTTATTTAAAAAAAATAAAATAAAAAATAACTTAAACTATATTAGGAAAATAAAAAGTTAAAAATAAAAAAATTTTAAAAAATTAAAGAATTAAAAAAAAAACAAAAAAATCAAAAATCAAAAATCAAAAATCAAAAATCAAAAATCAAAAATCAAAAATAAAAAATAAAAAATAAAAAATCAAAAATAAAAAATAAAAAATAAAAAATAAAAAATAAAAAAATTAAACTATATTAGGAAAGCAGGAAGTGAACAAATGTAACAGTTACTGATTGTAAAAGTACCAGCTGGAGGGGTAGGATTTAATAAGCTTTGCTTCTTCCTACTCCTTTTGGACATGTGGAACTGCGAACTGATTATGTGATGCATTCAATTGTAATCTGATGCATGTTCAAATGAAATAAAACCATTACCATTACCAAGAGTCTTGCTAAATGTACTGCAAAAAAGGTCAGTAAGGATAATTCATAATGCCGTCTAAAATTTAATTAATCAAACCAAAATGTAATAAAAAAAAATAAAAATAAAAAATAACTTAAACTATATTAGGAAAATAAAAAAATAAAAAATAAAAAATAAAAAATAAAAAATAAAAAATAAAAAATAAAAAATAAAAAATAAAAAATAAAAAATAAAAAATAAAAAATAAAAAATAAAAAATAAAAAATACATATAAACAATCAATGTTCAAATGAAATAAAACCATTACCATTACCATTATATTTACTGTAAGTTCATATTTTATGTGACACATTCCCATTGAAAATGAATGGTCACCCATAGTACTGTTAGTACTGTATCACTGTATTTATTCTACAGGGTGGTTGAGATTGAGGAAGCCTTTCCTTTGAGTTTAACCTATATTCTCCGACATTAACCCATCTGACACCGTGCATGGCGGCCCAACGAATCGGATTACAAGTGAAAATCCACGGCGTAACATCTGTTCAACTCTCACTCTCATTGACTAAACATGGAAGTCTTGCTCTATATTCGCTCCCAACTGTAGTACTGTACGTTGCATTTTAAGTGGCGCTCCGCTTACACTGCCATAAATGCACAGTCATCGAGGTGTCGGATAGCCTCGTGGCTAAGCTGCCGAGTTTCAAAAAAACGGGTCGTGCTGAAGTGTGTCTGTGGTTAAAAATGTCTCTCGCTTTCGTGCACCGGGACAAAAGCCTTGACATTGATGTGGTCTGCTCCATAAAGCTCCGGTTCAAGGTGCCGCAGCTTAGACGCGGGTCACCGCTTTCCCTCCACGTGCCGCCTTCTCCACGTTCGACTCCTTTTAAATCGACTACTTTGAGCCCCTCTCCATTTGTCTTCTTCTGCGTGCATGCACTTCATGCTGTTCTGCCTCCTCCTTCTATTCCTCTCTCACATCGCCGAAGGATTTATTTACTCAGGTTAGCGCTCAATTTTCCCTTGTTCATTTTTTTTTCTTTCTCGCTCTAATGTCAGCTTCTTGCGCTTTACTATGTTGTTTTTTTTTGTGTGATTTCCCTTAAACTTATCATTTCTTGAATTATTTACAAGCACAGATTATACATGATTAGATAATAGATTTTAATTCCTTAATTTTATTTAACATGCATGATTTTCGAAGTACCCAAATAGGGATTGTCGATTTCCTGTGTTGCAGAAGAAGAAGAAGCTTTGGTGGAATTTTAGACCATAGGTCCCCAACCGCCGGGTCGGGTACCGGTACAGTGGCCGCACAGGGATTATTAAGAGATTATTGGATAACTCAATACTGCAATAAAAACCTGTTGTTTTGGCAATCAAGATTTTTATTTTTATTTTTTTTATTAAAAAAAATATATTTCATACAGGGCGGTTGAGTGGATAGCGGGCATGACCTCACAGCTAGGAGACCCGGGTTCAATTCCACCCTTGGCCATCTCTGTGTGGATTTTTTTTTTGGAGCATGGGTTTTCTCCGGTTACTCCAGCACTCGGTTACTTTGGGTACTGCGGGTACTCCGGGTTCTCCGTTTTCCTCCCACATTCCGAAAACATGCTAGGTTAATTAGCGACTCCAAATTGTCCATAGGTATGAATGTGAGTGTGAATGGTTGTTTGTCTATATGTGCCCTGTGATTGGCTGGCGACCAGTCCAGGGTGTACCCTGCCTCTCGCCCGAAGACAGCTGGGATAGGCTCCAGCACCCCCTGCGACCCTCGTGAGGATAAGCAGTAGAAAATGAATGAATGCATTAAATAAAAATAAAAATAAAAATAAAAATAAAAATAAAAATAAAAATAAAAATAAAAATAAAAATAAAAATAAAAATAAAAATAAAAATAAAAATAAAAATAAAAATAAAAATAAAAATAAAAATAAAAATTTTGCATCGAAGGCCACTTTGTAATTCAAATATAATGTTTTTCCACCATTGTCCTCTAAATGACTCATTTTTCCTCATTCCGATGGCTTCAACATTATCGCTTTCTTTCCCTTGCTCTCTATCTATAAATTTGCTCGCCCACCCGCCTGGTTAATCCCGACCTTTTGGGTGGAAAAGAGGTCAAATAATTAATTACTAACCGCTGTGTGTGTGTGACTTGATTAAAAATAAGCTCAATTTACAGCTGCAAAGAAAATATTGGCGGCAGCAAGCCCCCGCAAGCACAGAGTCAAATCAATGCTTTAGCGGCGCAGTTGATTAATTTGAAATTGAATTAATTCCCAATTAAAGTGATGGTTAATCTGCGCTGGGAGTGAGTGTGTGGGGGGGGTGGGGGTTGGGTTGGTGTAATGCATGGCACGCTTGACATTTCCGACTCATGTGTCCAAGTTTGCTAGAATATCTATTGCTTAATAAATTGTCATCCTGTCTGCTGGCATCACGGAGGAAATGATGACAGAAGATTACAGCACGGCTGATCACAGATCAGTTTCAGATCTTTAATCTGCGTCTGGGACAGGCGGTTATGCTCGCGAGGACACACACACACACACACACACACACAGACAGACGGGAAGCATCAAATCTGATTTTATGGATTTATTTAGTCAAGTCGGCAACCTTCCTAGCTCAGTAGACTTCACACTACACTACAATAAACATGGCGGCTCTGTACCGGAAAATGCGAAATAGCGTGGAATTTCTAGTGTCGCTCAATGCAAGCACAGCTGTAGTACACGTAGTGCTGTTTGCTGTTTTACAAAGCGATCAATAGACTCCGGAGAAGAAGACACGTTGCAAAGTGCTGCCCTAAAAGCTCAACGGGGGAGGGAGGTTGGCGCTGGCACAGAGCGATTTTGTTGCGTGCGTTTTTTTAAGTTTTTGTTACAAACTGAATTTTCTGAACACAGATCTCGTGACCACTTCAACAAGTGTAATTTTTAATGTTGATGGGTCTGAAATGTTAAAAAAAAAAAAAATACAAAAAATATTTTAAAAATTATATTAGGAAAGCAGGAAGTGAACAAATGTAACAGATACTGATTTTTTGGGAACTTTCTTCATTAGGTCAAATAACCAAATATTTTTGTTGTATCAACAATAGAACTCAAGTAATCTCAACTCACTTTTGATTTAGTCTAACTAATTAACTCATAAATTAAACTCACAGTTAAATTCAAATTAATTGAAATAGTTTGTTAACCTGATTTGAAAATGAGTTGAGATTACTTGATTTACATTGTCAATAAAACAAAAATATTTGGTTATTTGACCTAAAAAATGACATAAAAAATAAAATAAAATAAAAAAAAAACAAAACCTTAAACTATATTAGGAAAGCAGGAAGTGAACAAATGTAACAGATACTGATTTTTTTGGGAACTTTCTTTATTAGGTCAAATAACGAAATATTTTTGTTGTATCAACAATAGAACTCAAGCAATCTCAACTCACCTTTGATTTAGTCTAACTAATTAACTCAAGTAAATTCAACTCACAATTAAATTGAAATTAATCGAAATAGTTTGTTAACCTGATTTGAAAATGAGTTGAGATTACTTGATTTACATTGTCGATAAAACAAAAATATTTGGTTATTTGACCTAAAAAATGACATAAAAAATAAAATAAAATAAAAAAACCTTAAACTATATTAGGAAAGCAGGAAGTGAACAAATGTAAGAGATACTGTTTTTTTGGGAACTTTATTAGGCCAAATAAAGAAATGTTTTTGTTGTGTCAACAATAGAACTCAAGTAATCTCAACTCACTTTTGATTTAGTTTAACTAATAATTAAATAATTAAATAATTAAATAATTAAATAATTAAATAATTAAATAATTAAATAATTAAATAATTAAATAATAATTTGTTAACCTGATTTCAAAATGAGTTGAGATTAATTGATTTACATTGTTGATATAACCAAAATATTTGGTTATTTGACCTAAAAAATGACAAAAAATAAAACTAAAAAATAAAAAATAAAATAAAATAAAATAAAATAAATTAAAAATAAGTTAAACTATATGAGGAAAGCAGGAAGTGAACAAATGTAACAGTTACTGATTGTAAAAGTACCAGATGGAGAGGTAGGATTTAATAAGCTTTGCTTCTTTCTACTCCTTTTGGACATGTGGAACTGTGAACTGATTATGTGATGCATTCAATTGTAATCTGATGCATGTTCAAATGAAATTCAACCATTACCATTACCACATCAATGAGCTTTTAGAATGGATTTATTTATTTTTTGTGCTTTTTCCATGATCACAAGGCATGCATACGTCTTTAAAAATTCTTCCAAGCAAAGCAAACGGTGCACAAGGGCACTGCAGCTGTTTGTTGGGTGTTTAGTCAGCAGAGTGTGTTAGCCAGCTAATGGACAGCCAGGCCGCAGATGCTCCCTGACGGGGATCCAAAACCATTAGCACCTCGCACACTCCAAGAGGGTGGTAATGGGTGATTCTGTTAAGGTACCAGGATGCAGAGTTGGGGTTGTTATTTACCGCTGGCGTCCATGTTGTGCATCTGGCTTGTTAGCACATGCATGATTCAAAGCAGAGTCCTTCCTCAATGACAACAACGGGGGAAATAATACACCCTGCAGGCTCTTTGATGAGTGTTTTTGCAGTAGCTCCTGTCGTATTGAGGATCTTTGACCATTTTTACAGCCTTCAAATAGAGCGGTCTTTTTTTGTAGCAGATCCTTAAACAGCAGAGCTGTCCTCTTCTAGAGATGATCTTTGACTAGCGTTTTGGCATTTGCTCATTTAAAAAAGCAGGGAGCTTCTCTTCTGTTGAATAGAAGATCTTTGATAAGCATTTCTACAGCCTGATCTTGCTGCATAGAGGATCTTTGACAAACATTTTTCATTCTAAATACTTAATATTTGCAGTAGATTATATACAGTAGAGAGCCTTTGATCAGTTTTTGCAGTAAATCCTTTAAAACAGCAGGGCAGTCCTGCTGTATAGAGGATCTTTGACAAGCATTTTTGCAGACTTAAACATAGCAGAATGGTTTTTTTTTGCATAGATCTTTGACTGGTGTTTTTGTAGCAGTCCTGTCATTTAGAGGTTGTGTTGTTGCATAGAGGATCTTTGACAAGCATTTTCTTCCAGTAAATCCTTTTAAGAGCAAAGTTCTCCTGTCCTATAGAGGATCTTTGACTGGTGTTTTTGTAGCAGTCATGCCATTTAGAGGTGGTCTTGTTGCATAGAGGATCTTTGACAAGCATTTTCTTCCAGTAAATCCTTTTAAGAGCAAAGTTCTCCTGTCCTATAGAGGATCTTTGACAAGCATTTTTGCAGCCTTATCATAACAGAACGGTCTTTTTGCATAGATCTTTGACTGGTGTTTTTGTAGCAGTCATGTCATTTAGCGGTGGTCTTGTTGCATAGAGGATCTTTGACAAGCATTTTGTCAGTAAGTCCTTCAAGAGTAGAGTTCTTCTGTCCGAAAGAGGATCTTTGACTGTTTTTGCAGAGGTGGTCTTGTTGCATAGAGGATCTTTGACAAGCATTTTCTTCCAGTAAGTCCTTTAAGAGCAAGTTCTCCTGTTCTATAGAGGATCTTTGACTGGTGTTTTTGCAGCAGTCCTGTCATTTAGAGGTGGTCTTGTTGCATAGAGGATCTTTGACAAGCATTTCAAGAGTAGAGTTCTCCTGTCCTATAGAGGATCTTTGGAGTTTTTGCAGCAGTCCTGTCATTCATAGGTAGTCTTGTTGCATAGAGGATCTTTGACAAGCATTTTGTCAGTAAGTCCTTCAAGAGTAGAGTTCTTCTGTCCGAAAGAGGATCTTTGACTGTTTTTGCAGAGGTGGTCTTGTTGCATAGAGGATCTT
Organism: Doryrhamphus excisus; assembly: GCF_030265055.1. Taxonomy (NCBI): domain Eukaryota; kingdom Metazoa; phylum Chordata; class Actinopteri; order Syngnathiformes; family Syngnathidae; genus Doryrhamphus; species Doryrhamphus excisus. Next base: position 4,181,822 of record NC_080486.1, read on the forward strand.
TGACAAGCATTTTCTTCCAGTAAGTCCTTTAAGAGCAAGTTCTCCTGTTCTATAGAGGATCTTTGACTGGTGTTTTTGCAGCAGTCCTGTCATTTACAGGTGGTCTTGTTGCATAGAGGATCTTTGACAAGCATTTCAAGAGTAGAGTTCTCCTGTCCTATAGAGGATCTTTGGAGTTTTTGCAGCAGTCCTGTCATTCATAGGTAGTCTTGTTGCATAGAGGATCTTTGACATGCATTTTGTCAGTAAGTCCTTCAAGAGTAGAGTTCTTCTGTCCGAAAGAGGATCTTTGACTGTTTTTGCAGAGGTGGTCTTGTTGCATAGAGGATCTTTGACAAGCATTTTCTTCCAGTAAGTCCTTTAAGAGCAAGTTCTCCTGTTCTATAGAGGATCTTTGACTGGTGTTTTTGCAGCAGTCCTGTCATTTACAGGTGGTCTTGTTGCATAGAGGATCTTTGACAAGCATTTCAAGAGTAGAGTTCTCCTGTCCTATAGAGGATCTTTGGAGTTTTTGCAGCAGTCCTGTCATTCATAGGTAGTCTTGTTGCATAGAGGATCTTTGACAAGCATTTTTTTCCAGTAAGTCCTTTTAAGAGCAAAGCTCCCCTGTCCTATAGATGATCTTTGACTGGAGTTTTTGCAGCAGTCCTGTCATTTAAAGGTGGTCTTGTTGCATAGAGGATCTTTGACAAGCATTTTTTTCAGTAAGTCCTCCAAAAGTAGAGTTCTTCTGTCCTATAGAGGATCTTTGACAAGAAATTTTTTCAGTAAGTCCTCCAAAAGTACAGTTCTGCTGTCCTATAGACAATCTTTGACAAGCATTTTTTTCAGTCAGTCCTCCAAAAGTACAGTTCTCCTGTCCTATAGAGGATCTTTGACAAGCATTTTTTTCAGTAAGTCCTCCAAAAGTAGAGTTCTTCTGTCCTATAGACAATCTTTGACAAGCATTTTTTCCAGTAAGTCCTCCAAAAGTAAAGTTCTCCTGTCTTATAGAGGATCTTTGACAAGAATTTTTTTCAGTAAGCCCTCCAAAAAGTAAAGTTATCCTGTCCTATAGAGGATCTTTGACAAGAATTTTTTTTCAGTAAGTCCTCCAAAAGTAGAGTTCTCCTGTCCTATAGAGGATCTTTGACAAGATTTTTTTTCAGTAAGTCCTCCAAAAGTACAGTTCTCCTGTCCTATAGAGGATCTTTGACAATAATTTTTTTCAGTAAGTCATCCAAAAGTAGAGTTCTCCTGTCCTATAGAGGATCTTTGACTGGTGTTTTTGCAGTCAGCCCTTTTATAACAGCAGAGCAGCTAGGCCGTGGATCTTTGACCTGACTTTAATCATGACCCCTCACATTTCCCCCCACTTTCATTTTCACTTAATCCCAAGCATGATACTTCCTGATAAAGACCCGATCCAAGGCCACAATTACTTTCATTTGACTGGTGCTTGTGAACTTTTTTTTTTAAACCCTATTCAACCTTTTTCTTTGGTGAGAGCGACATCCTCCTGACTGCCACCCACTGCATCTTCCTTGCGCTCGCTACATAGAAATGTTTCCTTTTTTATCCCATTTCTTTTCCTCCCCTCATTTCTCCTTGATCCTTTGCTCTGTTCATTTTCTCTTTCAGCCGCCTCCCGGGTTCAGTCAGCTGCCACACCAAGCAGAACTTCAAATGTATAGAAACGCAATATATCACACACGCACGCTACAGTACAAACGTACGCAACACTTTCTAAGGATGTCGCGTTATTGCTTATCCAAGGTTGTGGCGTTATTATACCGCAGATCATTGTCATCCGTTTACAGTTTACAGCAAGAAGACCCTGACGCTAACGTTCCCAAACTTGGTTCTACGGAACATATTTGATGTAAATACTGTGATCCTATCATCCATCAACCATCCATCCAGCAGACGTGTCCAAATGATTAGTCTTATGGAATGATTTACCCCCACTCACATAGCACAATAAGATCATTGTTGTTGAGATCCTCAGCCAAAGGACTCCCAAATCATGATTTGAGAACTAGATTGTTTATTCCTGACAACAATGCCTAATTCAGACGCCCGGGCTTATTTGCAGTCCCTGTATTCCTACAAGTATGCGGGCCTTATTACAACGCAGCTGCAAAAAAGCACCATTTCTTTCCCTGCTCGGCTTTTTTATACAAGATTGTGCAAGAGGCTGAAGTCCTGGACATGTGTTGTCATTTCTGTATCCAGTTTACAGCAAGAAGACCCTGACCCTAACGTTCCCAAACCTGGTTCTACGGAACATATTTGATGTAAATACTGTGATCCTATCATCTATAGCAGACGTGTCCAAATGATCAGTCGAATGGAATGCTTTACCGCCACTCACATGGCACAACAAGATCCATCCTGCAGAGGTGGCCATTGTTGAGATCCTCAGGCAAAGGACTCCCAAATCATGGAACGAAAAGTATATTCTTTATTCCTGACAACAATGCCTAATACAGACTTCCGGGCTTATTTGCAGTCCCTGTATTCCTACAAGTAAGCGGGCCTTATTATAACGCAGCTGCAAAAAAAAGCACCATTTCTTTCCCTGCTCGGCTTTTTTATACAAGATTCTGCAAGATCATTGTCATCCGTTTATTCTGATTTCACTGGATGGTATGAAAGCAGGGATTCATCCAGTTTACAGCAAGAAGACCCTGACCTTAATGTTCCCAAACTGACTCACATAGCAACGTAGGCACACAGATTATTGTGATGTGTATATAAACATGGACCCTACCAAAAAAAACATTAGACTCTCAACTTTCAGCAGAAAGTTTTTTTTACATTCTGTAGTAATCAGCAGTAAACAGGACCAAAATGCAGATAAAAAGTGTCTTTTAACTTTAAACTTGAACAATGCAGCAAGCAAACAGACAGCAACTGACCACACAACCAAACACATGACAATGAAGCCACAAAAGAAAGAGCACACACCTGAACTAAATAGGGAGTAGGGAATTAGAGGCAGGTGTGTGAAATGAGTAGGACTAGAGAGAACGGAAGGGAACAAGAAAGGAAGTAGTTCCAAAATAAGGGCATGGACACTGGAACAGAGGCAAAGAAGGAAACTAAAAGAGGTGGCACGAGGGGGTAACGCCCACATTGTGACATGTATATGTATATGTATATATGTATATGTATATGTATATATGTATATGTATACGTATATATGTATATGTGTATGTATATGTATGTATGTATGTATGTATGTATGTATGTATATGTATGTACATATATGTATGTATATACATATATATGCATATATGTATATGTATGTATTTGTGTATATATATGTATGTGTATATATGTATGCATGTGTATATATATATATGTATATGTGTGTGTGCATGTCTGTATATTTATATATGTATGTTTATGTGTATGTATGTATGTATGTATGTATGTATGTATGTATGTATGTATGTATGTATGTATGTATGTATGTATGTATGTATGTATGTGTGTATATATGTATGAATGTGTGTATGTATGTATGTGTATATGTTTATATGTATGTATGTATGTATGTATGAATGTGTGTATGTATGTATGTGTATATTTTTGTATGTATGTATGTATGTATGTATGTATGTATGTATGTATGTATGTATGTATGTATGTATGTATGTATGTATGTATGTATGTATGTATGTATGTATGTATGTATGTATGTATGTATGTATGTATATATGTATGTATATGTGTATATATGTATGTATGTATGTATGTATGTATGTATGTATGTATGTATGTATGTATGTATGTATGTATGTATGTATGTATGTATGTATGTATGTATGTATGTATGTATGTATGTACATATATATATGCATATATGTATATGTATGTATTTGTGTATATATATGTATGTGTATATATGTATGCATGTGTATATATATATGTGTGCATGTATGTATATTTATATATGTATGTGTATGTATGTATGTATGTATGTATGTATGTATGTATGTATGTATGTATGTATGTATGTATGTATGTATGTATGTATGTATGTATGTATGTATGTATGCATGTATGTATATATGTATGTATATGTGTATATATGTATGTATGTATGTATGTATGTATGTATGTATGTATGTATGTATGTATGTATGTATGTATATGTGTATATATGTATGTATGTATAAATGTGTGTATATATGTATGTATATATGTATGTATATGTGTATATATGTATGTATGTATGTATGTATGTATGTATTTATGTATTCAGGAATATCAGTTCCCAACAAGAAAAGGCAGGAAAAACAGGAAAAATCAGTTCTACCCGATCTCCTGACTGTGTGGCTAACCACTTGTCCACTGTGCGGCCGCATAACTTTCATTTTGACGCAAATATTACTTGCCTTTGACAAGCTCAAAACCACAACATAACGCAAAGAGTTGTTTTACATCAAAATAACTTTTTTTCCCAAATATAACCCCATAAATCATTCATGCTTATGTACGGTTGAACACTGAACTGTTTGCACGTGTTTCACATGATCCCTGCCAGCTCTTCTCAAATAGCTTAAATTGCTCTGAAGTCAACTGCTTTATGGTAGAGTTGCATCAGCACCTCTTTTTGCCTTTTGTACAAAAAACAAAAATGACAACCAAATACGTTGTTGGGATCAGACATTTTAGTTTATAAAAATGTTTAACTCCATCTTTGGAATTGAATTACTTAATTTACTTTCATTTTAATCTTGTTTCCTTTTATTCCTGCTGCCTAATTACGTCCATTGTGTGACTTTTAATCTGAAAAGTTGGGCATCCCTTCGGTCTTAAGCCCCAAAAATCTCTTTTATAACTTCAAAGTGCGTCGGCGCCTGTGAACCTGCAGAGTCTTGTCTTAACCCGGGCTTTGTAGCTGTCTGGAAAAGTGTCTAAACAAACTTTTTTTTTTTTTTTTTTGCAGTTTTTCCCTTTTTTTCCGAATGTGTCCATCTCGCTTGCAAGCGGTTACTTTGAATGTGTTTCCACTCGCTTCCGCAAATCCTCAGTTTGAACTCTTGTGATGTGTTGCCGTGGCTTTCAGACTGACAGGCCAAGGTTGATGGGCAGAGAGATTGTTGCCTCTGTCTGTCTTGTCTGTGTGTGTGTGTGTGTGTGTGTGTGTTGATAAAATGATTGGTCGGGAATGCCGACTGCAGCCCGGAATAAACATGAAGGCGTACCTTTGCTTCGGTTTGTCTGTCTCCTCCTTTTGTACCCTTTGGTGTCGTGGAACTCGACTGCTGCCACAACCATCTCATCGCTTAAAGCCTTAAAGTTGTCACTCGCTCTTGAAACTGTTGTCCTTTCAGTTTTGTTTCCTGTTACCTCTTGCTTCATATTTCATATTTCATATTTGAAGCAGGTTCGTTCAAGGAAAAAAACACAAAACAACCCCATTTTTCACGTAAGCAAAAGTATTAGAACGTGACTGAACCTGTTTATGACCTCCAAAATACAGTATGTATAACATTAGAGCCCTCTGGACATGAAATAACACCCCTATGTTTTCTTTAACACTGGTATTATCCATTATAGTAGACATAATGTGCTTATTTTTGTTGCTGTACATGTGTTCTGGTGCTAGTGGAGTAATGCCTGGGGGTTCAGAGTCGAGTTTTAGCTTGGTGTAGATTACAGCCTATTCTCTGTTTAAACGGCCTTTAGAAGTGAAAACAACATGAAAGCCAAGGGGTTTTTTATGGGTAAAAAAACAAGCCATCGTATATCTGAGTGGGAGGCGGGGTTGAGTTAAGCTAAGACTACCAGCTAAGGGTAAAAATGTTAGTAGGGAACGGTTTTGTTTGTTTAGACGACATTTAGAAGTGAAAACAACATGAAAGCCAATGATTTTTCTATGAGTAAAAAAACAAGCCATTTTATATCTGAGTGGGAGGGGGGTTGAGTTAAGTAAAGACTACCAGCTAAGGGTAAAAATGTTAGTAGGGAGCCGTTTTGTCTGTTTAGACAGCATTTAGAAGTAAAAACAACATGAAAGCCAATTAGTTTTTTAAGGTTAAAAAAACAAGCCATTGTATATCTGAGTGGGAGGGGGGTGGAGTTAAGTTAAGATCTACCAGCTAAGGGTAAAAATGTTAGTAGGGAGAGGTTTTGTCTGTTTAGATGGCATTTAGAAGTGAAAACAACATGAAAGCCAAGACGTTTTTTTACAGGTAAATAAACAAGCCATTGTATATCTGAGTGGGAGGGGGGTTTAGTTAAGCTAAGACTACCAGCTAAGGGTAAAAATATAAGTAGGGAGCACTTTTGTTTGTTTAGACGGCATTTAGAAGTGAAAACAACATGAAAGCCAATGATATTTCTATGGGTTAAAAAATCAATCAGAGTTCTGTATATCTGTAATTCTTCGTAAATAACAGGCTAATTTACTTTCCGACATCTTCAACAAAAGGGGTGGGCAAACTACGGCCCGGGGGCCACATGTGGTCCACCAAGCATTTGAATCCGGCCCGCCAGTTGCTTTCTAAGTATTTACATTTTTAACATACAAACTGGCAAAAGTCGGATGTCTTATTTAGTAAAAAAAAAATCATAACAAAACTGTACAATTAAATTAGATAATTTGATGTGATAATTCAAGAAAAATTATAATCATAAAATAGTATATGTGTTAAATATGTTATGCTAGGTAGCAGTGTGTATGTCTGTATGGTGAAAGTTGTAAACAAATGATTTGTTATGTTTCGTGCTTAGTTGCCGTTTGTCGCCCATGTTGTAGTTTATGATGTGGATGTGTTTTTGTTTTGTTGCACCGTGAGCAAGTGTCATTTTGAATGACCGCCTATATAAATAGACGCACACTCTATGAATTTTTTTTCGACTTTTTTGGCGTTTTTTTCATGTTATGGTTTTCCTGCGACATGTGGTTTATACAGATGGCGTGGATTGACAAAAGCTATAACATCGAAATGCGCCAGCAAGCTGAGTCAGGCTGGAGTGTGTGTGTGTGTGTGTGTGTGTGTGTGTGTGGGCGGCTGTTGACGTTGAATGCATGAAGCAACCTTGACGGTGAAGCCGTGGTGCCAATTCAAAATTCTGTAAGTGGATTTGGGCGCCATTCAGACAGGGAAAACTTCTTGTTGAGTGGCGATGTATTGAATGGAATAAAGATGGTTGAATGAGCACAACAGTAAAGAATAAAAATACCAGCATGTATAGGATTAATATTAACATGATGATCCGAGGCTGCATGAATGCCGCCAGCAGTTCGGAGCATTCAAACAACATTAACTTCATCACACAGCAACTTAACACAAAAAAGTACCATTCATTCATTCATTAATTTTCTACCGCTTATGCTCACGAGGGTCGCGGCCGGTGCTGGAGCCTATTCCAGCTGTCTTCTGCTGAGAGGCGGGGTACACCCTGGACTGGTGGCCAGCCAATCACAGGGCACATATAGTCAAACAACCATTCACACTCACATTCATACCTATGGACAATTTGGAGTCGCTAATTAACCTAGCATGTTTTTGGAATGTGGGAGGAAACTGGAGTACCGGAGAAAACCCGGAGAACATGCAAACTCCACACAGAGATGGCCGAGAGTGGAATTGAACTCGGGCCTCCGAGCTGTGAGGCCTGCACGCTAACCATTCGGTCGCCGTGCAGCTGGAATGAGCCTATATTATGTCTTATTCTTTTCATCAAGACCACTACATTTGGCTAATATGAGTGTAAAGGTGACTATAGGGGTGTTATTTCATGTCTAGAGGGCTCTAATAATGTTAATAACCATTTTTAGATGGTTTTCTATGTATTATTTCTAAATGTATTAATTTTCTACCGCTTATCCTCATGAGGGTCGCGGGGGGCTGGAGCCTATCCCAGCTATCCCATACTGGACTGGTGGCCAGCCAATCACAGGGCACATATAGTCAAACAACCATTCACACTCACATTCATACCTATGGACAATTTGGAGTCGCTAATTAAGCTAGCATGTTTTTGAAATGTGGAATGGGCCAGGAAAAGGCCCCGGGGCTGACTTGGGAATGCCTTGGTGTCCTCCCGGTGGAGCTGGAGGAGGTGGCCGGGAACTGGGAAGTCTGGGCTTCCCTATCCGGACCCGGATAAGCGGAAAAAAATAGATGGATGGATGGAATGGAAACCGGAATACCCGGAGAAAACCCAAAAAAGAACATACAAATTCCACACAGAGATGGCCGAGGGTGGAATTGAACCCTGGTCTCCTTGCTTTGAGGCCTGCACGCTAACCACTCAACCACCGTGCAGCCTTGTGTGCTTTTATGTAATGTCTTGTTTTCTACTATATTGGGTTATACACGTGACTATAGGGGTGTTATACTGTATCTGAGGTCTCTAACAATGCTACCAATCTGTTTTTCTATGCGTTTTACTGAATTAAATTATGATGGTCAGATCTGGAGCCATTTTGAATTCGGCTACAGCGCTCTGTGCTTTGCAATCAGAAGTGAAAAAGACATGGGTGAGCGTTCAAGACCCCTGAGAGAAACGTTCGATGTGAGTATCCCCGGGCGTGTCATGGAAAGGAGGTTTGTTGAGTCCAGTTTTGAACCTCGGAGCAAATAGACTCCGATCGTTAAGAGCTCCATAGTGCTGTCAGGGGACTCCAACAACAGAGGTCAAACCCAGAGCCAACCATTTTTACTTTTTTACCGTAATTTTCAGCCATTCTGGTGCGAGTTTGCTTCGTGTCCGGTCTTATTTTGCAGTCTGACCTACTGAACAGGCGGATTAAACCCATCATCTGCATGCGGTTTGGGTTTAAGTTCCTCGCCCGGCCGTACACGCACTTAGCCAGCTGTCAACCCCCCCCCTGCACCCCGCCTCCGCGTATCATGTGCCGCCACAAAATCAAACCGGATAGGATGAGGTCAAGCTGTGTTAAACTCGCCATTTAGACCGCAGCATTAGCATTATGCTCATGTATCAAAAGGTTACACGGGGGTGCTGGTATTATGTCGGGAAAATCATGATGACATTCCAGCTTTCAATGCAAATTACACTCAATCATATAATAAATACACATTTATTATTTTTTTGATGAAAAAAAAACTTTTGTAGCATACTGTTGAAATATTGTTATAATTATAAATATATAATTATAAATATATATTTGTTATATATTTATTGTATATATTTATTTTATATTATTTTTAATATTGTTATTATTATTGTAATAATAATAATAATAATAATAATAATAATAGTTATTATTATTATTATTAATTCTTTAATTGATATATTTTTTTAATATTTATTTTATATAATAATAATAATGATAAAAATAATAATAGTAATAATAATAATAATAATAGCAATAATAATTATTATTATTTTTATTTCATTTTATTTTATTTTACTTTTGTAGCATACTGTTGAAATATTGTTATAATTATAAATATATAATTATAAATATGTATTTTTATATATTTATTTTTTATATTTACTTTATATTATTATTATTATTGTTATTATTATTATTGTAATAATAATAATAGTTATTATTATTAATTATTTAATTAAAATATTTTTTAATATTTCTTTTATATAACAATAATAATAATAATAACAATAATAATAATAGCAATAATAATAGCAATAATAATATTTAATTTAATTTAATTTAATTTAATTTAATTAAATTTAATTAAATTTAATTAAATTTAATTAAATTTAATTTAATTTAATTTAATTTAATTTAATTTAATTTAATTTAATTTAATTTAATTTAATTTAATTTAATTTAATTTAATTTAATTTAATTTAATTTAATTTAATTTAATTTAATTTAATTTAATTTAAGAAAACAACATAGTCATTTTTGGAAAGTTATGTAGTGGAAAAAGCTATGAATCAAGTCAAACAATTAGAATAAAAAATGGAGGAAAATGTGGAATTTACCGGCTTAAACTATTACTATGAGGGAAAAAATATCATTTTTAGTAGTTGAAATAATGAAATAAAATATTTTTAAAAACATAATAAACAATTTATTTTTTTAAATCAAATGAAGTAACAAAATCAGGAAACTAACGCTGTACAGATAGCTTATATGTAGCTTTTGTGGCTGCCATTTATTGTCCACTCATGAAAGAAACACTTATGTATTTGTGGCCTAATGTGCGTGGAAATGGCCCAGATGTCGGTATAGCTCGCTTGTATTTGAACGCCACGCCGGCAACAGCGTGTTTGGCAGTGCATTAAAATTGCTCCTGATTTTCCATATCAAAGGGGAGGCTGGTGCACATGCTGTTTCCTGTCACAGAGCTGCATGCTGCATTGGAGACGTGCCAACGGGGGTGGGGGGTGGGGGTGGCGGGGGGAGAGAAATAGGAAGAACTATAGCAACGTTCTTATGTGTGTTGGCTATTTGTGGAATTAAATTGAGGAATTTGAGGTTACTTTCCTATCAGGTACTTTCCCATTAGCCTTCAAATGTCAATGTAGTTAGCGCAGGGGTATCCAAAGTGTGGCCCGGGGTCGCTTTTGGCAGTTTTATTGGCCTACGGCACATTCGAGAACAAGGACATAAACGTAAACATAAAAGAATAAAAAAATAATTATAATAACAGTATATAATAACAATATTATAAATAATTATGATAATAATAGTTATTTTGTAAGAATGATGAAATAATTTTAAAAATTGTTATTTTATTTATATTTTTATTTTATTTATATTTTATTTAATTTTTAAAATTGTAATCCAACAGAAAGAAAAATCTTAATTTTACAAGTAAAAATTGTAATACCATAAATTTTTAAATATTTACAAATTTTTTGATGAAAATTAGGTTGCAGAAAAGTCAAAGTATTATAGGAATGAAGTCATTTTTCTGCAAGAAGAAAATTTTGTAGAGTCGGGGGGGGGCAGCTGTAATATTTTAAAACTAAAGTCAAAATATCCAGAGAAAAAAAGTCATAATTTCATGAAAATAAACATATATTATGCATAAAATCATTTTAGTAGCATAGAGTTTAAATAAAGGAAAGTTTTTTATATTTATTTTTAAAGTCACAATATTATGGGAAAATATTATGTCAATTTTGACAAATTAAAATTGCGGAAAAAGTGCAGAAAATTCAAAATCTTATTAAATATTATATACATATAAAAGAAAGTTATATATTAATTAAAGATATATTAAATATACTAGATATATTAGAGAAAGTTGCAAAACACAGCTGTCATTTTACAAGAATAATATAAAAATATTAAGAGAAACAAATGTGTTCTAACAAGAAAACAAATCCAAATATTCCAAAATAAGTTAATATTATATATTTTTTAATATTATTATTATATTGGCAATAAAAACTTAAAATATTATAAATAATTATTCTGAAAAATATATTTTCAATTATAAAAATAATTAATTTTAATGAAGTTGTAATTGTGAAAAATAAAACATTATATGGTTGTCATTTTTAGAAAATTAGATGGACATGTCCTGGTTAAAAAAAATTAAAAAAATAACAAAAAACATATATATATATAAATTTATTTATTGATTTTTTTTTTTTACCCTTTTAGGGTTAAAACGGGATGGGATCAGGGAAAACCAATTCCTGTTATTCTATTCATTCAAATCCGAGACGAAAACCGGCACATCGGAGTGCAGTACTTAGCTTCCACCAGCAGAGACACTAACTTGGCATCAACTCATTTCGAGAAATTCCGAATTTTAATTGCGCCATGAGTCTCTTTGAGAGCATCACCACTTCACTGTCCACCACTCTCATCCTCCATGCTTCCAGCCACCCACTCGCCTGCTCTAATCCCCCAGTTAGACCCACTCTCCCTGGGATGGGATTAGAGGCCTCCCCTCCAGAGTCGACGAGGCTTGAGGCTGCCTGTCGGGGGACACACAAGAAAGAGATGGACAATGAGCGGGAACTACAGGCGAGTCGTGAATGGGGGGCACAGAGAGCGACGGAGGGCGGAGGGTGCGCGGGTATAAATCACTCCAGCACAATGTGTCAAAAAGAGGAGGAAAACATCACCTGCGGCCCTTGAGGGGATGAAGCCAGGAAGTGTGATGTGAAGGATGCAAGTGTGGAGATAAGACGGATGAGTAAAAACACAAGAGAGGTTATAGAGGCGTACAGCTTATGGACCACCCCCAAGGGGGGTCATATCGGAATTACAGACACTATTTTTGCCAATAAAATTAATTTAATTTAATTGCTTTACTTTAGTTTTATTTAGTTTTGTTATACAGTGGCATACTGAACCAGGCATGGACTGACAAAAAACTAAATACAATATGATCAATAAATAGATAAATAATTATCTAATTAATTAATTATTTATCTAAAAATATAAAATAATTATTCCTCTGCAAGGGTGAGATTTTGCTTTACTTTAGTTTTATTTAGTTTTTTAATTATTTTAAATAATTATCTAATTAATGAATTATTTATCTATAAATATAAAATGATTATTCCTCTGCAAGGGTGAGATTTTGCTTTACTTTAGTTTTATTTAGTTTTTAATTATTTTAAATAATTATCTAATTAATGAATTATTTATCTATAAATATAAAATAATTATTCCTCTGCAAGGTTGAGGTTTTGCTTTACTTTAGTTTTATTTAGTTTTTGTTCTACCGTGGTATACTGAACCAGGCATGGACTGACAAAAAACTAAATACAATATGATCAATAACGTCAATAAATAGATAAATAATTATCTAATTAATTAATTATTTATCTCTAAATATAAAATAATTATTCCTCTGCAAGGGTGAGATTTTGCTTTACTTTAGTTTTATTTAGTTTTGTTTTACAGTGGTATACTGAACCAGGCATGGATTGACAAAAGACTGAATACAATATGATCAATAAATAGATAAATAATTATCTATTATTATGTAATAGTCTAAATTAGGGGTCTCAAACTCATTTTTCTTGGAGGCCACAGGAGCTAGGGTCTGGGCGAGACTGGGCCGCATCAGGTTTTCCAAAAAAAAAAAAACATAGCCAAAAACTTACCACTTCCACACGGATCGGGAGGATAACTATTAACAGTTATTTAACCTTTAACATGAACATTAATCAAACATAATAATTTTTTCTGGGTACATGATAGCATACAGCATCAATATCAAACTTGCGCGGGCAAACTTTCATATCAAGGCGGGGGCCTCAGCCCGCGGGCCGCGTGTTTGAGACCCCTGGTCTAAATGCTCCAACCTCCATTTTTCTTTACATTTACATTGAAACACTGCAAAACAGAACATACAGGGATAAAGCATGTCAATTATGACCTCCATGAGCTATGTGTTAGCACAGTCCCCGTATACGTGCTATCGATTAGCATTAGCGATTTTACATGGTGAATTGAAAACGCCTCCAAGTAAATCAATGACATGTAAAGAATAGACTACTTTCTCAGGCTCAACAAAAGAGAGAGGTCTGGAACATTCAACGTTTTTATGCGGGGGGGGGGGGGGGGGGGTTAAAGACTGGCCCATTTTCAACACTTAACAAGAAAGTAAAACCAGAAAAAAAGGCAAAATATTAATATTTTGTCATACTTTTACGAGAATAACATTGTATTATGATGAAAAATAACTTGTAGCATAATGTAAATATATATATGAATGTAATATATGTAAATATATATTATATAATATAATATAAATATTTTATAATAAATATATATTTTTATTTTTTTTAAATAATTTTTATATGTATTTTATATAATAATAATAATTATTATTATTATGAAAAACAAATCCTAATATTCCAAAATAAGTTCATAGTATGTGGCAATAAAACCTTAAAATATTATAAACAATTATTTTTAATTATAAAAATGATACATTTTAATGAAGTTGTAATTACGACAATAATAATAATTATTATCATTGTTATTATTTTCGCAACTTAAAAAATAATAATAATAATAATAATAACTTATTATTAGTTAAGTTAGTTGAAAAAACAATTTTTGGGAATTTTTGGGAAATTATGTTGTGGAAAAACCTATGACTCAATCACAATAAAAAATTGAGGAAAAAGTGGAATTTACGGGCTTAAATTCTTACTATGAGGGGAAGAATATCATTTTTAGTAGCACAAAGTTGAAATAATGAAATAAAATATTTTTCAAAAATATAATAAACAATAGGAAGTGGGCGACTCTCAGTTAAAGCAAAGTAAACAAATGCTTCTCAAGGGAACTTATTGACTTGGTTGAGTATATTTTTCATGCCAAAATGTCGCGTTGCTGCTGGATGTTTCCATTGTTTGAGTGATAAATTTGTGAATTTCGTGTATGTAAGCATGCAAGATACATGTGACGTTAACTTGGATAAGAATAATAGTGTTTGTTTACTTTCTTTTAGGGATATTTTATATTTAGACGACATTGTTTGAGTGTGAATTTTACTGTGTTTTTTTTAGTACACCAGAAGTGAGTTATAGTCAATGGAAAGACCCAATTCCCGAAAACAAGACGTCTATTCCATCATACAGACGAGGGTTAAGTTGCTTTTCGCATCGCTGATTAGCATGCGTCGTTCCTATTAGCGACTGAACAGATGTGTGGAATGACCTCATATTTAAGAGACGCTCCCACAGAGGGATGCTGAAACTCCCAGGGACCTGTCACACATTAAGGTCCGGTCAACTGAACCAAGCGGGGGGTGATGCAGTGTTTCAATTTTCCAGTCTGTGTAGTCGGTGTTCACACACACGCACACACACACACACACACACACACACTTGCCATGACCTGAAAACAAATCCCATGGATGGAATGATGGTTGAGTATTTGGTGAATAAGTACAGCGGACTCTACCTGGCCTCCCATTAGCCATTAGCACTGGAGGGCTGTGTTTATGTTAATGATGGACCTGGAGGGCTTATCAGCGGACTTTAGAGGATCAGGATGGCGAATGAAGGTCTGGCTTGGGTATTAAATAATGCAATTAAAAAGTCTTAGAAGTCGAACGGCTCACTCCCACAGTTATTACACAATACACATGTCAGCCTTTAAAAACAATGTCAAACAATGTAAAACAAAAAAAACAAAACAAAAATAATGCAGTAATTTTACTTAAGAACTTAATTTTGCAATGTATATAAATTACAATAAAACAATGTAATTTAATTTTTATTAATTACAAATATTTACAAAATATTTTTGATTGTGTATGCCAGATATGAGCAATAATTAAATGCTATTTCTCCGCAAAAGATCTTCAAGAGGTGATGTTTTGCTTTATTTTAGTTTTATTATATGATGGTATATGGAACCATACATGACAAAAAACTAAATACAATATGATCAATAACATCTATAAATAAATCATTAATTAATTAATTACTATAATTATTAAAAATATTCCTCTGCAAGGGTGAGGTTTTGCTTTATTTTAGTTTTATTATATGATGGTATACGGAACCATACATGACAAAAAACTACATACAATATGATCAGTAACATCAATAAATACATAATTAATTAATTAATTAATATAATTAATATAATTATTCCTCTGCAAAAGGTGAGGTTTTGCTTTATTTTAGTTTTATTATATGATGGTATACATAACCATACATGGACTGACAAAAAATTTAATGGAATATGATCAATAACATCAATCAATAAATAAATAATTAAATAATTAATATAATTATTTCTCTGTATGGGTGAGGTTTTGGTGTACTTTAGTTTTATTTAGTTTTGTTCTACAGTGGTATACTGAACCAGGCATGGACTGACAAAAAACTAAATACAATATGATCAATAAATAGATAAATAATTATCTAATTAATTAATTATTTTTCCAAAATATAAAATAATTATTCTTCTGCAAGGGCGAGGTTTTGCTTTACTTTAGTTTTATTTAGTTTTGTTCTACAGTGGTATACTGAACCAGGCATGGACGGACAAAAAACTAAATACAATATGATCAATAAATAGATTAATAATTATCTAATTAATTAATTAGGGGTGAGTTTTTGCTTTACTTTAGTTTTATTTAGTTTTGTTCTACAGTGGTATACTGAAGCAGGCATGAACTGATGTAGGGAATGCTAAATAAAATTTGTTAATAAAAAATAAAAAATAAAAAATAAAAAATAAAAAATAAAAAATAAAAAATAAAAAATAAAAAATAAAAAATAAAAAATAAAAAATAATATATAAAAATAAAAATAAACATATTAAAAATAATAATAATTAAAAAATATCTGTTAGTATGTATCTGCAATGATAATAAAGTGTGTTTTGCTTTATTTTAGTTAAAACGGTGGTATAACAAATGGAGAAAGCTACGCTAATGTCTCCTTTGGCGTTAACACCAGCCCACCTTCTCACGCCATCCATCTTTTCAGTGAAATCACATGACCTTACTCAGCATCTTTCCTCTCAAATGCGCTCGGGTTGACTCCAGGAAGTGAGCGCCGGCGGTCAATAAGCAGCCTGCCGTTATCGTGTTTCACGGCAGATTGAAAGCAACCACGTG
This sequence comes from Doryrhamphus excisus, assembly GCF_030265055.1. NCBI lineage: Eukaryota > Metazoa > Chordata > Actinopteri > Syngnathiformes > Syngnathidae > Doryrhamphus > Doryrhamphus excisus. The sequence continues at coordinate 4,198,324 of NC_080486.1, forward strand.
CGTGTTTCCCCATCTCTGCCGTCCTTTTACTTTTTTTTTATGTCACGCAGCGCTGATGCAACCCCCCCTCCCCCGCGAATGAAGCGACACTTCGGAGTGGCCTGTTGAGAGCACAGGTGGCGATGGCGCCGTCCAACTGTGCGCTGCAGTTGGCGACCTCATGTTCCTCTTTGCAAGCCAGAATGCTAATCAAGACAATTCAGCCAGTCACACTCACTTGATGTAATCTGCTGCAGATGGAACCTAAAGTAGACTTTTAAGATGAATTTACCTTTCCATTTCAACACCTGCTACCTGCTTTATCATAAAGTGTGTGTGTGGGGGGGGGGGGGGGGGGTATAGCAGTACATGTTTTACAAGCTTGTTTGACGTCTGCAGCTCTGCCATTTCAACCCTGTGAGAGGCCCCCTTTTAAATTATACAGTAGATGGTGTATTATGTATTCAGACATATAGAGACAAGAGGACTGCAGAGGAATGGACAGTTCCACATTCCACTGCCCACCAGGATGGAAAAGAATACTGTATACTGTATGAGGATGCAGTTGTCTTAAAGCCATGTACTGTAAAGTACCACCCTCTTATTACGGAAATAAAATAGTAAAATACAAATATAAGGCATTCAGACTACAGCACTGCAGGAGGTACTGTCTTTTTGAGTCTGTATTATATCTCATTTATATGTTTAATATCGCTTATGTCAACTACATTGGGCAATAAGAGTGTAGAGATGACTGTAGGGTTGTTATTTAATGCCTAGAGGGCTCTAATGTTATAACCATATGTAGTATGAAGTATTGTGCATTGGTCACCAGGTGTCAGTAATTAAATTAAATTAAATTAAATTAAATTAAATTAAATTAAATTAAATTAAATTAAATTAAATTAAATTAAATTAAATTAAATTAAATTAAATTAAATTAAATTAAATTAAATTAAATTAAATTAAATTAAATTTAGTTTAGTTTAGTTTAGTTTTACAGTGAAAAGTAGAAGGGCAGCAAAACAAAACCAAGCAAATGCCATCACTTTAAAAATATTTATTTTATTTTATTTTATTTTAGTTTAGTTTATTTATTTTAGTTTATTTTAGTTTATTTTAGTTTAGTTTAGTTTTACAGTGAAAATTAGAAGGGCAACAAAACCAAACCAAGCAAATGCCATCACTTTTTATTTTATTTTATTTTATTTTATTTTATTTTATTTTATTTTATTTTATTTTATTTTATTTTATTTTATTTTATTTTATTTTATTTTATTTTATTTTATTTTATTTTATTTTATTTTATTTTATGCGTACTGTATTGGGTAATACAAGTCTAAAGGTGACTATAGGGGTGTTATTCCATGTTTGGAGAGCTCTAATAATGTTAAACTTTATTTTGTAAAATTGTCAACAGGTTTTCTATACTCTGACTATAAAAATATTCAGTTTATGGCGGAAATTGACTTATCACGGTTGGATGTGGAACCAATTAACTGTGATAAACGAGTAATTTCTGTATTAGGTGGGGGACATTTGGACACCCCTGCCTCTAAAAAAGAAATAAAATGAGCAGGAGACGCTTCAGTTATGTTGACATTCTCCACTCTCCAGTCCCACGTTGCATCCAGGATCGACTTTCTAATTTGGTCCATTTCCAGGCATCGTTTTTACCTCTCACTCAAAACACTACAAATGACCATTGAACTGTGAGTGTAGCTCAAGCTAACATTGAGTGAGGTTGTGCCATCAGGATCAATTAACATTCAGCAGCGTGAGCACATACAGTAATTATAGACAGGGGACTTGCAGGCAGATGGAAAGTACATTGCACACATACTGTACACTAATAGCGTTGCACAACAAAAACACAACAACGGTACCGACATTGCAACAAAACACGGCTATTAGCAGACAAACCGGATGCATCCTGCGCTGCGTTGATGTTGTGCAGGGTCTCACGTGCCTCTTTACAGCCACTCAATGACGCACGACGTCGCATGGAAACACAAAGCAAACAATAGACAAGAAGCTCTTGAGGGTGATGTTTACTTCTAATAGTACATAGAGATTATACTATAAATATTTATGATAGAGTAACAGATGCCAGTCAGGGCGGCTGTGCACTGTACATCGGTGAACATCACTACACAACGCCGCACAACGACACCGGCTTTAGCTTGTCGGCTAGCACTGATCAATGTTTTTAGTTGCAATTGCTTAAACAGCATTTCCTTGTTTATCATAATTAATTAATTAATGAATAAGTCAATTCCCGTATAAAAAACCTGTTGACAATTTTACAAAATACAGTTTAACATTATTAGAGCCCTCCAGACATGGAATAACACCCCTATAGTCACTTTTAGACTTATATTACCCAATATAGTCGACATCAAAAGAAAATGTTACCTTATGGTTTTAACATTAGAGACCTGTAGACATCAAATAACAACCCTACAGTCACATTTACACTCTTATTGCCCAATGTAGTAGACATAAGAGATTTTAAACCTAAATAAGACATAATGCAGACTCAAGTAAGAGGTATTTCTTATGATTTTGTTATTACTTCCAGACAGTACCTCCTGCAGTGGCTATGGTCTTATCAGTCTTATTAACATTACTGACTCTACCTTTTTATTCCATTATTCATAATAATAATAATAATAATAATAATCATCATCATCGTCGTCGTCGTCGTCGTTGTCGTCGTTGTTGTTGGTGGTGGTGGTGGTGTTGTTGTTGTTGTTGTCAATAATAATAATAATAATACAAATGTATTATTAGATACATATAAAAACAATATTCATAAAAAATAATTTATTATTATTATTATTATTATTATTATTATTATTGACAACAACAACAACAACTACTACTACTACTACTACTACTACTACTACTATTATTATAATATATAATTAATTATAATAATATTTTATTATTATTATTATTATTATTATTATTGACAACAACAACAACAACTACTACTACTACTATTATTATTATAATATATAATTAATTATAATAATAATTTATTAGCAAAACATCACCCTTTCAGAGGAATAATTATATTAATTATATTATTTATTTATTTATTGATGTTATTGATCATATAGTAATATAATAATAATAATATAGTAATATAATAATCATGTTTGGTGTATTTGTAGCGCAAAAGCACAAACCAAAAAAAAAAAAGCTAAAGAAAAAGACATCATTGACCGAGGGTCTTATTGACTACGACCCACGAACACACACTGCATGTGCATGTTTTTGTGAATGAGCGTGAACACATGCATACATACCGGAATCTCCTGAGGTGACCGTCACCGTAGCAACAATCAGAAATCCATTCAAATGGATGCACATGCTGACTCGGCTCTTAGTGTATGTGGTGCAGCGTGTGTTGGGAAATTGGCAGGTAATGCATTCAGTGTGTGTGTGTGTGTGTCGGAGAAAGTTAGAACCTTGACATAAAACCAGTACAATCAAACCCAAGAATCCACCAATAGCTAATTAGATGACCTCATGTCCCTATTGCAAAAAAGTATTCCTTATACGTTCCTTCCGAGAATTTCATGTTCTCTTCACCTTTCCAGGAATCGGCATCCAGGCAATATTGCCACTGCGACTCCGTGGATATGATGTGTTTTCATTCCCTAAATGTCAGCCTTCATGGAGTTAATTGCAAATTTGAGCAAATGTTTGACATCAACCTGAAGGGCGCGTTCGTGTTGCCTCAATATTGTGTTCCATTTGCAGCACCGCTTGCTGTATTACTGCTCTAATGAATAGGTGAGCACACTGCACACACTAGCGTGCTTGGGTACATTTGAAACATCATTTTCTTATTGATAGTGGACTTACATGGATGCTATTGCTAAAAAGCTTATATAGCGGTCCAACAATGACTCGACATATAGGGTCTGTTGTCTAAATAGCTGGGAACACAACAGAGCATAATGATTGTTTGCTGACGGTCAAACATAGTGGTGGTAGTGTAGTAGTACTGGGGAGCCATGGTTCTGGGATGGGACTCAGGACCTCCAAATGGTTCCGTCCGTTTAGCTTTTATACTGTAAATTGTCTTTCACATTTACCGACCTAGATCCACAACTTCAGTTGCCCGAGAATTGGGTTCAGAGGTTCAGAGACAACCACTCTACCACCGGACCATTGCCGTCCCCATGTCCGATCGAAGGGACAGCTTTCTGAGCAGGGAATCCTAGACCTCCCCCCTCCGTAGCCACTTCAAACAGTTCCTCCCAGCATATCCCGAAGCGTTCAGGCGTTCTATGTCTTCCCTGATGACTCCTATCAGTTGGACTCTGAACACCAGGAGTCTTCCTGACCATAAACCAACCTGAGCCACCTCAATGTGTAGGAACAACGGTTCGAGACAGTTCCTCCCAGTGTATCCCGAGGCGTTCGGGCGTTCAACATGTCCTGTGTGTTCCCTGATGCCGCCTATCAGTTGGACCCTGAACACCAGTAGTCTTCCTGCTGACCATAGACCGACCTGAGCCACTTCAATGTGGAGGAACAACGGTTCTAGACACTTTCTCCCGAATTACCTCATCTGTAAGGGAGAGTAGAGCCACCCTACAAAGAACTAATTTCAGTCGCTTGAACCTGAGACCTTGTCCTTTCGTTCCTTTTTACTTTCACTTATCTGAGGTTTGGTCACAGGGACAGCTTTCTGAGCAGGGAATCCTAGACCTCCCCCCTATGTGGCCACTTCAAACAGTTCCTCCCAGCGTCTCCCGAAGCGTTCAGGCATTCAACATGTACTATGTCTTCCCTGATGACTCCTATCAGTTGGACCCTGAACACCAGGAGTCTTCCTGACCATAAACCAACCTGAGCCACCTCAATGTGGAGGAATAACGGTTTGAGACACTTACTCCCGAATGACCTCATCTTTAAGGTAGAGTAGAGCCACCTTACAAAGAACTAATTTCAGTCGCTTGAACCTGAGACCTTGTCCTTTCGTTCCTTTTTACGTCGACGTATCCGAGGTCAGGTCACAGGGACAGCTTTCTGAGCAGGGAATCCTAGACCTCCCCCCTATGTGGCCACTTCAAACAGTTCCTCCCAGCGTATCCCGAGGCGTTCGGGCATTCAACATGTACTATGTCTTCCCTGATGACTCCTATCAGTTGGACCCTGAACACCAGGAGTCTTCCTGACCATAGACCGACCATAGAGCGACCGACCACCTTACAAAGAATTAATTTCAGTTGCTTGAACCTGCGACCTTTCCTTCCTTGACCATCAGTGAGGGTAGGAACGTTAGATGGACCAGGCTCAGCTCCCTCTTCACCACAGTGGACGGATCTCTCGGTCGGATCAACCCACTGTCTGCAGAAATATGGTCGCTGTACTGGACCGTTCTGGTGAAGCAAGAGCCGAGGCAGACGGTCCATCCATCTTCGACTTATATGAGGTCAGGTCACAGGGACAGCTGTCTGAGCAGGGAATCCTAGACCTCCCTCTCCCTGGCCACTTCAAACAGTTCCTCCCAGCATATCCTGAAGCGTTCGGGCGTTCAACATGTCCTATGTCTTCCCTGATGACTCCTATCAGTTGGACCCTGAACACCAGGAGTCTTCCGAACCATAGACCGACCTGAGCCACCTCAATGTAGAGGAACAAAGGTTCTAGACACTTTCTCCAGAATTACCTCGGGAGATCTCTAAGGGAGAGTAGAGCCACCTTACAAAGAACTAATTTCAGTCGCTTGAACCTGCGACCTTGTCCTTTCGTTCCTTTCGCTTCCCAAAACTCATGACCATCAGCGAGGGTAGGAACGTTAGATGGACCAGGCTCGGCTCTCTCTTCACCTAATGAACAGATCTCTCGGTCGGATCAACGCACTGTTTGCAGGAATATGGTCGCTGTACTGGACCGCTCTGGTGAAGCTAATGGCTCGTTCAGCAGTTGGTGAGGGTGGAGTAGATGTTGGAGTTGATGGAGGTGTTGGAGATGTAAAGCTGAATATCATCGGTGTAGCTGTGGAAATTGAGACCATGACGGATAATATTACCAAGTGAGACGATGTAGAGATTGAAGAGAAGAGGATCAAGCATTGAACCTTGAGGGACACCTTGAGGAAAAGGAACTATGGAGAAGGAGCAGCTGTTGATGTACACGAACTGTTGACTATTGGTGAGATTAGTGGGACTTGATTGTGGAATCCCCATAGAAAACTGCCGCCCCTGAATTTTATTTTGTTTTGGTATTTTTATATTTGCCGTAAAAACGGGGGTGCCTGTAAAATAGAAGCTCTGTTTTTCGAGATCTACTGCAAAAAGAGAAGGCAGTACACAAGCTGTATTTGTTTATGTGTGAGTATATATATATGTGAGAGTAATTACTTTTATTGTTTTATGAGTTCTTATCTTGGCGCATTTTTGCAGGATTATCATGAACATCTGCAGGGTTGCTGTTGGCGCATCCAGGCACCTCCAGGACCTGGGGGTCACTGGGGGTCTCTGATTGATCAGGGTCGCAGGAACACTTTCTATTGCCTAAGCAAATGGATATAAGGGTGATAACTAATGTTATATTATTCTATGTACATTTTATTTTATTCTAACAGGGGGGTTGTGGTATAACTTCTTGTCTCACTCGTCGGTTTGAAGTCCCCCCCCTCCGCCTCCCAGAGGTGATGTCCCTGTTAAATCCACTGTGTGATCATGTGTGTGTGTGTGTATGAACTAGCGGTGCCTTTATGTTGGATAATAAAAGCCTCCAAGTTCACCAGAGGTTATCCTAAGCTTTCCACTGATATTAAAACACAGTCTCGGTTCCAATTTCCTTATCACTCGCGTGACACTCAAGCATAGCGCAGGATGAGCAGAATTAGTGAATAATAATAATAGTAATAATGAAAATCAGACGCTGTCTCTTCTTTGCCTTTTTGAACCATAAAATTACTTATTCAGCTTGAATTTGTTCTTCAGTGATTTTCCTAATTCGGAAAATGTCTTGGTAGTTAGCAGTGTCTCCCACTCAAGTAAGGGAATTGCAAAATAAAAAAAAAATAAAAAATAAAAAATAAAACCTCCATTAACGTATCGTCCGACTTGGTGTCTGTCTACTTTGCTTCTGTTCCTGACTGTGAAATATTCCGGTGAATAACAGCATATTCCGTGACGTGACGCTAATGTCGCAGACAGATGGCTCGTACGTCAACACAAGTTGTGCCGCTCGGAAGTGCTAGCGTCAACTTTTCAATGCTTCATTTGCTTTCGCTGCAGAACAGCTGGAGGACATTAACCTGTGGCTCCCTTGTTTGTTCCTGTCTTGTCCTCTGGTTTTCCTGACCCGAGCATATTTACCTCTGGTAGGTTAGCATGGGAGCGTGTCATTGGCTGGGCTTTGCCCATCAGAGGAAACATGGCAATCAAAGTTCAATACTAACAGGGATGTAAGTAAAAATTAATTAATCTAAGTAAAAAATAATTAATCTAAGTAAAAAAAACAGCAAAAAATAGCAGTAATGATGTAATTTAATCAGAATTTTACAAGAACCTAGTATTTAGAAAAAAAAGTAAAGACATAATATGAGACACAGACAAAAAAATAATTACATTTTGTAATTTTTGGGAAATTAAGCCGCAGGAAAAAAAAATCACAGAAATATGGGGAAAAGTCTTAATTAAGAGAAGAAAATTTATAAAAACAAAGTTGAAAAAAAACATTATTGGAAAACTGTGAGGGGGGAAAAAACAACAAAAAATAATGAAAAAAGTTGCCTTCTCACTAGAAAGTCTTTATTTTATTTTATTTTATTTTATTTTACTTTATTTTATTTTATCATTAGTAGTAGTATTATATTATTATTATTATTATTATTTTACGGCAATCATGTAATATTAAGAGAAACATTTTAGTACCATTAAGTTTAAATATGATAAAACAAAATACAGTATTGTAATTTTATTTTATTTTATTTTATTTTATTTTATTTTATTTTATTTTATTTTATTTTATTTTATTTTATTTTATTTTATTTTATTATTAGTAGTAGTATTATATTATTATTATTATTATTTTATGGCAATCATGTAATATTAAGAGAAACATTTTAGTACCATTAAGTTTAAATATGATAAAACAAAATACAGTTGTAATTTTTGGGGGAAAATTAGGTGGAGAAACGGTTATAAAGTCCAAAAATTCTGTCAATAAAGTAGAGATGAGTTTAGTCATCATTTAGTTTCTTGTAGTCGGCTGCATCTGTGCTTCTGAAGGCAGCGGATGAGACTGCAGGGACCCAGCAGAAGTGGACAAACTTGCTTTTTTTCAGTTTTTCAGCTAATAATGTGAGAAGACTAGAAATAAATGGATTGTAAAATATAAAAGTTGAGTTGTAGATGCCAGCATTTTGTTTGAAGAAACATGTTGGCTTTGAAAAATGGCTTGAAATGGCTTCAAAAAAAGCAATTAAGGGGTAAATAAAAGCAAACATTATATGAATATACTTTTTTCGAATATACATAACCTCTTAACATATTTATACAGTCGTTTCTTTAGAAAATATCCAAGTGGTCCTTGCGTCCTTTCAATTTTTTTTCTCCATCCTTTGAGTCTTCCATAATCTCTCCGAGCGAGGTCAGAAACACTACGGAGGGATTTTCCACTTGATCTTAAGAATCCACAGACATCGATGAGGTCAAAAGCGGCGTTCCAATAAATGATAGGGACAACACAGGAATAGAACGAGGTAAAAAAAAAAAAATACGCAAAAAAACAAAAAAATCAACATCTTTCCCAAAAGAACGACTGAAGGGAAAAATACGACTCCAAAGTTTCACCGGCATTCAATTCAATCTGAAGTTTGGAGGTTAAATTGAAAATTGACATATACATTATCGCCAGTCTCTTGTCGTAAACCGTGAAAGCGGCGTGGTCGTGTTCCCATTTAATTGGCACTCCTCTCTTAGTGGTTTGGATCCCGACTGAGACAACATTGATCACGTTAATCAATATATATATATTTTTCAAAATGCCTTGAGGAGCCATAATGTAGAAGTCATAGGAGTGGGCGTATAGATAGCTTGTTTACATTAGCATGCTCACTCACGCACGCACGACTGCTCTCTTGGCATACGTGCACACTAGCGTACACAGTAGCATACAAATACCATTAAAATCAATGGGTAATAATAAAAGACCTTTTCCTAAATGTCACAAATTGGGTGCAGTTTTTACTCGTATATGGGAAAAATATTGAGGTTCATATTTCTAGCAATAAATGTTTGGAATGGCCTTTAAAGCACACACATTATTGACATCGGGAATAAATGTAACATATTTCATATCAAAGATGCAGCTAAAGAAGAGGGGACACTCTTTTTATTATTTTTAGTGGCACATTCAAATATATAGTTTAACAAGTAAACAAAAACGGCAAACATGGAAAAATCTGCAATAGTTTTAGAATAGTACAAATATTAAGAGAAAAAATGTTGTAATGTTGGAATAATGTGATATTGTGATAAAATATATAATTTAACAAGTAAACAAAAACGTCAAACATGGAAAAATCTGCAGTAATTTTAGAATAGTCCAAATATTAATAGAAAAAATGTTTAAAAATACTTTTAAAATAATATTATGACAAAAATATTTTTGTCACATGAAAAATACTTTTAAAATGTCATAATATGACAATAATTAATTTTTGACTTAATTGTGTTGTGGAAAAAAATTCAACTAAAAGACTAAAGTCAAGATATTATCGGAGTAAAAATCGGGCATAAAAATTTACAAGAAGAAACTTGAAATATATAAAAATAAAAACACAAAAAAGGCAAAGATGTGAAAACATTTTTTTTGCAAAAATGAAGTCAAAATATGAAAACGAAAATAATTTTATAGCCTAAATTTTAAATATTCAACAAAAACTGACATCAAAAATGAAAAAAAAACAGCTGTAATTTTAAAAGAATATAGTCAAAATGCATGTTAAAAGAAAAAAGTAATTTTAATGAGAAAATAGTCATAATTTTATGATAATAAATAACATTTCTTAGAAGTCATAATATGAGAAATAAAGCTGCAAATTTTGGGAAAGCTTTCTTATGAGAATAAAGTCAAAATATTATGGAATTACAGGAAGAAAAATTACAAGATAACAAAAGATGTAATTTTCAGAGCCAGAAGTCAAAATATTCGAAGAAAAAAATAGTAATTTCACAAGAATTAATGAGGAAATCTGTCATTTTAGTAACATAGAAAGTAACATCAAAGCTGAAATATTCGGAAGACTGAATTTATCCTAATATGTTTTTTCCACACACATATATCACAAAAATATATTCTTAAAATATTCTGTATAAATTTTCTGTTACCAAAAAAATGGCAAAGATGTGAAAAAACAAAATTTTTGCAAAAATGAAGTCAAAATATGACGACAAAAATAATTTTCTAGCCTAAATTTTAAATATTCAACAAAAACTTACATCAAAAATGAAAAAAAAAAACAGCTGTAATTTTAAAAGAATAAAGTCAAAATGCATGTCAAGAGAAAAAAGTTTTGTTAAAAAGTAATTTTAACAAGAAATAGTCATAATTTTACTATAATAAATACATTTCTTAGAAGTCGTAATATCAGAAACAAAGCTGAAAATTTTGGGAAATTAGGTTGGGGACAACTTTCTTATGAGAATAAAGTCAAAATATTATGGAATTACAGAAAGAAAAATTACAAGATAACAAAAGATTTAATTTTCAGAGCCAGAAGTCAAAATATTAGTAAAAAAATAATAGTAATAATAATAATAATAGTAGTAAAAAATATATATAAGAAAAAAGTCATAATTTCATGATAATAAATAAATAAATCTGTCTTTTTGGTAACATAGAAAGTAACATTATGAAGAAAAGCTGAAATATTTGGAAAAGCAAAGACTGAATTTTTCCTAATACTAAAATATATTCTTACAATATTCTGTATAAATTTTCCGTTTCCTTTTTTGCCGCAAGCCACCACTAATCTCCTCGACATCTCCCTGGACGTCCACGTATCCACCGCATCCTCCTGGTTTCAGCTCTGTTACAAATGATACAATATTTATGAAGATATTTTTTTCGAAAAATGCGCTCCCACTGCTACGACCTTGTCATATCGAACCTCTGGCCACGGAGCGAGCACATGTGTCTGGAAGTGGAAAAGCGGGAGACTCCGCTAGAAACGGAACTGTTTTTTTTTTTTTTTTTTCCTTGCCTTGGGCAAGGCACACAGCGCCAAGCGCAGAGCAAATATGCACACAACCGTGTGTAATTAGCAATAATATATTCCCTCTATGTGCACAGGGACATAAGAACGGACAAGTCTTATTGTGGAATCGAGTATGTGCAACAAGGCGAGAGAGAGAGGATACATTGTTAAAGGTCAAGTTTTCAGAACAAACTGCGAATCAACAAGACGCTAAGCAATGCAAATTTGTCCCATTTGTCCCCAAAACACATTTCAGTATGTAAAAAACATAATGGTAATGGTTTAATTTCATTTGAACATGCATCAGATTACACTTGAATGCATCACATAATCAGTTCACAGTTCCACATGTCCAAAAGGAGTAGGAAGAAGCAAAGCTTATTAAATCCTACCCCTCAAATATGGTACTTTTACAATTAGTAACTGTTACATTTGTTCACTTCCTGCTTTCCTAATATAATTTAAGTATTTTTATTTATTTATTCATTTATTTTTAAATTTTTAAATGTTTAAATTTTTAAATTTTTAAATTTTTAAATTTTTAAATTTTTTATTTTTTTTATTTTTGTACAAGGTGATATGACTATACAATGACATAATGGGTACCATAGTAACTGTCAATATAGTGATATGTATATATAGCACATCGTGACTGTTTTTTTTTTACTTTATTTTATTAATTTTTATTATTTTATTTTTATCTTGTAAACGATGAATAATAAAAGAATAATGTAATGGTTTAATTTCATTTGAACATGCATCAGATTACAATTGAATGCATCACATAATCAGTTCACAGTTCCACAGGTCCGAAAGGAGTAGGACTTTTACAATCAGTAACAGTTACATTTGTTCACTTCCTGCTTTCCTAATATAGTTGAGTTTTTTTATTTTATTTTTTTTAAGTTTTTTTATTTTTTTAATTTTACTTTTGTCATGTATTATTTTTTAAATTTTATTTTTGTCATGTATTATTATTATCGATTATTATTTTGTCATGTATTACATTTGTTCACTTCCTGCTTTCCATAATATGGAATTTTGAATTTTTTGAATTAATTTTGAATTTTTAAATTTTGTAATTTTTTGTCCCATACCGAAGTACGAGGTGATATGACCATACAATGACATTATGGTTACCATAGTAACTGTCCATATAGTGATATATATATATATAGCACATCATGACTGGTTCAAGACTCTGGTTCAAGAAGTGGTGTATTTATCTTTCTTAGGAAATTCATCAATCATCATTCTTATAGTGAAAGTGCCTGTCCCGACTTTTAAAGCATTCGGTATTGAACATATTTATGCGGAGAATACAGAGGGCTAAATTGGGGGTGATGTAATTTCGCTGTCTATTTGAGTCATCAGATCAAAGAGCAGATGTATGTGCCTCTCTTAGTCTCATAAGACTCTCCTAAGTCCAGGTTGTCTTGCATATCTCGTGCCGAGGAGATAGAGTTTGAAGTCGACTGTCCAAAATGTCTTCAGAAGAAACGAGAACGGATGGAATTAAAGCAATGGCGGTACCTGGGTTTTCAGCGGGGACTTAATCCACCTCTTAATACCACCACGGTCATGTGACAACTATGCAAAGCATCAATAATATACAAACAGGAAGTAAAACATGGCGTGGCATGACAGGGAAAGGCATTTTGGATATTGGGAATGAATACTGGAACATCTGCCCAGAGCTATGTGGAAGTACATTGATTGGAATGGAATATTTTCCTTCTGTTTTGTTGATGGTCCCAGCAATAAGCCTCACTTGGCGACATTTTGAGTCACACTAGACATCAGATTGACAGTCCAGGCTGTTAGCACAATGGCTAGACCTTCAAATTATCATTCTCCAGATCCAGGTTCGAACCCCTGAGCGGAATACGGAACTGTCTCAAACCAGACAGAGGGTTACATAACGCAAAAGTGGCTATTGTTGTTTTTCCTGCCAGTAAGTTTCAGCATTAGTAACTGCCACCGGTATTCAACCGAATGTGCAGAAAATGTTCAAATCTGTGCACTGCATCTAAACAAACAAACAAAAAAAACACTTGTGGCACGTTCAAATAAATTTAGAATTAACAAGTAAACAAAAACAGCAAACATGGAAAAATCTGCGGTAATTTTAGAATAGTACAAATATTAATAGAAAAAATTTTGTTATTTTGGAATAATGTGATATTATGACAAAAATACTTTTGCTGCATAAAAAAATACTTCATATTATGACAATTTTTTTTACAAAATTGGGTGGCAGAAAAAGATTAGAAAAAAAGAGTAAAGTCAAGATATTATCGGAGTAAAAATCGGGCAAGAAAATTTACAAGAAGAAACTCGAAATAATTGGACAATATAAAAATGAAACCAAATGTGCAAAAAATGTTCAATAACAAGTAAACAAAAACGGCAAACATGGAAAAAAAAACAAAATGTTCAAAAAATGTTCAAATTTAATTTAAAATCTAAACAAACAAAAGCATTTGTGGCACATTCAAATATATAATTTAAGAAGTAAACAAAAACGGCAAACAAATTTGCAGTAATTTTAGACTAGTCCAAATATTAATAGAAAAAAATGTTGTAATAGTGGAATAATGTGATATTATGACAAAATATTTTTTTTCGCATGAAAAATAAAATAAATAAATAAAATATCATAATATGAAAATAATGAATTTTGGAATTTAAGAAAAGACTAAGATATTATCGGAGTAAAAATCGGGCAAGAAAATTTACTAGAATTTACTACTAAGAAACTAGAAATAGTTGAAAAATATAAAAATAAAATCAAATGTGCAAAAAAAAAATGTACAATACATCTAAACAAACACAAAACCACTTGTGGCACATTCAAATATATAATTTAACAAGTAAACAAAAACGGCAAACATGGAGAAATCTGCAGTAATTTTAGAATAGTCCAAATATTAATAGAAAAAATGTTGTAATATTGGAATAATGGGATATTATGACAAAAATACTTTTGTTGCATGAAAAATACTTTTAAAAATTCACAATATGACAATAATGAATTTTTTGACAAAACTGAGTTGCAGAAAAAAATTTGACTAAAAGACTAAAGTCAAGATATTATCGGAGTAAAAATCGGGCAAGAAAATTTTGTCAAAATAGTCCAAATATTAATGGAAAAAATGTTGTAATATTGGAATAATGGGATATTATGACAAAAATACTTTTGTCGCATGAAAAATACTTTTAAAAATTCATAATATGACAATAATGAATTTTTTGACAAAATTGGGTTGCGGAAAAAAATTTGATTAAAAGACTAAAGTCAAGATATTATCGGAGTAAAAATCGGGCAAGAAAATTTTGTCAAAATAGTCCAAATATTAATAGAATTTTTTTTTGTAATATTGGAATAATATAATATTATGACAAAAATACTTTTGTTGCATGAAAAATACTTTAAATTTTTTTTTGACAAAATTAGATGGCGGAAAAAGATTTGACTAAAAGACTAAAATCAAAATATTATCGGAGTAAAAATCGGGCAAGAAAATTTACCAGAAACTAGAAATAGTTGGAAAATAAAAAAAATTAAATGTTCAAAAAAATTTCAAATTTGTACACTACATCTAAACAAACACAAAACCACATTAAAATATATAATTTAACAAGTAAACAAAAACGGCGAGAAATCTGCAGTAATTTTAGAATATATAAAATATTAGAAAATATGAATAGAAAAAAAATTGTAATATTGGAATAATGTAATATTATGACAAAAATACTTTTGGCGCATTAAAAATTTATATTATGACAAAATTTTTGACAAAATTGAGTTGCGGAAAAACATTAGACTAAAAGATCAGTCATTATGGGTGTGACTTGGCTTCTCAAAGTTTTGTTCCAATCAACCAATCACAAGACAGAAAAATTCTGACATCATTGTAGGGCAGCTAGCTGGTCCTGTGAGTCGAATCTGAAATCTGTTAGCTGGAATCTGATTGGACAAAAAACCAAAACACATTCATACACGACTAAAGCAGCCAAGATGAGACCTGTCAGTGTTCCTGATCGTGTTTAGACCAGCAGATTTTCCGACTGGACCTTTTCCAACCTTTTTTTTTTATATATATCCCTTTTCGTTCTGAACCTTTAAGTGACATTTCAATCATATTTAATAAGGTGCTGTAAATTCCAGTTGCCTGTTGCTTTCATTATCGCCGCCGTGCTTTTCTCTAAAGACTCTTTGTTTACTCCATCCTCCGCTCTGCTGTTGTGACATGTCCTGCTCATCAGCGGCTCTTCATTTCAAGGGAGGTGTGAATTTGGTACGTGTGGCGTTCGGAATAAGAGCAGAAGCAACTGCTTTCACAGATGTCCTGTTTTGCTTGTTGCCATGTGACACGAGAGGTCTGGAAGACTGAAAGTAACGAGAAAACTTCATGTTATTTTTTTGAAATAGAATTTGTGCCACCTTTATCCCGATCATTCAAAGCTTATACAATTCCGGAAATGTGGGATAAATCTAGGAAATCTGGGATACAACTCTACATACTCACCAAGACGTCCACAACTTGAGGATGTTTCGCAGAATCACTACAAAATGCATGCATAAAAAACGGGCAGCACGGTGGACGAGTGGTTGGCGCGCAGACCTCACAGCTAGGAGACCAGGGTTCAATTCCACCCTCGGCCATCTCTGTGTGGAGTTTGCATGTTCTCCCCGTGCATGCGTGGGTTTTCTCCGGGTACTCTGGTTTCCTCCCACATTCCAAAAACATGCTAGGTTAATTAGCGACTCCAAATTGTCCATAGGCATGAATGTGAGTGTGAATGGTTGTTTGTCTATATGTGCCCTGTGATTGGCTGGCGACCAAATTCACACCATACGCCACCTCTCGCCCGAAGACAGCTGGGATAGGATCCAGCAACCCCGCGGCCCTTGTGAGGATAAGCGGTAGAAAATGAATGAATGGTACCTTTTGGGTGTTAAGTTGCTGTGTGATGAGGTTAATGTTGTTTGTACGATGACACCATGAGTCAGACTGTTGAAAATGAATGAATGGATGATTATTATGTTTATATTTATATTATTATATTAGAGGCACAAAGGTGACTCAGTTATATACTAGGAGACCCGAGTTTGATTCCACCCTCGGCCATCTCTGTGTGGAGTTTGCATGTTCTCCCCGTCCATGCGTGGGTTTTCTCCGGGTACTCCGGTTTCCTCCCACATTCCAAAAAACATGCTAGGTTAATTAGCGACTCCAAATTGTCCATAGGTATGAATGTGAGTGTGAATGGTTGTTTGTCTATATGTGCCCTGTGATTGGCTGGCCACCAGTCCAGGGTGTACCCCGCCTCTTGCCTGAAGACAACTGGGGTAGGCTCCAGCATCCCCCGCGGCACTCGTGAGGATAAGCGGTAGAAAATGAATGAATGAATAGTACATTTTTGGTGTTAAGTTGCTGTGTGATGAGTTTAATGTTGTTTGTAAGATGACACCATGAGTCAGACTGTTGAAAATGAATGAATGGATGATTATTATGTTTATATTTATATTATTATATTAGAGGCACAAAGGTGACTCAGTTATATACTAGGAGACCCGAGTTTGATTCCACCCTCGGCCATCTCTGTGTGGAGTTTGCATGTTCTCCCCGTGCATGCGTGGGTTTTCTCCGGGTACTCCGGTTTCCTCCCACATTCCAAAAACATGCTAGGTTAATTAGCGACTCCAAATTGTCCATAGGTATGAATGTGAGTGTGAATGGTTGTTTGTCTATATGTGCCCTGTGATTGGCTGGCCACCAGTCCAGGGTGTACCCCCCGCTTCTCCCCGAAGACAGCTGGGATAGGCTCCAGCACCCCCGCGACCCTCGTGAGGATAAGCGGTAGAAAATGAATGAATGAATAGTATATTTTTGGTGTTAAGTTGCTGTGTGATGAGTTAAATATTGTTTGTAAGATGACACCATGAGTCAGACTGTTGAAAATGAATGCACGGATGATTATTTGTTATTATATTAGAGGCAACAAAGGTGACTCAGTTATGTAGCCGCCGCCCCCCTCCCCCCACCTCCTCGCCCCAGCATCAAGGTGCGGTGCACCTGTTTTTGAACACTTGACCTCTGTAAAAAGACAAAGTGTGAATGGTTGTTTGTCTATATGTGCCCTGTGATTGGCTGGCGACCAGTCCAGGGTGTACCCTGCCTCTTGCCTGAAGACAGCTGGGATAGGCTCCAGCACCCCCGCGACCCTTGTGAGGGTAAGCGTTAGAAAATGAATGAATGAATAGTACATTTTTGGTGTTAAGTTGCTGTGCGATGAGCAACCCGCGACCCTTGTGAGGATAAGCGGTAGAAAATGAAAGAACTAATAGTACATTTTTGGTGTTAAGTGGCTGTGCGATGAGCAACCTGCGACCCTCGTGAGGATAAGCGGTAGAAAATTAATGAATGAATGAAGTCTAACTCTGATTGATGAAAAGGGGTCTCTAAACCCCCCAAAAAACAAGACGACCACCATTTCGAACACACAGATTCCTGATATTCTCTTTGCTGACTTGTATAAAGTTGAATTCATTTTGTACCGCTTGTCCGCTTATACATTTTTGGTGTTAAGTTGCTGTGTGATGAGGTTAATGTTGTTTGTAAGATGACACCATGAGTCAGACTGTTGAAAATGAATGAATAGATGATTATTTGTTATTATGGTGGACCCTCCCGACATTCTAGCCCCAGCATAAAGGTGCGGTCCCCCCACGACCCTCGTGAGGAAAAGCAGTAGAAAACTAATAAATGAATTAATGGTTGAAAAACATGGACGCCATCAAAAAAAATGTACGAATGACTGCATGCATGAGCTAGTTGCTAGGCTAGTTGATTACCACCTCCCCTGATACCATCACTTCCACCTCTGTCCCAGAAGTGATACAATTTGGAGTGGAAGCACTACCCCCCTCCACCCCCCAAATCCCATACAACAGATGGTCATCTCATCCCTCTCACAATCGAGAAAAGTGGAGCAACCAAACACAAACACGCACCTTGCTGGGAATTTAGATTACACAGCGCACACGCATGTAAAACTGCAGCCGCCATCCAACCCGATGACAGACGATCATTTTTAACATCACTTACATCGTAGTCGGTATTGACCAGCCGGAGGGCAAGTGCTTCATGGTGAAAACCTGAGTTGTCATGGTTAGATTGAGGTGCAGCATAAGATGGAAGGGGGGGGCACCGCAAGGCGAAAGTGGAAACCTTGCGGTGTCTATGTCGAAATTTGAAATCGGTATTCATGCTCTTTTGTGGTCATCGCATCCCTTGGAATTGCAATTTTTGCTACAATGGACTAGAATACAACTGAAAGATACTTTGAAAATACACTCACACAGCACAACTAAAAATATACTTTTACAGATAATTATTAAAAAATGTTTTTTTTTCGAAAAATTAGTCCACTTATCCTAACTGGTGTCTTGTGATGAACTTTCAGTCACGGGTGTTTATAAAAATAATCAATTTTATTCTGAAGGGGAATTTTTTGAAAGGGATCCTATTATGCTTTTTTCACTTTTCCGACCTATAAATTATGTTTGAATGTTGTATTATTCTGTTAAACCATTCCAAAGTTTCAGATAATAAGCTTTCTGGATTTGGAAGTACGCCCTGAAAGAAATTTGGGATGACTCAAAATGCTCTGTTTTGAAAGGGTGTGGTAAAACTGTTCCTTTGTGACATCACAGAGAGACGGATTTCCTTATATGGTTCACAGTTATGAAGCACTTAAAGCACTGTTAAAATATGTTGTTTAGGGTTAGAAACATGCTGCACAGTGGGCAAGTGGTTAGTGCGCAGGCGACCGCAGTTCAATTCCACACTCAGTGTGGAGTTTGTATGTTCTCCCCGTGCATGCGTCGTTTTTTTCCGGGTACTCTGGTTTCCTCCCACATTCCAAAAACATGCTAGGTTAATTAGCGACTCCAAATTGTCCATAGATATGAATGTGAGTGTGAATGGTTGTTTGTCTATATGTGCCCTGTGATTGGTTGCCGACAAGTCCAGGGTGTACCCCGCCTCTCGTCTGAAGACAGCTGGGATAGGCTCCAGCACCCCCGCCCCCCTCGATCTAATCACATATGTAGACAGCCTTAAAATATTACTGAGCAAGAACTGTAAAAGCGGATCCGTCCGTGGTAATAAAACGCATGATTCATTTTTAAAAAGGTTGTGTGCGACCAGAGCAATTAGTTTTTGTCAAGGCAGAGCCGGGAGGGGTGAGGGGGGGTGAAAAGCTGGGCCGGGGATTAAGGGCCGCCTCTGTCAAGCTATCGCTTCTAACCGTGTGGACCATTACGAGCGAGATAATACATGGCACAGAAAGGAGCCTAAATTAAGAATAGCAGGACGGAGTCAACACAAAGATGCAATTGTGTGCAGATTTTGTTATAGGATGCGTTCAATGTCGCATTTTTGAACAGGTCTCAATTTGTTTTAGCTTTTTAATAAAGATTTACTGTATTAATTGTCACCTCCGTGAATCTATCCAGGCTATTCTGCCTGCTTAATAACCTCAAAAATCCTTGTTCTGCAGAGACCCATTTTTTTGGCAGACATCCTGCACAGATGTGCGGTGTTGTGCTCCGAACGCAAACCATACCCACCCACATACACACACCTTGGCAGATATTCATTTAACCAATGGAACATTAAAGGCTGAATTCATTTAGGATATTCGCCAGGTTTTATAACACTAAAATAAAATAAAAAAAAACAGTGGTTCAGCAAATGTTGACAGTTTTAGAGTTATTGCTGTTTTAATTGTATTCTAAATAAATCCAGGCTGCACGGTGGTTGAGTGATTAGCGCTTAGGCCACACTACTAGGAGACCCGCGTTCAATCCCACCCTCGTCTATCTCTTTGTGGAGTTTGCATGTTCTCCCCGTGCATGCGTGGGTTTTCTCCGGGTACTCCGGTTTCCTCCCACATTCCAAAAACATGCTAGGTTAATTAGCGACTCCAAATTGTCCATAGGTATGAATGTGAGTGTGAATGGTTGTTTGTCTATATGTGCCCTGTGATTGGCTGGCCACCAGTCCAGGGTTTACCCCGTCTCTCGCTCGAAAACAGCTGGGATAGGCTCCCCGCGACCCTCGTGAGGATAAGCGGTAGAAAATGAATGAATGAATGGTATATTTTTGGTGTTAAGTTGCTGTGTGATGATGTTAATGTTGTTTGTAAGATGACACCTTGAGTCAGACTGTTGAAAATGAATGAATGGATGATTATTATGTTATTATATTAGAGGCAACAAAGGTGACTCAGTTATGTAGCCGCCGCCCCCACCCCCACCTCCTGGCCCCAGCACCTGTTTTTGAACACTTGACCTCCGTAAACAGACAAAGTGTGCTGCCATTGTTAAGTAGAGATGACAACGGTCCTGTAAGGAACTTTACTAAAAATAAAGACTTTCTGTTGAATTTGTGGGCTGCATGGCGGACAAGTGGTTAGCGCAGAGACCTCACAGTGGCGCCCCGAGTTCAATCCCACCCTCGGCTATCTCTGTGTGGAGTTTGCATGTTCTCCCCGTGCATGCGTGGGTCCTCCCACATTCCAAAAACATGCTAGGTTAATTAGCGACTCCAAATTGCCCATAGGTATAAATGTGAGTGTGAATGGTTGTTTGTCTATATGTGCCCTGTGATTGGCTGGTGACCTTGAAGACAGCTGGGATAGGTTCCAGCACCCTCCGCGACCCTCGTGAGGATAAGCGGTAGAAAATGAATGGTACCTTTTTGGTGTTAAGTTGCTGTGTGATGATGTTAATGTTTATAAGATGACACCATGAGTCAGACTGTTGAAAATTAATAAATGAATCAATAAATCTATAGCGATTAATAGCATGGAACTGAGATATTAGTCGTGTGTCCGGTGGTATATGAATGGCAGATGCATGCATGTGTTTGTACATTTGGCAACATGAAGTGGAAAGGGTATTAGATAAGTCAGAAAATGAATGAAAGCTGGCTTGAGCCATGCTGACAAGCCAAACAGTGAGGGAGCGAAGCCGTGTCGGATGCACTGTCTTACTTTATCCTCAGTGGACGTCTTCTAAATATCTCCAGACACTCGTGCCTGGGGTATTGTGATGCGAGCCTTGTAGTTTTATAAAACACAGACGTCGTGTCCCGCGTTGGCACAAGCAAGTCGGGAACTTGAATGTGCTGACAGATGAAAACAACGCTTATACGCGTACGCTCTGCGTTTTGCAAGCAAAGCGCCGCCGTTTCTACGGCGACGTCGCGCGAATGTCTTGTCACACAGTCATTAGAGCACACAAATTAGAATTCATTACACGCCGCGGGGGTTAATGGTCGGCCCCCGTTTGCCATTCTGAGTGTCGTCCTGTTTGCGAGCTCGGCGTCACAAAAAGAACTTTTCACCCTCTCCACTTTTCGCCTCGGTCACACTTTCCTTAATTACAGCAAAGCCTTGTCGTCGCTTCTTTTGTCCCCCGCCCCGCCTCTTTCCATCCCAGTGGGGCTATGAGTAGTCGTGCGGAATTAGAAACAGGATGAAAGCTTTACAGTGGTTCCCAATTAACATGCACGGTGTGATAGACTGGCGATGTGGCAACCATCAACATCACACACAATTTCTGATGCCCCGGCTCGTGTCTGTGAAGTTTCTTATGACAGGCCGGGGTACGGGATGTAGCGGAATGCTAAAATGGCTGCAGTGATTGAATCCCGGAGTTGATCCACGACTGAGTTGATTATACCCCATGTTCCCACAGTGAGGAACGTGTGCCCTTGGGTAGATATTTCTCATGTAAGCCTAAGTCATAACTGTGGTGGAGTCCGTAAGGGAACCATATACGAAAAAATTGACCGTTAAAAAAGCGAATATGTCAGTCCCAACATAAAATTGTGATGCCACAAAATATGCTCCAGACTGGTCAATACGTTACGTCAGGGGTTCCCAAACTTTACCAACTCAGGGCCCACTTGGAAATCTAAAAAATGTTTGCAGCCCAACATATTTTATTTTATTTTATTTTATTTTATTTTATTTTATTTTATTTTATTTTATTTTATTTTATTTTATTTTATTTTATTTTATTTTATTTTATTGCACTAGCTACATAAAAAAACCAAGTGGTTCAGCAAATATTGACAGTTTTAGAGTTATTACTTTTTTAATTGTATTCTAAATAAATCCAGGCTGCACGGCGGTCGAGTGGTTAGCGCGTAGACCTCACAGCTAGGAGACACAAGTTCAATTCCACCCTCGGCCATCACTGTGTGGAGTTTGCATGTTCTCCCCGTGCATGCGTGGGTTTTCTCCGGGTATTCCGGTTTCCTCCCACATTCCAAAAACATGCTAGGTTTATTAGCGACTCCAAATTGTCCATAGGTATGAATGTGAGTGTGAATGGTTGTTTGTCTATATGTGCCCTGTGATTGGCTGGCGACCAGTCCAGGGTGTAACCCGCCTCTTACCCTTAGACAGCTGGGATAGGCTCCAGCACCCTCGTGAGGATAAGTGGTAGAAAATGAATGAATGATTGGTACCTTTTGGGTGTTAAGTTGCTGTGTGATGATGTTAATGTTGTTTGTAAGATGACACCATGAGTCAGACTGTTGAAAATGAATGAATGGATGATTATTATTTTATTATATTAGAAGCAACAAAGGTGACTCAGTTATGTAGTAATAATAATAATAATAATAATAATAATAATAATAATAATAATAATAATAATAATAATAATAATAATAATAATAATAATAATAATAATAATAATAGGTTATTACTTGGGCCTATAAATATTTTTTAATTGTGCAATAAATATTTAACAATAAAAATACATTTAAAAATAATATTTGCAAAAATGAATCATATTTTTAATGACCTCTCATGGCCCAACTACAGTACCACCACGGCCTACCAGGGCGCCGCGGCCCACACTTCGGGAATCACTGCGTTACATGATTGGGTAGGCAGCAGATGTTAGAATTGAAACCGCAAATATGGTGCGAGATGAATATGAAGCGCTTTAAGAAGCGGAGAGATAAAAGGATGGAGAGGCAGATGGGGGAGATCGCATATGAGATAAAAGACCCACAGATTTAAAGTTCCGAGTTTAGAAACTTCAGTGGAATGTCTTTTTAAGATTGTTTTAAACGCATCACATTGTCAGCACAAACTGTAACCTGGAGTCAATTTTTTCCTGCCAAAACACTGTACTTGTTTTTTTGTTGTGTGTGTGGGCTTGTCGTTCCACTCACACTTTCCCAAATCTCCACAGCGCCTTTTCAGCACCGCCCGCTCCCACATGAACCACTTCCAAAACAACAATGACCCATCTTTTGCACACACCACTGGGGGATTCTTGATATCCATTTGCAGGGGGCTTGCATCATGCCGCTTCCTGTAACCCAAGGTCTTTGTAGCACCACATTCATGGCGGGGGTTGGGGGGGGGGGGGGGGTGTTTGTATGGGGGGTTTGATGAGAAGACTCTGGCCTGAAAGTGCTTAAGCTTGGGAAATGTCAGGATTTTAGCACTGACTATATCTTCTTGTCACATACACTCACATAGCACAACTAAAAAATTACACGCCACTCACAGATAACCATGGAAAAGGTCTTTGTAGCACCACATTCATGGTGGGTGTTGGGGGGGGGGGGTGTTGGGGGGGTGTTCTTGATGAGAAGACTCTGGCCTGAAAGTGCTTAAGCTTGGGAAATGTCAGGATTTTAGCACCGACTATATCTTCTTGTCACATACACTCACATAGCACAACTAAAAAAATTACACGCCACTCACAGATAACCCATGGAAAAGGTCTTTGTAGCACCACATTCATGGTGGGTGTTGGGGGGGGGGGGTGTTGGGGGGGTGTTTTTGATGAGAAGACTCTGGCCTGAAAGTGCTTAAGCTTGGGAAATTTCAGGATTTTAGCACTGACTATATCTTCTTGTCACATACACTCACATAGCACAACTAAAAAATTACATGCCACTCACAGATAACCCATGAAAAAGGTCTTTGTAGCACCACATTCATGGTGGGGTTGGGTTGGGGTGGTGTTGGGGGGGGGGGGGGGGGGGTTGATGAGAAGACTCTGGCCTGAAAGTGCTTAAGCTTGGGAAAATTCAGGATTTTAGCACCGACTATATCTTCTCATAAGGCCTTCTTGTCACATACACTCACATAGCACAACTAAAAATTACACGCCACTCACAGACAACTCATGGAAAAGGTCTTTGTAGCACCACATTCATGGTGGGGGGGGGGGGGGGTGTTTGGGGGGTGAGAAGACTGGCCTGAAAGTGCTTAAGCTTGGGAAAATTCAGGATTTTAGCACCGACTATATCTTCTCATAAGGCCTTCTTGTCACATACACTCACATAGCACAACTAAAAAATTACACGCCACTCACAGATAACCCATGGAAAAGGTCTTTGTAGCACCACATTCATGGTGGGGGTTGGGGGGGTGTTTGGAGGAGGGGGGTTGATGAGAAGACTCTGGCCTGAAAGTGCTTAAGCTTGGGAAATTTCAGGTTTTTAGCACCGACTATATCTTCTCATAAGGCCTTCTTGTCACATACACTCACACAGCACAACTAAAAATTACACGCCACTCACAGATAACTCATGGAAAAGGTCTTTGTAGCACCACATTCATGGTGGGGGGGGGGTGTTTGGGGGGGTGAGAAGACTGGCCTGAAAGTGCTTAAGCTTGGGAAATTTCAGGATTTTAGCACCGACTATATCTTCTCATAAGGCCTTCTTGTCACATACACTCACATAGCACAACTAAAAAATGACACGCCACTCACAGATAACTCATGGAAAAGGTCTTTGTAGCACCACATTCATTGTGGGGTTTGGGGTGGGGGGTTTTGGGGGTGGGGGTGTTGATGAGAAGACTCTGGCCTGAAAGTGCTTAAGCTTGGGAAATTTCAGGTTTTTAGCACCGACTATATCTTCTCATAAGGCCTTCTTGTCACATACACTCACATAGCACAACTAAAAAATTACACGCCACTCATAGATAACCCATGGAAAAGTACTGAGAAGCAAAGATAGTGAACAAGACAGCCTATCAGCATAGTTCGAGGCAGTTCGAGGCAGTCTCTCTCCTTCTATCTTTTACTTTCCAGGCACACATGCTTAAGTTTCTATTGCTAGAGGGTAACGGCTACTTCTACATGTAATCTTCGTACCTTCATTCTGGACTCTTCCTCCATGTTCCTTGTCGATGCACATTCCAGTGCTGCAACTACATATACAGGTCTTGTTTTTTAAACTTGAAATTGTTAGTGACTCCTCCAATAGCGAGTGGTCGCAAGAACTGTGAAGAAAGGCTTAAAGAGAAGAAACGGTTGGTTGGACGCAGCACAGTGGACAAGTGGTGAGCGCACAGGTCTCGCAGCAAGGAGACCCAACTTTGATTCCACTCTCGGCCATCTCTGTGCGAAGTTTGCATGTTCTCCCTGTGCATCGTGGGTTTTTTCCAGGTACTCCGGTTTCCTCCCACATTCCAAAAACATGCTAGGTTAATTAGCGACTCCAAATTGTCCATAGGTATGAATGTGAGCGTGAATGGTTGTTTGTCTATATGTGCTCTGTGATTGGCTGGCGACCAGTCCAGGGTGTACTCCGCCTCTCGCCCGAAGACAGCTGGGATAGGCTCCAGCACCCCCGCCATCCTCGTGAGGATAAGCGGTAGAAAATGAATGAATTTAGAACATAGAAAACAACCATTTTTAGAAAAGAACCATTTTTAGATGTTTTTCTATGCGTTAAATTCATCACACAGCAACTTAACACCCAAAAAAAGGTTCATTCATTCATTCATTTGCTTATCCTCACCATGGTCGCGGGGGGTGCTGGAGCCTATCCAAGCTGTCTTCGGGCGAGAGGCGGGGTACACCCTGGACTAGTCGCCAGCCAATCACAGGGCACATATAGACAAACAACCATTCACACTCACATTCATATCCAAATTCCACACAGAGATGGAATCGAACTCGGGTCTCCTAGCTGTGTGGGCTAAGCGTTAACCATTCGTCCACCGTGCAGCCTTGTCTAAACTTCATTCATTCATTTTCTACCGCTTTTCCTCACGAGGGTCGTGGGGGGTGCTGGAGCCTATCCCAGCTGTCTTCAGGCAAGAGGCGGGGTACACCCTGGACTGGTCGCCAATCAGCCAATCACAGGGCACATATAGACAAACAACCATTCACACTTACATTCATACCCAAATTCCACACAGAGAGGTGGAATCGAACTCGGGTCTTCTAGCTGTGTGGGCTATGCGCTAACCACTCAACCACCGTGCAGCCTTGTCTAAACTTGTTTCATGCTTATTCTGTGTCAGACCCTAGAACTCTGATTGTTTTCTTGGGGAAAAATACTTACGTTTGATTCCCAAGTTATCCGGTATTTGAGTACGTTTTTTTTGCAGAACATTATCTGATAATGCTGGGCATACATTTCACCGTAACACTTTACAAATCTTTACTCGCCATTTTTATGTCAATGCATAGTCAAAATGGTCGGCACTGCTGCTATTTTATTTTTTTTATTCGTCTGAGAGTAGATTGAGAGCTCAAGTGGAAAGGAAAGATCTGAGGTCGACAAAGGGGCTAAAAAGATGGCTGAGGAGTCTATCTGGGATGAACAGACTTCAGCACAAGGACCACGGGAGAATCAAAGGCTTTTGAAGTGAGAATCACAGCTGTATAATTTTCCAGCAATTGAGACCATTAGTTCCCCCCCCCCCCCCCCCCCCCCTTCTCTCATATAGTAGGTCCTGATAGAGGAGGAGTCCCGCCCCACGGAATTACAGCGCTACACTTTGATCCAAACTATCCCTGTTTAACATTGTTCTGTAGTTAATGAAGGGTAACTTCAATGGGATATCATTCAACCCCAGTGGATTTGAATTTAAGCCAAAGGATGGACACACACATTTCCGGGTGGGTATTCCCATAGGGAAGTGGTTCTGAATTATTATTATTATTATTTTTTTTTTCCCAATTTGTTGACTTTATGTTGCTCACTTCAAACACATTGCAAATATTTTTTTCCAGATACCAAAACCTTAACTATTGTGCTGTAACTGCGGCTTTTTGTTCAATTCCCATACAAAACAATGTTTTATATTTGTCCCCATATATTTATTTTATTTTCAGAAAATTACACTTTTTTTTCTTGTAATATTAGGATTTTGTTCCCATAATATTTTCAATTTAATTTTAATTAATTTTAATTATTAATTAATTTAATTCTTCTTCTAAAATTGTAACTTATTCTCATTTTTTGTCATGGTATAATGACTTTATAAAATAATGTAATGTTTCTCATAATTTTAACTCTAACAATAATTACATTTATTTTTAATTTAATGTTTTAATTATGCCTTTTTAATTTTAATATTTATATTTGTCCCCATATATCGCAGCTTTATTTTCAGAAAATTACACCCTTTTTTCTTGTAATATTAGGATTTTGTTCCCATAATATTTTCAATTTAATTTGAATTAATTTTAATTATTAAATAATTTAATTATTCTTCTAAAATTGTAACTTATTCTCATTTTTTGTCATAGTATAATGACTTTAGAAAATAATGTAATGTTTCTCATAATTTGAACTGTAACAGTAATTAAATTTATTTTAATTTAATGTATTAATTATACCTTTTTAATTCTAATATTTATATTTGTCCCCATATATTGCAGCTTTATTTTCAGAAAATTACACCTTTTTTCTTGTAATATTAGGATTTTGTTCCCATAATATTTTCGACTTAATTATCCTTCTGAAATTGTAACTTATTCTCATTTTTTGTCATAGTATAATGACTTTAGAAAATATCATCATTTTAACTCTAACAATAATTAAATTTATTTATTTTTATTTATTTATTATTTTTTTTGTCCCGTCCAGCCATTGGGGCAGATATAGTATTGTTGATCTAAATGCCCTTACATGCTAAGGTTATTATTATCAATTATTATAAACAAAAAAAAAATCCTGAATATTATTAAGAAGTTTATGGTTCTTGTATCTGTACAAAGCACTGTAGGAGTTGCTGGCAGCAGCATAACCTTGAAAGCACCGCTATAGGGTATTGTGGTCCCAATACTTTTGCCGACATATTACTGCTAATTCAATGCATTTTTGAAAATAAGAGCACCATTATCTGCGACTTATCTTCAGTTGCCCACTGCTGTCAAACAATGAAGAATCGTCTTCATAAAGTCAAAATGGCCTCTTCACCCTGAGAAATTTGTCACAACTTCCAGGCTCTTGTCTTATTATCATTTCCCCCAGACAGTCAGACTGAGTGCTCTCAGGAGCGGGCTTGTTTTAATGTACTGTTCGTGCCTTATCTCTGCAGGCCAGCATGGTGCAGAGAATACCATCGACAGGTATATGTATGTGATGAAACCATAGTCAGCGTTTTATGGCGGCACGGGCAACTGGCAGCATTTACATATGACATTTAAATCCAGGGTTAGAAATGAAGTAGAAAACAGCCCTTTTACTGAATACATTTTCGGATTAAGTATGAGACATTTGGCGTCCTTGTTAATTAAATCTTTACTTTTGCTCTTTCTGTTTTGACTCGGTCAGTGACATGACTAGCGATCTAGTATTTATGCTCATGGTTATCTGAATTTAGCATGAAAGTTAAGCTTGTGAGCGAGAAAAATGTATTTTTAACTCTAATTGTGCTATGTGAGTGTGTGTCATGGAAGCATTGCTATGTATGGACGCTATGAGACGTGTGGTCATATTGTCTAACACAGACATGTAATATAGATATCCTTAACAGTGTACACTTAAGAATTGTGTAACTCTAGTTATGCTATGTGAGTGTGTGTCATGGAAGCATTGCTATGTATGGATGCTATGAGACGTGTGGTCATATTGTCTAATACAGACATGTAATACAGATATACTTAATGTTGTACACTTATGAGTGTTGTGTAACTCTAGTTATGCTATGTGAGTGTGTGTCATGGAAGCATTGCTATGTGACGCTATTAGACTGAGCCCAAACGTGTGGTTATATTATCTAACACAGACATTTAATACAGATATCCTTAATGTTGTACACTTAAGAGTGTTGTGTAACTCTAGTTATGCTATGTGAGTGTGTGTCATTGAAGCATTGCTATGTATGGATGCTATAAGACTGAACCTAAACGTGTGGTTATATTGTCTAACACAGACATTTAATACAGATATCCTTAATGTTGTACACTTAAGAGTGTTGTGTAACTCTAGTTATGCTATGTGAGTGTGTGTCATGTAAGCATTGCTATGTGACGCTATTAGACTGAACCTAAATGTGTGATTATATTGTCTAACACAGACATGTAATATAGATATCCTTAACGGTGTACACTTAAGAGTGTTGTGTAACTCTAGTTATGCTATGTGAGTGTGTGTCATGGAAGCATTCGTATCGGACGCTATTAGACTGAACCTAAACGTATCATAATATGGAACACAGACATGTAATAGAAATATCTATAACATTTTGTATTTGAGTGTTTTGTAACTCTAGTTATGCTATGTGAGTGTGTCTCATGGAAGCATTTGTATGGACGCTATTAGACTGAACCTAAAATTATCATAATATGCAACACGGACATGTAATACAGATATCCTTAACATTGTACACTTATGAGTGTTGTGTAACTCTAGTTATGCTATGTGAGTGTGTGTCATGGAAACATTTCTATGGGACGCTATTAGACAGAACCTAAACATTTCATAATATGGAACACAGACATGTAATACAGATATCCATAGCATTTTATATTTGTGAGTGTTTTGTAACTCTACATAGTTATGCTATGTGAGTGTGTGTAATTGGAGCATTTCTATGAGACACTATTAGACTGAAATTAAACGTATCATAATATGTAACAAATGTGTAGTACAGATTCTAAATGTTTTATACTTAAGGGTTGTGAAACTCTAGTTATGCTATGTGAGTGTATGTCATGGAAGCATTTGTATGTGACGCTATTAGACTGAACCTAAAATTATCATAAGATGGAACACAAAACATGTAATACAGATATCCATAACATTTTATATTTATGAGTGTTTTGTAACTCTAGTTATGCTATGTGAGTGTGTCTAATGGGAGCATTCTTATGTGGAACTATTAGACTGAAGCTAAATGTATCATAATATGTAACAGACATGTAAAAAAGATTCTTAATGTTTTATATGGATGAGTGTTGTGTAACTCTAGTTATGCTATGTGAGTGTGTGTCATGGAAGCATTCCAATGGGCCACTTTTAGACTGAACCTAAATGTATCATAATATGGAACACAGACATGTAATACAGATATCCGTAAACATTTTATATTTATGAGTGCTTTGTAACTTTAGTTATGCTATGTGAGTGTGTGTCATGGAAGCTTTTGTATGGGACGCTATTAGACTGAACCTAAATGTATAATAATGTGCAACACATGTGTAAAACAGATTCTTAACGTTTTATACGTATGAGTGTTGTGACACTTTAGTTATGCTATGTGAGTGGATGTCAAATTTTGAACTAATTTGGCTAAAAACCACAAACTGTGGATGTTTTGTAGGAGACGAGTTAGCATTGCAATTTTGTTTTTGAGTTGACTTTATCTGAATTTCCAGTTCCTGAATGAATGGCAACATGGAAATATTACAGAGATTGATCAATTCCGTCAGCCATGTAATGTTTTGAATCATTAACTCAGACGTTAATGTTTGCTCTGGAATATCCCCAACAACTTGCATTCCATTTTCTCAGCTCATATGCAGAAAATGGCAATTCTTTACAGAAAAAAAAAAAAAAAACAACAACGTATGAGAAAAAAAACTGCCAACAGTCTCTCTCTCCATCTAATAGATGGCTGCTGACAGAAACCCAATTAAGCTCTTTGATCACCCCACTGTTCGGGAAATGAGAAGATTGATAGCATTTTGTTTGGCAGATCAAAGTGCCGACACGGTGTATTAATATAGCTGTCGGAACCACTAAAAACACACACTGTATGAACTCTACAATCAGTATGCGGTTTGAAAAAACTATCACACTGCGATGATGGTCCCTCGCGGATTTAGGTTTTTTTTTTTTTAGCTTTGTCAGATTAGTTTTGGTCAGGAACTCATTTTTCTCATAGGAGCAGCCTATGCGGGGGGGACTTAGAAAATCCCAGTGGGACATTCTCAAAGCAATTTATGTTTTACAATGTAAGAAAAATATGTTGTATCGCATTATGTGTTAAGATTTCCTACTCATGAAACCTATTGAATAAGTGCAGAGTTGCTGTATTTGTATGTTTGTTCTCAACTGGGAATTAAACACCCAATTAGCACTCAATTAGCTGCTTAGATTAAAACAGTGAGGGAAGTCTTAAGGCGGGACAGAGGATTTATTCATTCGCGGCATGCGGGCAGGAAACCATGCAAGTATTCAACGGTTTAGCCACTGCAAACCTCACGGATTTGCAGTATTTGGTATCGAACACATTTATATCTGGTAGTGAGTGCAGCTGAGATGATAACATTAACAAGTGTTTACTTTAGTGATGGTTGCAAAATATAAAACCATGAATTATTGTGTGGGAAATATGGGGTAATAACTATAAAAGCAATCTTCACTCGCTAAATGTACTGCAAAAAAGGTCAGTAAGGATAATTCATAATGCCGCCTACAGAGAATATACTAATGTCTTATTTCCAAAATCACAAATACTTCAACTTGCTGATTATAGTTAATCTTAAAAAAAATAATAAAATAAAGTAAAATAAAATAAAACTAAAATACTAAAAAAAATAATAAAAACAAAAATAAAAAAATGAAAAAATAATAAAATAACTATAAAAGCAATCTTCACTCGCTGAATGTACTGCAAAAAAGGCCAGTAAGGATAATTCATAATGCCGCCTACAGAGAATATACTAACTCCTTATTTCTAAAATCACAAATACTTAAACTTGCTGATTATAGTTAATCTTCAAAAATAAATAAAAAAAATAAAAATTAATAAAATAAAGTAAAATAAAATAAAACTAAAATACTAAAAAATAATAAAAACAAAAATGAAAAAAAAAATAAAAATTAATAAAATAACTATAAAAGCAATCTTCACTCGCTAAATGTACTGCAAAAAAGGCCAGTAAGGATAATTCATAATGCCGCCTACTGAGAATATACTAACTCCTTATTTCTAAAATCACAAATAATTAAACTTGCTGATTATAGTTAATCTTCAAAAAAAAAAAATTAAAAAATAAAAATTAATAAAATTAAGTATAAAAAATTAAATTAAAATACTAAAAAATAATAAAAACAAAAATAAAAAATAAAAATTAATAAAATAACTATAAAAGCAATCTTCACTCGCTAAATATACTGCAAAAAAGGCCAGTAAGGATCATTCATAATGCCGCCTACAGAGAATATACTAACTCCTTATTTCTACAATCACAAATAATTAAACTTGCTGATTATAGTTAATCTTGAAAAAAATTAGAAAAAAAATAAAAATTAATAAAATAAAGTAAAATAAAATAAAACTAAATAACGAAAAATAATAAAAACAAAAATAAAAAAAGAAAATAAAATAAAGTAAAATAAAATAAAACTAAAATACTAACAAATAATAAAAAATAAAACTTAAATTATATTCGGAAAGCAGGAAGTGAACAAATATAACAGTTACTAATTGTAAAAGTACCAGATGGAGGGGTAGGATTTAATAAGCTTTGCTTCTTCCTACTCCTTTTGGACATGTGGAACTGTGAACTGATTATGTGATGCATTCAATTGTAATCTGATGCATGTTCAAATGAAATAAAACCATTACCATTACCATAAATTTGTTTATGCTCAACCTATTGTACTTTTTCTGCCATATTTGCCATAGAAACAAATAACATAGAAACGATTTAATTACATTTTTTTTTCAAAGGCAGAATTGACTGTGTTGGGTCTGTGAGTGTGTAAGAAACAGGGATGAAAGCCAAAAACAAACAAATACCCTTTGGTATTTGCTCATTGCGAGGAAATAGAATGCTGTGGATAAATTCCAGCAGACTCATTACATCAGTCTGTTCAATTTCAGACTTCAGCAGTCGGTGTCCCAGTGAAATAATGGAGAAGTCAAAGTGGCCGACTCCACTTACAAGCTCCTCGGGCAAATAGAAATGTGTGTCCTGCTTCAACTGACATGCATTGACTTTTTACAATTGTTTCACAAATATTTTGGCGAGATCTGTGTTTTTGGGGGGTGGGGGAGTTGCGGATCTTTTTGATTTGCATGCAGCATTTTTTAGTCGGTATTCATCTTTAGTCGTATATTCATTCATTTTCTACCGCTTATCCTCGCTTATTAAGTTAAGAGAATAAATGGTTGGTTGGCAGCAGACAGTTGTGCAAAATGCAAGATGAAGAATTATAATTCAGAAGTCTAACTCAGTACGGTGTACGAGTGGTTAGCGTGCAGGCCTCACAGCAAGTAGACCGGAGTTCGATTCCACCCTCGGTCATCTCTGTGTGGAGTTTGCATGTTCTCTCCGTGCATGTGTACATTCCAAAAACATGCTAGGTTAATTAACGACTCCAAATTGTCCATAGGTATGAATGTGAGTGTGAATGGTTGTTTGTCTATATGTGCCCTGTGATTGGCTGGCGACCACTCCAGGGTGTACCCCGCCCCCTCCCGAAGATAGCTGGGATAGGCTCCAGCACCCCCCACGACCCTCGTGAGGATAAGCGGTAAAAAAAAAGAATGAATGAATGATACCTTTTGGGTGTTAAGTTGCTGTGTGATGAATTTAGAGCATAGAAAACCATCTAAAAATGGTTCTTAACATTATTAGAGCCCTCTATACATGAAATAACACCTCTATAGTCACCTTTACACTTATATTAGCCAAATGTAGTGGTCATAATACGATAAAATAAGACATAATATAGACTCATTCCGGCTGCATGGCGACTGAGTGGTTAGCGCACAAGCCTCACAGCAAGGAGACCCAAGTTTGATTCCACCCGCGGCCATCTCTGTGTGGAGTTTGCATGTTCTCCCCGTGCATGCGTGGGTTTTCTCCGGGTACTCCGGTTTCCTCCAACATTCCAAAAACATGCTAGGTTAATTAGCGACTCCAAATTGTCCATAGGTATGAATGTGAGTGTGAATGGTTGTTTGACTATATGTGCCCTGTGATTGGCTGGCCACCAGTCCAGTATGGGATAGCTGGGTATGGGATAGGCTCCAGCACCACCCGCCCCCCCTCCGCGACCGTTGTGAGGATAAGCGGTAGAAAAAAGAATGAATGAATGGTGTTAAGTTGCTGTGTGATGAATTTAGAGCATAGAAAACCATCTAAAAATGGTTCTTAACATTATTAGAGCCCTCTATACATGAAATAACACCCCTGTAGTCACCTTTACACTCATATTAGCCAAATGTAGTTGTCTTCATAAGAGAAAATTTGGAGTTGCTAATTAACCTAGCATGTTTTTGGAATGTGGGAGGAAAACGGAGTACCCTTGGAAAACATGCAAATTCCACACCGAGATGGCGAGGGTGGGATTGAACTCGGGCTGTTAGGTCTGCATGCTAACCACTCGACCGCCGTGCAACCTATCTTTAGCCGTATGCTATCTAATTAATAACCCAAAATAAATAAAGAAATAATAACATAGTCGAAGTAGGTACATGAATAAAAATTATATTCAGTGTTGACTGCATTAGGGCTTGACACTGAGATTTGCATAATGCATTTAAAAGTCTCATGTGAACAGCCTGCACGGCGCAGAAGAAACAGTACAGTGCAAAAGAAAAAAATACAAAAATATATCTTCTGGTACTATTATGGAGTACTAAGAAACCACTCAGACATATCTGTAGTTTGAGGGAAAAGGGCCTCCACTCGTTCATTCAAATAGAGTTCAATTGGATTCTCCATGATAAGAAATGGCGTGGCATTAAAAGAAGTTACTCCTTATCTGGGTATTCTTTCTTTCTATAGGGCTAAGGCTGCTGGCAGACCCCCATGCTTATGTAAGGGGGGCACTTCACACTTCAAATGTAGCAATTGGAGTTTACAGAAAGAAATTCCCCCTTTTTGGGACGGGGTCCCAAAACCCCCAAAAACAAATAAAAATACTTTGTATTGTATTATATGATTGACATTAGTGCCGTTTAACTTGGTCATTTCTTGAATCCAGTTCATGGCCGCATGTTGCGCACAGAGTTTGATCCCGCACCCCCCTACCCCCATATGACACAGGGGGAACCTTTTGGCAGGGGTCCCAAAACCCCCCAAAACAAATTAAAATACTTACTTGTATTGTATTATGATTGACATTGTTGTCGTTTAACGTTGTCATTTCTTGAATCCAGTTCATGTGGGTTGGGTGACGGGGGCAGCAGACAAAGTAGGGAAACCCAGACTTCCACCCTTTGACAGGGGTCCCAAAACCCCCCAAAAACAAATTAAAATACTTTTTTTTGTTGTATTATGGTTGACATTGGTGCGATTTAACTTGGTCATTTCTTGAATCGAGCTTATGTTAAGCACAACGTTTCATCCCGCATCCTCCCCCCGCCCCCATATGACACAGTATAGGGTGGAACCCTTTGTCAGGGGTCCCAAACCCCCCCAAAACAAATTAAAATATTTTTTTGGTTGTAATATGATTGACATTGGTGCTGTTTAACTTGATCATTTCTTGAATCGAGTTCATGGCCGCATGTTACGCACAGTGTTTCATCCCACCCCCTCCCCCCGCCCCCATATGACACAGTATATGTGAAACACCACGGCTAACTTCTTGGACTTAGCTAGGTCTCAGTTAAAGAGAACAGACCCACGTTAGTCTGAAATCAGATTGATCCAATTATTGTCTTCCACTTATCTGAGGTTGGGTCACGGGGGCAGCAGACAAAGTAGGGACACCCAGACTTCCACCCTTTGGCAGGGGTCCCAAAACCCCCAAAACAAATTAAAATACTTTTTTTTGTTGTATTATGATTGGCATTGGTACCGTTTAACTTGATCATTTCTTGAATCCAGTTCATGGTCGCATGTTACGCACAGAGTTTGATTCCGTACCCTCCCCCCCACCCCCATATGACACAGTATATGTGAAACACCACGGCTAACTTCTTGGACTTAGCTAGGTCTCAGTTAAAAAGAACAGATCCACGTTAGTCTGAAATCAGATTGATCCAATTATCGTATTCCACTTATCCAAGGTTGGGTCACGTGGGCAGCAGACAAAGTAGGAAAACCAAGAATTCCATCCTTTGGCAGGGGGTCCCAAAACCCCCAAAACAAAATTAAAATACTTTTTTGTTGTATTATGATTGACATTGGTGCCGTTTAACTTGCTCATTTCTTGAATCGAGTTTATGGCCGCATGTTGAGCACAGCGTTTCATCCCGCACCCCCCTTCCCCAAACTTACCCCCTTTGGCAGGGGTCCCAAAACCCCAAAAACAAATGAAAATACTTTGTATTGTATTATATGATTAACATTGGTGCTGTTTAACGTGATCATTTCTTGAATCCAGTTCATGGTTCATGTTGTGCACAGTGTTTGATCCCCACCCCCATATGACACAGTATAACGCTGTGCACCATGTTAACAATGATTCCA
This sequence comes from Doryrhamphus excisus, assembly GCF_030265055.1. Taxonomy (NCBI): domain Eukaryota; kingdom Metazoa; phylum Chordata; class Actinopteri; order Syngnathiformes; family Syngnathidae; genus Doryrhamphus; species Doryrhamphus excisus. The sequence goes on from NC_080486.1 coordinate 4,235,223, forward strand.
TGTATGCAAATCAAATTAAATGCCAGTACCTCAGCAATTTATCGCCTGCAAATGTACAAATTTGATAGAATTTGAGCAAAAGGGCAAAGCCTCCCCAAAGGTTTTTTGTAAGGATACCACCATCATTATTTCCACTTCGAATAGAAACTGACTGGAAAATACAACTTTTACCTCATATTGGCAAAATGAAGATACATAATTTTGAGTCACGTAGCATAAATTCAGACGTCCTTGAATAGCAACATTCCGCTTTTGCTGTAAAATTTAACAAAATATTATATATCACTAAGCAATGGATCGAGTTTCATCCACATCAAAGTACATGTCACAGAATCATGCCCCACTCAGACACCGAACAGACACACAAAACGCTGCGTTCAAGGCCGGCCCGGGATCTTTTTAACCATCAGTCAAATGCTGTTCTCATTTGTACTCGCAGCTTCGCATGCGTCTTCCGGCTTCAAACACTCTACGAGTTGACATTTCCTTCAGAGTCTCGTTGTTCATGACACAGATGCTTTGCCCCCCCCACCCAACCCCCTCAATGCAGCTGCAGGAATATAACAACAAACCTGGTTTGTTTTGACACTCGGTGCTCCGTGTCTTATTATAAAGTATCCCGGAGGCATCACACCTGGAGGTACTGACAAAAGGGACAGTGGATGAGCTATAAACTCTCTTTTATTGTTTTTTTTTTTGTTTTGTTTTGTTTCGAACTTCCTTCCTGTTTAGAGATAGTCGAGGAAGAAAGCTGAGGTGTCTTTTGAAGCCGTCTTTAGATGAATGGCGCACGATGTGTCATCTACACAACTACAAGCCCATTAAGTAATGATGGTATTATGATCATTATCAAGGTCCCATCAGGACAGCAACATTAGCAACATTAGCAACATGAGTCATGCTCACATTTAACAGAAACATCACGCAAAGGATGGCGTGTTGGCTGAAAGAAAAAGGAAATGATCAAAACGTCTGGCAGTCTGCTTTCCTCCAAAGTGGTGCTGAAGTGGTCTATGGAGACCAGGGATGGGTAAACTACGGCTCCGGGGCCCACATCCAGCCCACCAAGTGTTTGAATACGCCGGCCCGTTCTTTCTAAAGTATTTCATTTAAACTTAACATACAATCTGGCATCATGGCTTGAGCGAACCTTTTGATGTGGTCTTTTGTTTACAAAGTGCTCCTGAAAAAAGGGACACAAAATAAAATAAAATAAAATAAAATAAAATAAAATAAAATAAAATAAAATAAAATAAAATAAAATAAAATAAAATAAAATAAAATAAAATAAAATAAAATAAAATAAAATAAAATAAAATAAAATAAAATAAAATAAAATAAAATAAAATTTGGCCTGTGATTGGCTGGCCACCAGTCCAGGGTGTACCCCGCCTCTAGCCCGAAGACAGCTGGGATAGGCTCCAGCACCCCCGCGACCCTTGTGAGGATAAGTGGTAGAAAATGAATAAATTAATAATAATAATAATAATAATCTGTACTTTACTTTACTTTACTTTACTTTACTTTAGCCCTGTGATTGGCTGGCGACCAGTCCAGGGTGTACCCCACCTCTCGCCCGAAGACAGCTGGGATAGACTCCAGCACCCCCACAACCCTCGTGTGGAAAATCAGTAGAAAATGAATGAATTTATTTTATTTTATTTTATTTTATTTTATTTTATTTTATTTTATTTTATTTTATTTTATTTTATTTTATTTTATTTTATTTTATTTTATTTTATTTTATAAAAGTGCACATATAGCAGATTGCATGACGCTTTTACAGATACAATAATTCCAGGTGGACAGTTATTTTATTTTAGGGTTATTATTATTTAGGGTTAGGGTAGGGTAGGGTTATTAAATTTTATTAAATTTTATTAAATTTTATTAAATTTTATTAAATTTTATTAAATTTTATTAAATTTTATTAAATTTTATTAAATTTTATTTAATTTTATTTAATTTTATTTAATTATCTCAAAGTAGCATCATAGCAGATTGCATGATGCTTTTACAGATACAATAATTCCAGGTGGTGTTACATGTAAAAAATATAGTCTGGCCACCCGTCAATTTTGTTAAATCAATGCAGCCCACGAGTTTCTACGGCAACAAGTGTACATTTTGCTTAAATATGCATTTTAAAAAAAAATAAAACAAATGGTTTTTAGAGTTAAAATGACACATATATGTGGTAGGCTGTTATAACTGGTGTGTTTATATACGTATATGGCATTTACACCACGCTTGACTGTTATTGTTATTGAAGCCATTGAGTCCAAATGCGGTACTCTACTCTTCCCCAACCGGCACAGATGTTGATTCAATCCCCCACTCGTTTTTTGCCGTGGAAAGAACAACATGTACAAGGAAAGAACACACTTGCTCCATTGTTGTCTACTGAGTCATGTTCCTCTTTGTTGAAATCAATGGCGGGTTATTATCTCGTCTCATGCTATTCATGTAACTCCATGATGCCTACACACATATAAACACACAATATGGTGAACTTTACAGCCTGGTGGAAAGTTAATAACGAATCCAAAGGAGCGCATCAGCTGCTATCAACACGGGGATCTTTCAAGAAGACGAGTATTGAAAAAAATGAGCGTTTGATGTTCTGATACTAATTTGGCTTATTAATGCAAGGGAGGATTCCCCCATTAATGCCAAGAGTCTTGATAGCGCCGGAGCCTCCGGCAAGAGATGAATGATTCTCACATTTTAGCACAGCTCTGCAAGACCCCCCCCCCTCCACCCCCCATCCCCTCTTACATATCTGTGACATTTCCACCAGAGAAGGCAGTAATTTCCAGAGTGACAGACCGCATCCCTCACTCTCTTATCCTCGACTATCTTTATTCTTTTTTTTCCCTTTTTTCGCCCAATCACTCACTTTCTTACGAGTTTTTCTTCCCAGCTTTGCCCTTTTTGGAGTTCCCACTCCAAGCTTCTAATTCCGTCCATCTTCATTTTAGTGACCTTTTTTCCCCTCATCCCCCCATCCCCTCCTCCTTCTTTTGCTCTTTTCTTGCTTCTCACGTCTGTCACAATCTCTCTTAAGAGTGATCATCTTAAGTCGCTACCTCGACTGTCAAGCGCTTTTCCTTATCCCGATGAACCTTTCCACTACCTGTGACCTCCGACACTCGATCGGGTCAGTTTAATTCATCTGCTTTTTTTTTTTTTTTCTTCTCTGCCATACGCTCTCACACTCAGCCGCGAGGCTTTGTTTCGTAGGCGGGCCATACAAGGATGCTGACAAAGGTGAGCGAGAGCATATTTAAAATGTCACCGCCAAAGTGGCAAAAGGTCATATGGAAAGTAAGAGACTCCCAGCGCTGTTGAGACGGACTGCTAAACAGGCATCTGTGGTTTAGTTGTCTGTTGTTTGTGGTTGCAGACAAGCATGCATATGCATGGCTGCATCTGCCCAGGGGTGTGTGTGCATGTGTGTGTGTGTGTGTGTGTGTGTACAAGTCAGTGTTGTGGTTCTATATACCACAGAGAAAATATACAATGAGTGGCATTCAAGCTTTACTGCGTATGAGTGCCACCATCAAGTGTGTTGGAGATAACTTGTCTCTTATGTTGGATTTTTGCAGAATTGTTGTCATTCAGCCACAATGGAGCGACTTCTTAAAGTCAGGACTTCGACCAGGCCACTCTAGTTTTGTATTTCTTTCTCAGAATCAGAATTAGAATCCTTCCTCCTTTCCTCGCAGGAAAGTACACTAATCCCTCATTCATCGAGGTTAATTGGTTCCAGACCTGACAGCGATTAGGGAATTCCGTATTTATTATTGAACTATTCATAGTTGGAGCATAAAAAGCAGTTTGACCTTTTTAAAAATATCTTTAACATCATTAGAACCCTCTTGACATGAAATAGCACCGCTTCCATTTGTATTACCCGATATAGTAGACATAATAAGACTTATAAGAAAATAAGACTTGTGTGTTGCTGTAAATATGTACCCGTGTTCAAGCAGCTGAGTTGGGGGCAGACAGGAAGTGACATTGGGGGTTCAGAGTTGAGTTTTAGCTTGACATGGATTACGGTTTATGTTGTAAAAGTGACTATAGAGGTGTTATTTTGTGTATAGAGACCTCTGAATAAAACAAAACAAAGTCAGTGACTGATGCACGATCGTGCCCATTGTCTTGAAGCAAAAATGTTCCATGCAGTTATGAAACAAGTTTAATATTGCAAGGTGCACACTGGAACATATTGTAAAGGTGACTATAGAGGTGTTATTTTGTGTATAGAAGAATAAATATTAGAGATGCGCGAGTACGCCACTATAAGTATATTTCGGTGATTCATGCAAACATAGCAATAAACATAACAATTATCTCTCAGACTTGTTGTATTTTTCTTAAAAGCACTGCGTTCACGAGTACAAGTAGTTTTCCAACTGACTTAATATTACTAAAGCAGAAAACAAAACAAATAAAGTCAGTGACTGATGCACGATCGTGCCCATTGTCTTGAAGCAAAAATGTTCCATGCAGTTATGAAACAAGTTTAATATTGCAAGGTGCACACTGGAACATATTGTAAAGGTGACTATAGAGGTGTTATTTTGTGTATAAAAGAATAAATATTAGAGACGACCGAGTACGCCACTATATGTATCTTTCGGTGATTCTTGCAAACATGGCAATAAACACAACAATTATCTCTCAGCCTTGTTGTATTTTTCTTAAAAGCACTGTGTTCAGGAGTACAAGCAGTTTTCCAACTGACTTTATATTACCAAGCATAAAACAAAACAAACAAAGTCAGTGACTGATGTACTATCGTGCCCATTGTCTTCAAGCAAAAATGCTCCATGCAGTTATGAAATAAGTTTAATATTGCAAGGTGCACACTGGAACATATTGCAAAGGTGACTATAGAGGTGTTATTTTGTGTATAGAAGAATAAATATTAGAGATGAGCGAGTACGCCATTATTTGTATATTTCGGTGATTCATGCAAACATAGCAATAAACATAACAATAATCTCTCAGACTTGTTGTATTTTTCTTAAAAGCACTGCGTTCATGAGTACAAGCAGTTTTCCAACTGACTTTATATTACCAAGCAGAAAACAAAACAAAGTCAGTGACTGATGCACGATTGTGCCCATTGTCTTCAAGCAAAAATGCTCCATACAGTTATGAAATAAGTTTAATATTGCAAGGTGCACACTGGAACATATTGTAAAGGTGACTATAGAGGTGTTATTTTGTGTATAGAAGAATAAATATTAGAGACGACCGAGTACGCCACTATATGTATCTTTCTGTGATTCATGCAAACATAGCAATAAACATAACAATAATCTCTCAGCCTTGTTGTATTTTTCTTAAAAGCACTGCGTTCAGGAGTACAAGCAGTTTTCCAACTGACTTTATATTACCAAGCAGAAAACAAAACAAACAAAGTCAGTGACTGATGCACAATCGTGCCCATTGTCTTCAAGCAGAAATGCTCCATGCAGTTATGAAATAAGTTTAATATTGCAAGGTGCACACTGGAACATATTGTAAAGGTGACTATAGAGGTGTTATTTTGTGTATAAAAGAATAAATATTAGAGACGAGCGAGTACCACACTATATGTATCTTTCGGTGATTCATGCAAACATGGCAATAAACACAACAATTATCTCTCAGCCTTGTTGTATTTTTCTTAAAAGCACTGCATTCACTAGTAGAAGTAGTTTTCCAACTGACTTTATATTACCAAGCAGAAAACAAAACAAACAAAGTCAGTGACTGATGCACGATCGTGCCCATTGTCTTCAAGCAAAAATGCTCCATGCAGTTATGAAACAAGTTTAATATTGCAAGGGGCACACTGGAACATATTGAGAGATGAGTAATATTTTATGTATGCCTTATGTCAGACAGACATTCAGGATGCTTGATGCCGCTCTTGTGCTCCTGTACCTAATGTTGTGGTCAGTCTATGCAGGTTGTGTTGTGCTAACTGAAATTTTACAAAAAATCTTATTATAGGTACTGTTTTGATGACTTCATGACTCACCACTCATAAATATATATTTATTTATGATATATTAATATGCGGGCTGCACAGAGGTTGAGTGGTTAGACCTCACAGCTAGGAAACCTGATTTCAATTCCACCCTCGGCCATCTCTGTGTGGAGTTTGCATGTTCTACCCGTGCATGTGTGGGTTTTCTCCGGGTACTCCGGTTTCCTCCCACATTCCAAAAACATGCTAGGTTAATCGGCGACTCCAAATTGTCATAATAATAATAATAATAATTATCATCATCATAGATATGAATGTGAGTGTGAATGGTTGTTTGTCTATATGTGCAATGTGATTGGCTGGTGACCAGTCCAGGGTGTACACTGTCTCTCGCCTGAAGACAGCTGGGATAGACTCCAGCACCCCCCGCGATAATTAATGAATTAATAAATATTAATATGCAAATACCAATGTACAAACTTTATAAAAAGGAATCCTATTTTGCAGAAATTATGCACTTATCATGGTCAGGTGTGGAACCAATTAATAAAAGAGGTCGTATGATGTTAATTAGTTTTGGTAATAATTTTATACAGAATATTTTGCATAGAAAAGGAGTAACTAAGTCAACATTTCAGACCGTGAGATTTACAATATGTGCTTGTTGAGTTTTGGCTGCATTTTTGTCTTGTTACCGTCTTCCTTGAACACAACACGACGGCTCTTAAACAAAAAGCTTCTGGGACTGACTCATTTTATCTGTAGGAATTCATCTTCTGTAAGTGCTGCAAGAAGCCAGCAGCAGGACTTGCTGGAGAGCACTTTACTTCATGACACAGCAACAGTGGAGTCTTACTTGACTGTATCTGGCAACCAAGCTTTTTTTTTCCACGTCAGTAGTCTTTTTTCCTCAGGGATCCTAAATATTTCTAAATGTCAAGTCATTCGGAATTTGGTACATGACACAAATAAAATAAAAAACAAAACAAAACAAAATTAAACTATATTAGGAAAGCAGGAAGTGAACAAATGTAACAGTTACTGATTGTAAAAGTACCAGATGGAGGGGTAGGATTTAATAAGCTTTGCTTCTTCCTACTCCTTTTGGACATGTGGAACTGTGAACTGATTATGTGATGCATTCAAGTGTAATCTGATGCATGTTCAAATGAAATAAAACCATTACCATTCGATGGTATTATACATCGTTCCGCATGTTCATTAATTCATTCATTTTCTACCGCTTATTCCTCACGAGGGTCGTGGGAGGTGCTGGAGCCTATCCCAGCTGTCTTCGGGCGAGAGGCGGGGTACACCCTGGACTGGTCGCCAGCCAATCACAGGGCACATATAGACAAACAACCATTCACACTCACATTCATACCTATAGACAACTTGGAGTCGCTAATTAACCTAGCATGATTTTGGAATGTGGGAGGCAACCGGAGTACCCGGAGAAAACCCGGAGAGAACATGCAAACTCCACACAGAGATGGCCAAGGGTGGAATTGAACCCTGGTCTCCTAGCTGTGAGGTCTGCGCGCTAACCACTCGTCCGCCGTGCAGCCCCGTTCCGCATGTTTGTCGACCAAAATTTTATTCACTCAATCATTTTCTACCGCTTATCCTCACAAGGGTTGTGGGGGTGCTGGAGCCTATCCCAGTTGTCTTCAGGCGAGAGGCGGGGTACACCCTGGACTGGTGGCCAGCCAATCACAGGGCACATATAGACAAACAACCATTCACACTTTTTGGAGTCAACAATTAACCTAGCATGTTTTTGGAATGTGGGAGGAAACCAGAGTACCCGGAGGAAACCCATACTCCACACAGAGATGGCTGAGGGTGGAATTGAACCCTGGTCTCCTAGCTGTGAGGTCTGTGTGCAAACCATTTTTCCACCGTGCAGCCCCGTTCCACATGTTTGTCAACCAAAATGTTATTCATTCATTCATTTTCTACCGCTTATCCTCACAAGGGTTTTGGGGGGGGTGCTGGAGCCTATCCCAGCTGTCTTTGGTCGAGAGGCGGGGTCCACTGAAAACTACCTGTACTTGCAATGCAACTGTTGCCATCCTGTGGAGTTCATAAAAAACAACATCAGGAGGTTGCCTACAGCCACAACTGTTAATGCCGTAAGTACTAATTAGACACGCTGGCAACTATGGACCGCTTTTGTTAGGTACTAAATCTCACCTGCCCTTTTCAATGTCGTTACAGTCCCCCCCCGCCCCCTTGCCCCTTCAAGGCAATTCTTCATCCTCTGTTTAGACACATTATTTGAGTCAGGGGAGTTGGAAGACTTGCTGATAAATGAAGACAAGGAGTCAGATGGATGGATGGATGGATGGATGCATGGATGATAGGGACTGTAGAAATGTACAGGAGGAGGCAGACGATAAAGGAGGGCTGACACAGCACTGGGAATAAGAGGCCAGTCCTGATCCATCCTTCCCCTCTCCCCATCCATCTCGCAGTACTATCAATCTACGTGATGTCAGTCTCAGTTTCTCCCGCTGTGGGCGCAGAGGAAGACATGACACTTTGAATGAAAGTGGGGACGCCACTTTTCTCAAAGTTCTTTTCCATATGTGTCCGTGTGTCAGGTTCAAACTCCTGTGATACTTGTACAAACACTTAAATACAGAAGAGACAGACAATATTCAGTTACTAATATACAGTTACTCGCATATGCATAAGCATATGCAGTTCACGCTCCTCTCTTTTTATTCTCTTTTTGGGGGTCCCTACTACATGGTCGTGCAACTCGAAGGGGGAGGGGGGGCAGTTACACAAGCTGTATTTGTTTGTTTATGTGTGTATATATGTGAGAGTAATTACTTTTATTGTTTTATGAGTTCTTATTTTGACACATTCTTGCAGGATTAGGGTGATAACTAACGCTATATTCATTCTATCTACATTTTATTCTAACAGTGTGTCAGGTTCAAACTCCTGTGATACTTGTAAAAACACTTAAATACAGAAATACAGAAGTACAGAAATATATAAGAGACAGACAACAATATTCACAGTTACTCACATATGCATATGAATAGCATATGCAGTTCACGCTCTTCTCTTTTTATTCTTTTTTGGGGTCCCTACTACATGGTCGTGCAACTCTAAGGGGGGGGGGGGAGAAGGCAGTTACACGAGCTGTATTTGTTTGTTTATGTGTGTGTATATATGTGAGAGTAATTACTTTTATTGTTTTATGAGTTCTTATCTTGATACATTCTTGCAGTATTAGGGTGATAACTAACGCTATATTCATTGTATCTACATTTTATTCTAACAGTGTGTCAGGTTCAAACTCCTGTGATACTTGTAAAAACACTTAAATACAGAAATACAGGAGTACAGAAATACAGAAGAAACAGACAACAATATTCAGAGTTACTCGCATATGCATATGAATACGCATATGCAGTTCACGCTCCTCTCTTTTTATTCTCTTTTTGGGGGTCCCTACTACATGGTCGTGCAACTCTAAGGGGGGGGGGGGTGTGGGGGGGAGGCAGTTACACGAGCTGTATTTGTTTGTTTATGTGTGTGTAAATATGTGAGAGTAATTACTTTAATTGTTTTATGAGTTCTTATTTTGACACATTCTTGCAGTATTAGGGTGATAACTAACGCTATATTCATTGTATCTACATTTTATTCTAACAGTGTGTTAGGTTCAAACCCATGTGATACTTGTAAGAACACTTAAATACAGCAATACAATATGTGAGAGTAATTACTTTTATTGTTTTATGAGTTCTTATTTTGACACATTCTTGCGGGATTAACATGAACATCTACAAGGTTGCTGTTGGTGCATCCAGGCACCTCCAGGACCAGGGGGTCACTGGGGGTCTCTGATCAGGGTCACAGGAACATTCCCTCTTCAGCACATCCAAACACTTTCTATTGTCTAAACAAATGGATATAAGGGTGATAACTAATGCTATATTCATTTTATCTACATTTTATTCCAACAGTGTGTCAGGTTCAAACTCCTGTGACACTTGTAAAAACACTTAAATACAGAAATACAGAAGTACAGAAATACATAAAAGACAGACAACAATATTCAAAGTTACTCGCAGCGAGGAGAGTGAAACCACATACCCAATGACATGCAGCTCCACTCTGAATATGCAGTTCTGGGGGTCCCTACTACATGGTCGTGCAACTCTAAGGGGGGGGGGGGGCAGTTACACGAGCTGTATTTGTTTGTTTATGTGTGTGTATATATGTGAGAGTAATTACTTTTATTGTTTTAGGAGTTCTTATCTTGACAGGATCAGGGTCACAGGAACATTTCTTCTTCAGCACATTCAAACACTTTCTATTGTCTAAGCAAATGGATATAAGGGTGATAACTAACATTATATTCATTCTATCTACATTTTTTTCTAACACCGTGCCACAAAAACCTGACCTTTTAAAAAATATGCTCTTACAGCCAATAAGTGCAAAACTTCACCATGAAGTGATTACAAAGCTGTGCTAAAGATTTTTACAGATCACAAGAAGGTTGCGCTTTAATTGGTCCCAGAGGACAAAAGAAAGCTGTTCTTCTGGTATGATTGGATCACCTGCAGGTTGTTACCTTCATTGTTTCTCAGTCCATTGACCACAGTGCTTTGCTGTTTGAAAGCCGAGCGCACAATAGAAATACGTCCAAATTGTTTCTGACTGACTGGTTTTGCTGTTGATGCGGCAGCCGTTGTGCTGACCGGTAGACCAGCAGAGGCTGACCTCGCTGCCCTTCATGCTCCCCAAGCGTTCCGCATTTTGTCAGCACAATAATAATCTTGGGGAGGAAAAGTCGGGAAACAGAAGCATCGCTCATCACAATTGACTCTATCAATGATTGTTCTCGGAAGTAACTGTTAGGACCACCCAGGTTATTTTGTGAAACAATGCAAAGGGTCTCGAGGGGTCGGTACCACAGTGAGGTCCAAGTAATCTCTCAAGTGAAACTGAGTTTCTCGTCCTCATAACTGCTGTGGAGGTGATTCCAATGATCAGGAAACTTCCAGTTAACCGTTTGTTGGTGTATTGGTCTGATCTGTGGTTGGACGTCTCAGCCAGAATTCAGAAGGGTGACTTACACTGTGAACGTATGTGTTAGGTTGATAAGCACAAACCTTTTGTGTTGCGGGTACTCGACTAAGACTTGGGTTTCCTTGACAAGCAGGTCCTCGACAGACACTCGGGTTTTGCGGACTTGCGGGTACTCAACAAAGACTCTGGTTTCACTAACTCACGGGTTCTTGACTAAGACTTGGGTTTCGCTGACTTACGGGTACTCAACAAAGACTCTGGTTTCACTAACTTGGGAGTTCTTGATGAAAACTCTGGTTTTGCTGACAAGCGGGTCCTTGACAGATACTCTTACGGGTACTCTACTCTAACTACGGGGACTCTGGTTTCACTAACTCGCGGGTACTCGACTAAGACTTGGGTTTTGGTGACTCATAGGTACTCAACTAAGACTTGGGTTTCCCTTACAAGCGGGTCCTTGACAGATACTTGGGTTTCGCTGACGTATGGGTACTCAACGAAGACTCTGGTTTCACTAACTCATGGGTTCTCGACTAAGACTTGGGTTTCGCTGACTTACGGGTACTCAACGAAGACTCTGGTTTTACTAACTCGTGGGTACTCGACTGAGACTAAGACGGTTTTGCTGACTCATAGGTACTCAACTAAGACTCAGGTTTCCCTTAGAAGCGGGTCCTCGACAGATACTTTGGTTTTGCTGACTTACGGGTACTCAACGAAGACTCTGGTTTCACTAACTCGCGGGTTCTTGACGAAAACTCTGGTTTCGCTGACTAGCGGGTCCTCGACAGATACTTGGGTTTTGCGCTCTTACGGGTACTCAACAAAGACTCTGGTTTCACTAACTCGTGGGTACTCGACTAAGACTTGGTTTTTGCTTACTCATAGGTACTCAACTAAGACTCTGGTTTCCCTTACAAGCGGGTCCTTGACAGATACTTGGGTTTCGTTGACTTACAGGTACTCAACGAAGACTCTGGTTTCACTAACTCGCAGGTACTCAACTAAGACTTGGGTTTCCCTGACAAGCGGGTCCTCGACAGACACTTTGTTGACTTATGGGTACTCAACGAAGACTTTGGTCTCACTAACTTCCGGGTTCTTGATGAAAACTTGAATTTCGCCGACAAGCGGGTCCTCGAAAGACACTTGGGTTTTGCTGATTTACAGGTACTCAACGAAGACTCGGGTTTCACTAACTCGAAGGTTCTTGACAAAAACTTGGGTTTCTTGGGAATAATCGGTTGTTAAGAAGCAATATATTTAAAAATCATCATACATAAAAAAAATTCGATTGTTATTCAAGGAAATGCAGTTGATTGTGGGGAAAAAAAATCCAGTGTTTTAGTAGTCTTGTTTTGCCTGCATAAAATGGAGCAGTAACCATTTCTCTCCTGCTGAGAATGCTTTGTGTTTGAGAGCTATTAAAAAATAAAATTTCTCTTTTTTTTTCTGCTTACTCCCGTTGGGAAAAACCTCTGCAGGTAAGTGTCTGTTGTTCATTGTGTGTGTGTGTGTGTGTGAGAGAGAGAGAGATGGAGAGTGCTTTGTTTCTGGGAAGCTGCACTTGCTGACGTAATCATGTAATTATATTTTAACACCGACAGGTCTTCATGGATGAAGAAAAATACTTTGAACTCTTTTATGTTTTTTTTTTTCTGGCAATAGTGAAAGTGATGCTTTTTAGTTGGGAGACTAATGGCAGCTATTTTCCAGTGCTCAGTAGACCTGTGAAAGTAGCATTATTGTATTGGAGTGTAGGGACTTGTAACAGCTGGTTAACCTTAGCAGTTATGTCTGAATACGTACTTTTTCCATAAAAAGGGGGGTTCTGGGACCCAAAGTAAGGGGCCAAAAGTTGTATCAGTCACAGATTTTAAAATGAAAATATTTGGAAATGTACACAAAGTTTGAAGTTTCTTTAGAATGAAGAACTTCTTATTAGAATGACACACTGGTACTCGCATTGACTCATGGGTATTTGACGAAGACTCTGGTTTTTGAAGAAAAAACAGATATTCAGGTTTTGTTGACTCAAAGGAGCTTGCTGAAGACACTGGTTTCCCTGACTTGCGGGTTCTTGACAAAGACCTGGGTTTTGTTGACAAGCGGGTACTAGACTAAGACTCTGGTTTGCGAAGAAGACTCAACAGATATTTGGGTTTCGCTGACTCACGGGAGCTTGATGAAGAGTCTGTTTTCCCTGACTTGCGGGTTCTTGACAAAGACCTGGGTTTCGCTGACAAGCGGGTAGTACACTAAGACTCTGGTTTTCGAAGAAGACTCGACAGATATTTGGGTTTCGCTGACTCACGGGAGCTTGATGAAGAGTCTGGTTTCGCTGACTCGCGGATACTCGACTAAGACTTGGGTTTCGCTGACTCACAGGAGCTTGATGAAGAGTCTGGTTTCCCTGACTTGCGGGTACTTGACTAAGACTTGGGTTTCGCTGACTCGCGGGTACTCGACCAAGACTCAGGTTTCACTGACAGGCGGGTACTCGACTACGACTCTGGTTTTCGAAGAAGACTTGACAGATATTTGGGTTTCACTGACTCACGGGTAGTTGACTAAAACTTCTGGTCTGGTTTTGCTGATTTGCGAGTACTAGACTAAGACTTGGGTTTCCCTGAGAGGTGGTTGGTTACTTGACTAAGACTTGGGTTTCACTGACTCACGAAGACTCGACTAAGACTTGGGTTTCGCTGACTCGCGGGGACTCAACTAAGACTTGGGTTTTGCTGACAGGCGGGTACTCGACTAAGACTCTGGTTTTCGAAGAAGACTCGACCGATATTTGGGTTTCACCGACTCACGGGTAGTTGACTAAGACCTGGGTTTCACTGGCTCGCAGGTACTTGACTAAGACTCGGGTTTCTCTGACAGTTGGGTACTCGACTAAGACTGTGGTTTCCCTGACTCACGGGTTCTTGACAAAGACTCTGGTTTCCCTGACAAGCGGGTCCTTGACAGATACTCATGTTTCGCTGACTTATGGGTACTCAACAAAGACTCTGGTTTTGCTAACTCACAGGTTCTTGACAAAGACTTGGGTATCACTGACTAGCGGGTTCTTGACAAAGACTTGGGTTCCGCTGACTAGCGGGTTCTTGACAAAGACTTGGGTTTTGCTGACTAGCGGGTTCTCGACAAAGACTTGGGTTCCGCTGACTAGCGGGTTCTTGACAAAGACTTGGGTTTCTCTGACTAGCGGGTACTCGACTAAGACTTGGGTTTTGCTGACTCATAGGTACTGAATTAAGATTCGACAGATACTCATGTTTCGCTGACTTACGGGTACTCAACAAAGACTTTGTTAACTCACGGGTTCTTGACGAAAACTCAGGTTTCATTGACAAGCGGATCCTCGACAGATGCTCGGGTTTTCCTGACTTACTGGTGCTCGACGAAGACTCTGGTTTTTGCTTAAGACTTAATTTGTTTTCTTTACTATATTATGGAAAGATGTTTAAAATATTCATTGGTAATACATAAACAAAAAAGATAGCCAAGCGCAAAATGTGTGTTTTGACTGTCGATTAAGGTGTCAATCCTCCTGAATTTGTCTGGAAGCTAACCCCCTTCGATGAACCCCGAGAAGAACCACCCTGATTTTCATTGTCAGAAGTTCAAAGCTGAGAAACTGCTAGTTGCCGCTGCTTTACCAGAACGACGTAAAATATTCTTAAGCACTAAATATGAGTGGCTTTGTGTATCATGGACGACATTCATATTCCTGTAATAGTTACCCAGTGCTGTACACCGCCCTCCCCCAAATTAGTCATCCACTTCTATCGACCGTATAGCGTGAAACACCTTGAACTTGTCGCAATCAAGCCCCTGTCCTTAATGACATTATACATTTATGACCGCCATGTTGGGGACGTTTCGGGGCGTCAGCTTGTCAGCAACTCATTAGTAAGAACGGCGGTGTGCGTGGAGCAGCTTGATGAACAACCCCCGTCACCCTTCCACGCCGCCTCTCTTTTAATGAGCCACATTTACAACACGTAAGACCAAACGGGGTCCTGTGTCCACATCAACGTGACAGCCATTAAGGAAAGACCGCCAACTGGAAGAAGGTGGCATTTAGGCAGGAGCAATCGAGTATGGGGGATGAATGTGTCCTGACGGTGGGGAGGTTGCCATGGCAACAAAGTAAACAAAGCATACACTCCAGTCCGTCCATTCATTATATCCTTACAAGAACCAATAACGGAATGTAATTGAATGTAGAGATCTAGCGAGGAGAATGAGGCCTTCCATTGTGATGAACCTTGAGAGTATATTAGCTTGTGTGGGATGCCCGCTAAAATGTAGACTATAGAGTTATGGCAAAAGCTATGAGATCTTTAAAATGAGTTAAACTGAATAAGATTTGTCCTATCTTGCGTCCTGAAAAGGGGGAGTGGGGAAGAAGGTGGGTTATACCGTACTATGTTTGAATTTTAACAAAAATTCACGACTCCCTCCTCAAAACATGCTATATTTGGGTTAGCCAGTGGTGGTTATGAGGTCTAAATTGAAATTTACTAAATACATGCAGGTACTCATGCACATCTAGGGCTCTAATCATGTGGCGGAGCGTGGTAATTTGGTCCAGCGCACCATTGTGCGCAGACAATTTGGTAATTTGGTAGCCTGGGCTGCGCCGAGATGGGCATGGCGGCGCACCACAGGGAGTATTCCACATTTTCAGTTTGGAGCAGTGACAATTTCATGACAAAACAGTCCATTAAACGTGCGGAGAAAGGTCACTAGGTCCGATTTGGTCTATTCGGGGCGCAGGCGAAGCGCAACCTCATAATGGTAAATTACGCAGGTACTTTCGCGGACTTACGGATACTCAACAAAGACTCTGGTTTCACTAACTTGCGGGTACTCGATTAAAACTTGGGTTTTGTCGACTCATAGGTACTCAACTAAGTCTCAGGTTTCCCTTACAAGCGGGTCCTCGACAGACACTTGGGTTTTACTGACTTATGGGTACTCAACGAAGACTCTGGTTTCACTAACTTGAGGGTTCTTGACAAAAACCCAGTTTTCCATGACAAGTGGGTCCTCGACAGGTACTCGGGTTTCGCTGACTTACGGGTACTCAACGAAGACTCTGGTTTCACTAACCCGCTGGTACTCAACTAAGACTCAGGTTTCCAGGACAAGCGGGTCCTCAACAGATACTTGGGTTTCACGGACTTACAAGTACTCAACGAAGACTCTGGTTTCACTAACTCACGAGTTCTTGACGAAAACTTGGGTTTCGCTGACAAGCGGGTCCTCGACAGATACTTGGGTTTCGCTGACTTAAGTCCGCAAAAGCTCACACCCTAACTGTCCGATTTGGTCTATTCATGGCGCAGGCGAAGCGCAACTTGCGTAATGTTAAATTACGACAACCACCCTTTAATGTAAGCATCTGAACCGGCATTTTGTATTTTGTTTTCGTATCAATTGTCCCATCACATCTGAGACGTCACGTACAAACTCAACCTAGGGGACAATGCCCCCCCTCACCCCCCCCCCACTAAATAAATGGCTTGTTCCTTTGTACTTCAGACACCTTTCCAATGCAAAAGCTCACACCCTAACTAAGCAGCAAAAGGGGGAACAATGGAGTCAGAGAGAGCAATTGGAATGATGATCTGAGCATTGAGGGTGACAGAAGTCAGCGCACATGGCACAAATCAGGTCCGATATAGTCTATTCGGGGCGCAGGCGAAGCGCAACCTGTGGCGGAGATGTGAGAGAAAGAGATGGCTACCAGTGAGAGCGACTTAAGAATGAGCGAGGGGCAAAAAAAAAACAAACCTAAAACGAGCGGAGACAAGTGGCCAGGTCCGATTTGGTCTATTCGGGGCGCAGGCGAAGCGCAACTTGCGTAATGTTAAATTACGACAACCACCCTTTAGCGTAAGCATCTGAACCGGCCTGTGAACGACAGAAGCGGAGACAGGTGGCCAGGTCCGATTTGGTCTATTCGGGGCGCAGGTGAAGCGCAACCTGTGGTGATGTGAGAGAAAGAGATGGCTGCCAGTGAGAGCGACTTAAGAATGAGCAAAAAAAAAAACCCCTAAAACAAGCGGAGACAGGTGGCCAGGTCCGATTTGGTCTATTCAAGGCGCAGGCGAAGCGCAACCTGCATAATGTTAAATTACAACCACCCTGTAATGTAAGCGTCTAAACCGGCCTGTGTTTTGTTTTCGTATCAATTGTCCCATCACATCTGAGACGTCATGCACAAACTCAACCTAGGGGACAATGCCCCCCCCACCCCCACTAAATAAATGGCTTGTTCCTTTGTACTTCAGACACCTTTCCAATGAAAAGCTCACACCCTAACTGAGCAGAAAAAAGGGGAACAATGGAGTCAGAGAGAGCAATTGGAATGATGAGCTGAGCATTGAGGGTGACAGAAGTCAGCGCACATGGCACAAATCAGGTCCGATTTGGTCTATTCGGGGCGCAGGCGAAGCGCAACCTGTGGCGGAGATGTGAGAGAAAGAGATGGCTACCAGTGAGAGCGACTTAAGAATGAGCGAGGGGCAAAAAAACAAACAAACCTAAAACGAGACAAGTGGCCAGGTCCGATTCGGTCTATTCGGGGCGCAGGTGAAGCGCAACTTGCGTAATGTTAAATTACGACAACCACCCTTTAGCGTAAGCATCTGAACCGGCCTGTGAACGACAGAAGCGGAGACAGGTGGCCAGGTCCGATTTGGTCTATTCGGGGCGCAGGTGAAGCGCAACCTGTGGCGATGTGAGAGAAAGAGATGGCTGCCAGTGAGAGCGACTTAAGAATGAGCAAAAAAAAAAACTAAAACAAGCGGAGACAGGTGGCCAGGTCCGATTTGGTCTATTCAGGGCGCAGGCGAAGCGCAACCTGGGTAATGTTAAATTACAACCACCCTGTAATGTAAGCGTCTGAACCAGCATGTATTTTGTTTTTGTATCAATTGTCCCATCACATCTGAGACGTCATGCACGAACTCGACAACGATGCCCCCCCCCCCCCCATAAATGGCTTGTTCCTTTGTACTTCAGACACCTTTCCAATGCAAAAGCTCACACCCTAACTGAACAGCAAAAGGGGGAACAATGGAGTCAGAGAGAGCAATTGGAATGATGAGCTGAGCATTTTTTATTATTATTTGGGGCGCAGGCGAAGCGCAACCTGTGGTGGAGATGTGAGAGAAAAAGATGGCTGCCAGTGAGAGTGACTTAAGAATGAGCGAGGGGCAAAAAAACACCCTAAAACAAGCGGAGACAGGTGGTCAGGTCCAATTTGGTCTATTCAGGGCGCAGGCGAAGCGCAACCTGCGTAATGTTAAATTATGTTGTTAATGTTAAATGTGTTTTGTTTTCGTATCAGTTGTCCCATCACATCTGAGACATCATGCACGAACTCAACCTAGGGGACGATGCCCCCTCGCCCCCCTCGTCCCCCCAATAAATGGCTTGTTCCTTTGTACTTCAGACACCTTTCCAATGCAAAAGCTCACACCCTAACTGAGCAGCAAAAGGGGGAACAATGGAGTCAGAGAGAGCAATTGGAATGATGAGCTGAGCATTGAGGGCGATAGAAGTCGGCGCACACGGTGGCGGAGATGTGAGAGAAAGAAATGGCTGCCAGTGAGAGCGACTTAAGAATAAGCGAGGGGCAAAAAAAAAACGGAGACAGGTGACAATTGAGAGAGTAGAGAAATGAAAGCGAGGCAGCATGAGGGTGAGGGCAAATCAGACATTTGTTGGGGGTGAAATGATGAAACAAGGTGAGCATTTGAGTGAGACGCTTTTTGTTTGGTTTTTCCGAGCTTCTTTTAAAAAGACCTCCGGGACCAAACGGATAAAAGCGTGTTTTGCTTTGTCTGGTGGAGATTATTCGATGGAATAAATGAGTGCTTGAGTTTTAGCGGCTTGCCTTGAGCCAGCCAACCTACATACTTCAAGGTAAATCAACAAAGTAAGACATGTTTGAGCTTCAATTAGAATCCCGGTGAAAATTAATACCTCCTCCGTGAGAGAAAGAGCCGAGGAAAACAAACAAAAGACCCGCTTTCCTTATACCTTTTCCCATTGGTTGTTAATCCCTGCTGTTGGGAAACGCCTCATCTTTATTCTCATGGTTCAACTTGTAAATGGTAAATAGTATAGCGCTTTGCTAGCTTCAAGGTACTCAAATCACTTTAGCCCTGTTTACCGACTAATGATGCAAGAGTAGCAGGGAGTTCGGTGTCTTTCCCAAGGATACTCGAATGTAGTCACTGGAGGACTGGGAATCAAACCGGGAGCCTTCAGCATCCCTGACATGATTCACCAACTTTGCTTAAATGTTATATATTGTTTATATTGTGTATATATTGTTTATTTTTTTAAATGGACTAATAAATTTGGTGAGAGTGACTTAAGAATGAGCGAGGAGCTAAAACGAGCGGAGACAGGTGGCCAGGTCCGATTTGGTCTATTCGGGGCGCAGGCGAAGCGCAAATTGCATAATGTTAAATTACGACAACCACCCTTTAACGTAAGCATCTGAACCGGCCTGTGAACGACAGAAGCGGAGACAGGTGGCCAGGTCCGATTTGGTCTATTTGGGGCGCAGGTGAAGCGCAACCTGTGGCGATGTGAGAGAAAGAGATGGCTGCCAGTGAGAGCGACTTAAGAATGAGCAAAAAAAAAACCCTAAAACAAGCAGAGACAGGTGGCCAGGTCCGATTTGGTCTATTCAGGGCGCAGGCGAAGCGCAACCTGCATAATGTTAAATTACAACCACCCTGCAATTTTTTAAATGGACTAATAAATTTGGGTTGTTTTGTATATTTTCATCAAAATAGTCATAGTCAAAATGTCGTGTTGCTGCTGGATGTTCAGTCAACAAAGTCATGTTTTGTTTAGATCTTCTAGTATATGCTATTCCATGATAGCGACAAGACGCAGTCTCAATTACCATGTCTATTTTGTTACTTAAGTCTTACTTTAGTCCACAGTCTAGGTTTGGTTTTAGGTTTCTATAACATTAGTAGGGGACACAGGAGTCTCTATGGTCCGGAAGTCCACATTATAGAGTCACTATAACTTTAATTGGAGATAAAATTATCAAAAAATACATAGTCTAGTTTTGATAACACGACAGCTACAAAAAACTGTTAAGATGGACCAGAAGTCTAAAGTCTAGGTTCTGTTTTTTGGGGGGCTTTATAACACAAAACAGAACCTATACTGTGGACTTCCGGACAATTTATACTGTATCTCCTACTAATGTTTTAAAAACCTAAAACCAAACCTAGACTGTGGACGTTTGAACAATCTAGACCGTTTTAGCTCCGACTAATGTTAGAGAAACTTTAAACAGAACATGTACTGTGGACTTCCCTTACTAATGTTATAGAAACCTAAAACCAAACCTAGACTGTTGACGTTTGAATGATCGAGACAGTTTTAGCTCCGACTAATGTTAGAGAAACTTTAAACAGAACCTATACTGTGGACTTCAGGACCATGTAGACTGTATCTCCTACTGATGTTTTAAAAACCTAAAACCAAACCTACACTCTGGACGTTTGAAAGATCGAGACAGTTTTAGCTCCGACTAATGTTAGAAAAACTTTAAACAGAACCGATACTGTGGACCTACAGACCATGTAGACTGTATCTCCTACTGATGTTTTAAAAACCTAAAACCAAACCTAGACTGTTGACGTCTGAACGATCTGGATTGTTTTAGCTCCGACTAATGTTATAGAAACCTAAAACCAAACCTAGACTGTTGACGTCTGAATGACCTAGACAGTTTTAGCTTCGACTAATGTTAGATAAACTTTAAACAGAACCGATACTGTGGACCTACGGACCATGTAGACTGTATCTCCTGTTGATGTTTTAACAACCTAAAACCAAACCTAGACTGTTGACGTCTGAACGATCTGGATCGTTTTAGCTCCGACTAATGTTATAGAAACCTAAAACCAAACCTAGACTGCGGACGTCTGAATGACCTAGACAGTTTTAGTTTTGACTAATGTTAGAGAAACTTTAAACAGAACCAATACTGTGGACCTATGGACCATGTAGACTGTATCTCCTACAGATGTTTTAAAAACCTAAAACCAAACCTAGACTGTTGACGTCTGAACGATCTGGATCGTTTTAGCTCCGACTAATGTTATAGAAACCTAAAACCAAACCTAGACTGTTGACGTTTGAATGATCAAGACAGTTTTAGCTCCGACTAAAGTTAGAGAAACTTTAAACAGAACCGATACTGTGGACCTACGAACCATGTAGACTGTATCTCTTATTGATGTTTTAAAAACCGAAAACCAAACCTGGACTGTTGACGTCTGAACGATCTGGATCGTTTTAGCTCCGACTAATGTTAGAGAAACTTTAAACAGAACATATACTATCTATAGTATCCAGCGGTGCATAGTCTAGGTTCTAATTTTAGGGTTTTGTTTTTTCTCTATATGTTCTGTTCCTAAACAATCAATCCCAAGTTTAGATTTCAAAATTATCCAAAAGGGTTCTAGCTATAGGTTTCTATACTACAGTACTTCAGAATTACCCGCGGGTCAGCGAAACCCAAGTACGTCAGAATTCCAGTTTCTATTTCCATAACCAGAGGTCTTGAAAAACTGTCAGGACCAATAGTCCACATCAAGTTTGCTTTTTTTAGGTTTCTAGGACACGAGTGCACGAGTCAAAAATTTAAATGAGTGGAAGCCAAAAGTGACCTCTTTTTTTTTTTTTTTTTTTACATTAACGACCTTGTTTTTTTGGTTCAATGTAGAATTCTTAAATTGTACCAATATCACATTCAATTCAGTTTTCTTTGCCCGGTTGGTGCTTTCATATATTCAGAGCAATGTGGTGTTTGCAAGCATACCCTATATTTTACTTGGCTGTTCGTGTGTGTGTGTGTGTGTGTGTGTGTGTGTGGTGCGTTGGACAGCTCCTTGCTGTTCTGCGCTAATGGAGAACATGTGGTAATAACAGTGATCTATCATAGCAAAGGCACAGCACTGCCAACCACCGTGTGAACAGAAGCAGGAACAGCAGGAGACAACAGATGACAGTAAGGACAACACCGGGAAAAACTATGGGAGTATCCTATATGCAGAAGAGTACATACTGCAGTGGGTGGTCTCATGAGGAAGCTTTAAAGGCTCCCCCGGACATGATTCATCAACATATGTTCTACATTGTTAAATTTTTTTTAAAGCAACTACATTTTCTAAATATTACATTTATTGGTAATGGACTAGCAATGATGAGTTTTTAGCGCTTTAGCTTTTGGTTTTAGTATTAGTATTAGCTCTGACTAATGTTGGATAAACTTTAAACAGAACCTATACAGTGGACTTCCCTTATTAATGTTATAGAAACCTAAAACCAAACCTAGACTGTTGACGTCTGAATGATCTTGACAGTTTTAGCTTCAACTAATGTTAGAGAAACTTTAAACAGAACGGACCATGTAGACTGTATCTCTAACTGATGTTTTAAAAACCTAAAACCAAGCCTAGACTGTTGACGTCTGAACGATCTAGACAGTTTTAGCTCCGACTAATGTTAGAGAAGCTTTAAACAGAACCTCTACTGTGGACTTCAGGATTATATAGGCTGTATCTCGTACTAATGTTATAAAAACCTAAAACCAAACCTAGACTGTTGACGTCTGAACGATCTAGACTGTTTTAGCTCCGACTAATGTTGGAGAAACTTTAAACAGAACCGATACTGTGGACGTCCGAACCATGTAGACTGTATCTCCTACAGATGTTTTAAAAACCTAAAACCAAACCTAGACTGTGGACGTCTGAACGATCTAGACCATTTTATCTCTGACTAATGTTGGAGAAACTTAAACAGAACCTACATATACTGTGGACTTCCCTTGCTAATGTTATAGAAACCTAAAACCAAACCTAGACTGTGGACATTTGAACGATCTAGACCGTTTTATCTCTTACTAATGTTATAGAAACCTAAAACCAACAGAACCTATACTGTGGACTTCCCTTACTAATGTTATGAAAACCTAAAACCAAACCTAGACTGTTGACGTCTGAACAATTGAGACCGTTTTAGCTCTGACTAATGTTAGATAAACTTTAAACAGAACCTATACTGTGGACTTCAGGATCATATAGGCTGTATCTCCTACTAATGTTATAGAAACCTAAGACCAAACCTAGACTCTGGACGTTTGAACGCTCTAGACCGTTGTAGCTCTGACTAATGTTAGAGAAACTGTAAACAGAACTTATACTGTGGACTTTCCTTACTAATGTTTTGGAAACCTAAAACCAAACCTAGACTGTGGACGTCTGAACGATCTAGACCGTTTTATCTCTTACTAATGTTATAGATACCTAAAACCAAACCTAGACTCTGGACGTTTGAACGCTCTAGAGTGTTTTAGCTCCGACTACTGTTAAACAGAACCTATTCTGCCCTATTCTGTTCTGTAAACAGAACCTATACTGTGGACTTCTCTTACTAATGTTATAGAAACCTAAAACCAAACCGAGACTGTAGACGTCTGAACGATCTAGACCGTTTTAGCTCCAACTAATGTTAGAGAAACTGTAAACAAAACTTATACTGTGGACTTCCCTTACTAATGTTTTGGAAACCTAAAACCAAACCGAGACGTCTGAACGATCTAGACCGTTTTTTCTCTAAATAATGTTATAGAAACCTAAAACCAAACCTAGACTGTGGACGTTTGAACGATCTAGACCGTTTTATCTCTTGCTAATGTTATAGAAACCTAAAACCAAACCTCGACTGTGGACGTCTGAACGATCTAGACCGTTTTTTCTCTTACTAATGTTATAGAAACCTAAAACCAAACCTAGACTGTAGACGTCTGAACGATCTAGACCGTTTTAGCTCCAACTAATGTTAGAGAAACTGTAAACAAAACTTATACTGTGGACTTCCCTTACTAATGTTATGGAAACCTAAAACCAAACCGAGACGTCTGAACGATCTAGACGTTTTTTTCTCTGACTAATGTTATGGAAACCTAAAACCAAACCTAGACTGTTGACGTTTGAACGATCTAGACCGTTTTTTCTCTGACGAATGTTATAGAAACCTAAAACCAAACCTCGACTGTGGACGTCTGAACGATCTAGACCGTTTTTTCTCTTACTAATGTTATAGAAACCGAAAACCAAACCTCGATTGTTGACGTCTGAACGATCTAGACCATTTTTTTTCTCTTACTAATGTTACAGAAACCTAAAACCAAACCTAGACTGTGGACGTCTAGACCATAACCTACTGATGTGATAGAAACTGAAAACACAATCTATACTTTTGACAGTTTTATCACCTACTACTAACGGAATAAAAACAGAAAGTAGACTGGACTTTTCCGCCATCGTGACTGTTTTTTTTTTCCCACTGTGTTTTGGCAGCTGTGTTGAAGCTGAAGGCAAGCACGCCCTCACACACAAGGATCACAAGGATTCATTCTCCTCTGCCTCCTATTCCACCTCCAGACCCTTTTTGATGTTCTCCCCAATTAATTCCGTCCTGGGATAAAAATTGTTAGCATTATTTTTTTTTTTTTTGTTGAGTTAACCCATCTTATTACTCTTCCGTTTTAGAAGTTTGTCTGATCTTTTTCAATCAGCATAAAGGTTACTGAAGTTTTTGTACTTTTTTCTATTCATGCGGCCTCAAATCTTCACAAAGTCTGTCAGACTGAAAGGAAAGACTAATTAAAAAGAAATGTGACATCATTTGGAATGTCGAGTATGAAGATGTGGTTATTAAAGAAAAAAAAAAACGCCAGCCCAAACCAATGAAAAGCCTGATGAGGAATCAAACTCGGCATCACAGAGATGTTTAAAAATATTTACTGACCAGATCGATCGAAAAAGACGCGAAAGACATTTTCAAAGTTCCGTTCCCAGAGACCTTTTTTGTGTTATGCATTCACGACACACTTTGCCTGTGCGCAAGTCAACTGTTTTATCCAAGCGCTCTGAGAGAAGTTGTCCAAAGCTCAAAGACATGAGGGGAAAAAATGAGAAATGTAAAGAAACAAAGAGGAATATAAAATAGCATTATAAAGGCTGGGAGGCGTAGAGAAACGGGTTGACGTCTGTCATCTTTTAAAAGTCATCCTTTTTTTTCGACCCTCTGGTGTCTCTCGTGTGAAGGCACAGATCTCTCAAAAACCGAGGTCTGTCGTATTTGTTGAATGTTAGTGGCCTCACAAAATGTGCTCGGTAAAACATTACAATGAATTGTAATGTTCATTGTAATGCGGCATGTGCTTTTCGAAAACCAAGTGGGAATCGAATACTGTACATTTTTGATTCTTAAACTTTGAGGCCTGCGGTTTATACAGCGGCTTAGAAATTTCAATCTTGTGACATCTCCTTTGAATGGGCCTTTTAATACTGCACTCCTGGCCAATAGCAACATTAAAAATACCAAAAAATAATAATAATAATTACCTGGAACCTACAAAAACAAAAATGAGATGCCTGTTTTTCATCAAGGAAAAACATTTCTACTTATTTCTGTTCTTTAGTAAGAAGCAGTAGAACATACATATGTAAGTTTCAGGAAAAAATCAGTTCCCAACTAAAAAAAGGGGGAGAACCAGCTTTTTGAAACAATTCTTGGTCCCCATGGTCCTTTTAATACTGCACTCCTGGCCAATAGCAACATTAAAAATACCAAATAATAATAATAATAATTCCCTTCAACCTACAAAAACAAAAATTAGATGCCTGTTTTTCATCAAGGAAAAAAATGTCTACTTATTTCTGTTCTTTAGTAATAAGCAGTAGAACATACGTATGTAAGTTTCAGGAAAAAATCAGTTCCCAACTAAAAAAAAAGGGGGAGAACCAGCTTTTTGAAACCGTTCTTGGTCCCCATGGGCCTTTTAATATTGCACTCCTGGCCAGTAGCAACATCAAAAATACCAAATAATAATAATAATAATAATAATTACCCGTCTTTCATCAAGGAAAAAAATAATTTCTACCTATTTCCGTTCAGAACCAGTATTTGTTAAAGTTCTGTGTCAGTCAGGAGTCAATCAGTGCACTTGCAACCTTGTCAACCAATTGGAAAATATTATATATAACAGTATAACAACATAATACCCATAATGCATTGTATCTGAGCAATTGGGGTTCTGCAATGACGTCAGCCTCCCTCTAGACCAGGGGTCAATATTTTGACTTGTGGGCTACATTGAGTTAAAAAAATTATCCGTGGGGCAAGAACATATATTTAACACACACACACACAATTTTATGTTTATAATTTTCCTTGAATTATTTGTCTAATTTTACATAGATAGATAGACTTCTTTTATTGCCATTGCACAATAACACAGCAGTGAAATTGCCAACAAAATGTTGTTAACTGGCTCCAGTATAATAAATAATAATAATAATAATAATAATAATAATAATAATAATAATAATAATAATAATAATAATAATAATAATAATAATAATAATAATAATAATGTGGAGAATAAATAGATGACATCAAATATGAACAACAATGTACAGCGTAAACAGTAAATTGCACAAATGTTCTAAAAAAATTTTTTTACTGAATAAAACATCCAACTTGCAAGTCATGTTGCCAGTTTGTATGTTAAAAACACTTAGAAAGCAACTGGCGGGCCGGATTCAAACACTTGATGGGCCGCATGTGGCCCCCGGGTCGTAGTTTGCCTACCACTGCTCTAGACAGAGGCAGCATTGGAGCGACAGCCACCATTTTTAATTCTGGTTGTCCTCCAAAGAAATAAAATGCATAATGGGAAAACTTGTATTGGTACATGTTTGTATATTAGAGTGTTAAGTTGATGTGTGATGAGTTTATTGTTGTTTGTAAAATGACACTGAGTCAGACTGAGTAATAACTTGGAAACCTCAAATTTTAGCTCCCTGTACAGATGTTTTATGGGATTAATGTCCGGAGACCGGCTAGGACACGACCGATCTTGATGTGCTTCTTCTTGACCCAAGTCTTTGTTGCTTTGGCTGTATATTCTGGTCATTGTCCTGCTGGAAGAGCCATCCAGGACCCATCTTCACTGTTCCGGCTGAGGCCAGGAGGTTGCCATCCAATAATGTACAGCACATGGCCCCATTCATCAGGGACAGAGTAGAATGTTACTATCTCTACCTAGCAAAAGCACCACGGGATCGAATATATACTCACGTCTGTGTATATAAATAGAAGTCTTTTTTTTGTCACATGAGGACATCTGGTAATTATTCTTAAATATAAAAGAGGGGAAAATAAAAATAATTATGCACCATCTCAATGGAGCTCTGTTGGCCAAATTGTATTCATTAAATGATAATTACCGGGAATCTACAAAAACAAAGATTAAATGCCTGTTTTTCATCAAGGAAAAATAATAATTTCTACCTATTTCTGTTCTATAGTAATGAGCAGTAGAACATACTTATGCAAGTTTCAGGAAAAAATCAGTTCCCAACTAAAAAAGGGGGAGAACCAGCTTTTTGAAACCATTCTCGGTCCCCATGGGCTTTTTAATACTGCACTCCTGGCCAATAGCAACATCAAAAATTCCAAAAAATAATAATAATTACCTGGAACCAACAAAAACAAAGATTAGATGCCTGTTTTTCATCAAGGAAAAAAAAAACATTTCTACCTATTTCTGTTCTTTAGTAATGATCAGTATGTAAGTTTCAGGAAAAAATCAGTTCCCAACTAAAAAAGGGGGAGAACCAGCTTTTTGAAACCATTCTCGGTCCCCATGGGCTTTTTAATACTGCACTCCTGGCCAATAGCAACATCAAAAATTCCAAAAAATAATAATAATTACCTGGAACCAACAAAAACAAAGATTAGATGCCTGTTTTTCATCAAGGAAAAAAAAAACATTTCTACCTATTTCTGTTCTTTAGTAATGATCAGTATGTAAGTTTCAGGAAAAAATCAGTTCCCAACTAAAAAAGGGGGAGAACCAGCTTTTTGAAACCATTCTAGGTCCCCAGGGACCTTTTAATACTGCACTCCTGGCCAATAGCAACATCAAAAATACAAAAAATAATAATAATAATTACCTGGAACCGACAAAAAACAAGATTAGATGCCTGTTTTTCATCAAAGAAAAAAGTAATTTCTCCTAACTTCCGTTGTTTAGTATGAGCAGTAGAACATATGTAAGTTTCAGGAAAAAATTAGTTCCCAACTAAAAAAAAGGGGGAGAACCAGCTTTTTGAAACCATTCTCGGTCCCCATGGGCCTTTTAATACTGCACTCCTGGCCAATTGCAACATCAAAAATACCAAAAAATAATAATAATAATAATTACCTGGAACTGACAAAAACAAAGATTAGATGCCTGTTTTTCATCAAGGAAAAAACTAATTTCTACTTATTTCTGTTCTTTAGTAATGAGCAGTAGAACAAACGTATGTAAGTTTCAGGAAAAAATCAGTTCCCAACTAAAAACCAGCTTTTTGAAACCATTCTCGGTCCCCATGGGCCTTTTAATACTGCACTCCTGGCCAATAGCAACATCAAAAATACTTTGAAAAATAAATAATTACTGTATTTCCCAGACTATAAATTTCACTTTTTTCATGGTTTCATGCTAAATGTCGTTAATAGCTTCTCTTATGTCGTCACGGCAACTCCAAGTCCTTTTAAACATTGACTTAAGCTCTAAGTGAAGTGCAGTTTAAAAAATCAGCGACTGGTGCGTGACACAGGCACCTTTACAAAGTCATTCCCATTATGTCACTCACCTTTTTTTTTTTTTTACCAAAGCGCCGAGCTGCTCTGTGAGTTTCTGGAGGAGACAAACTGTGACATTTATTTTTAGAACATGTTAAACCGTCTAAAGAGAGTTGTCCAATATGTTCCTTCTCTGTGACAGAACAGGAAGTCAGGAGCACTTGATGTACGCGCGTCGGATGTCTGAAACGGCGCTGCACAGGTGGGAATGTGAAGGGGTGATAAGATGTTAGCGTTCTGTCCTGTAACATTTGCGACGTGAGTGGGTGAAAAATGTTTTAAGCTTTGATCTCTTAACGGCTTTTTACGATATATAAATATTTTATTTTTTTTTGTGAGTATGTTTACTCGCCGTGCCTGATGCTCGTTTGCGCCTGCTGATGCGCGCTGGAATAATAGAAGCTGTCCTGCAGCACACTGACTGCTGTTTGCAGCCGCGAAGCTGTCATAAACAATCTCCTTCAGCAAGCGTGGCGGCGGCAGCGGCGGCGGCGGTACCAGTGATGGCGGGGGTTTTCTATAAGGCTCTAGACAGCCTGGCGCTAAATACATCAGCCCATCTGCTTAATGCGCTCAAATCAAAATGAGCAATGGATATGCCGGATGACATTTCGACAGCGACGTGACAACAGGTTGGCGAGTGGCACTGACCCAGGACTCTGGGAGGCTGTCAGCGTTTGACGCTGAATGGCGCTGATGTCACGCTGCGCGGTGTCAGAAAATTGGCGTCTTTGTCGGTTTCAAAGCAAAGTCTGGTATTAAAGTGTCGTGAGAAATTTTGAAAGCAACTAAAAGTTCAACAGTGCTACAAAATGACAAATTCTCCCAGGGTTTGAGGATTGTTTTGTTGGTCATTAGCGTGCTTGACTGCACGGTGGACAAGTGGTGAGCGTGCAGACCTCACAGCAAGGAGACCCGAGTTCAATTCCACCCTTGTTCTACCAGTGCGTGGGTTTTCTCCGGGTACTCCGGTTTCCTCCCACATTCCAAAAACATGCTAGGTTAATTAGCGACTCCAAATTGTCCATAGGTATGAATGTGAGTGTGAATGGTTGTTTGTCTATATGTTCCTTGTGATTGGCTGTCAACCTATTGGAAAACATTATATATAACAGTATAACAACATAACAACATAATAGTTTGTCTCACGGTTTACCCATAATGCATTGTATCTGAGCAATTGGGGTTCTGCAATGACGTCAGCCTCCCTCTGGATCAGGGGTCAATATTTTGACTTGTGGGCCACATTGAGTGTAACTCGCCTCTCGCCCAAAGACAGCTGGGATAGGCTCCTTTCTTATACTTTCAATATATTTGACATTTTTGACAATGTTGACTGTTCTTTCAAGGCACACAAAATATTGTGTTCTATGGCGATGTAAACATGGAACCTACCAAAACAAAGATTAGATGCCTGTCCTTCATCAAGGAAAAAATAATAATTTCTACCTATTTCCGTTCTTTAGTAATGAGCAGTAGAACATATGTAAGTTTCAGGAAAATATCAGTTCCCAACTAGAAAAGGGGGAGAACCAGTTTTTTTGAAACGATACATTTCCAGCATCACTTTGACTTTGAGACATATATTTTGCTTTTGTGACAGCTCAAATCAAAAGTATCTAACCAATTATGCTAGCATAAACAACACAAAAAAGTTTTTTTTTTACATCAAAATAAGAAATTATTTCAAAATTTCTCAAAATTTCTCAAAATTTCTCAAAATTTCTCAAAATTTCTCAAAATTTCTCAAAATTTCTCAAAATTTCTCAAAATTTTTAAATGCAAATGCAAAAGTATTCGAGCATAACCAATATTTTCAAGTAGGAGATTGGGAAAACCTGGGTTCGATTCTCGGTTTGGGCATCCCCATGCATCCTCTCCGGTTTCCTCCCACATTCCAAAAACATGCTAGGTTAATTAGCGACTCCAAATTGTCCATAGGTATGAATGTGAGTGTGAATGGTTGTTTGTCTATATGTGCCCTGTGATTGGTTGGCGACAAGTCCAGGGTGTGCCCCGCCTCTTATCCGAGGACAGCTGGGATAGGCTCCAGCATACATGCAACTCTAGTGAGGGTAAGTTCCATAGAAAATGAATGCATGGATGTCCCCTCGTAAATTGCACAATCCTTGGAATTGTGTAGTGACCTCAGCAATTCGGAAAAAACTCGGAATTTTAGCGACAATGACAACTTTGAGGCAACGACCTTTGGTTACCCTAGCCTAGTTATTGTTCTTGCTCACGTTCAAAACTCCACCCGAGATCCAAACACAAAGAATGATGACCTCTCTCACCGTCATCTATAATCCTGTGATGGATATTTATGACAACGATGTCATCTACATGCCGATGCGTACATACACACACACACACACACACAGTCAATAAAAATGGATTCTTCCAAGGAATCATTCTTTATGGTTTTGCCAACGCAGCCTGAGTGGATTGATCGCTACTCTGGACCACAATTTTCTCAACATTTTCTATCGTTTATGGTCTTTGTTTGGCGGGTCGAGATCCATCGCATAAGGGGTCATGGTCCACTTGTTTGATGCTCAGGAGTGCACTTTGCGAACGAACGAACGAACCACTCTGTTGGAACAAAATAATTCTAGGTCCCCAAGGGCCTTTTAATACTGCACTCCTGGCCAATAGCAACATCAAAAATACCAAAAAAAATAATAATAATAATTACCTGGAACCTACAAAAACAAAGATTAGATGCCTGTCTTTCATCAAGGAAAAAATTATTTCTACCTATTTTTGTTCTTTAGTAATGAGCAGTAGAACATACGTATGTAAGTTTCTGGAAAAAATCAGTTCCCAACTAAAAGAGGGGGGGAACCAGGTTGTTGAAACCATTCTAGGTCTCAATGGGCCTTTTAGTACTGCACTCCTGGCCATTAGCAACATCAAAAATACCAAAAATAAAATATAATAATAATAATTACCTGGAACAGACAAAAAGAAAGATTAGATGCCTGTCTTTCATCAAGGAAAAAAATAATTTCTACCTATTTTTGTTCTTTAGTAATCAGCAGTAGAACATACGTTTGTCAGTTTCAGGAAAAAAAATCAGTTCCCAACTAAAAAAGGGGGAGAACCAGCTTTTTGAAACCATTCTAGGTCCCAATGGGCCTTTCAATACTGCACTCCTGGCCAATAGCAACATCAAAAATACCAACAAATAATAATAATAATTACCTGGAACCTACAAAAACAAAGATTAGATGCCTGTCTTTCATCAAGGAAAAAAATAATTTCTACCTATTTCCGTTCGTTTCAGGAAAAAATCAGTTCCCAACTAAAAATGTCCCTATGGGCCTTTTAATACTGCACTGCTGTCCAATAGCAACATCAAAAATACCAAAAAATAATAATAATAATTACCTGGAACCTACAAAAACAATGATTAGATGCCTGTTTTTCATCAAGGAAAAAAAAATATTCTACCTACTTCCGTTCTTTAGTAATGAGCAGTAAAACATATGTATGTAAGTTTCAGGAAAAAATCAGTTCCCAACTAAAAAAGGGGGAGAACCAGCTTTTTGAAACCATTCTAGGTCCCAATGGGCTTTTTAGTATGCACTCCTGGCCAATAGAAACATCAAAAATACTAAAAAAAAATAATAATAATAATTACCCGAAACCTACAAAAACAATGATTAGATGCCTGTTTTTCATCAAGGAAAAAAAATAATTCTACCTATTTCCTTTCTTTAGTATGAGCAGTAGAACATATGTATGTAAGTTTCAGGAAAAAAATCAGTTCCCAACTAAAAATGTCCCTATGGGCCTTTTAATACTGCACTGCTGGCCAATAGCAACATCAAAAATACCAAAAAAAAAAAATAATAATAATTACCTGGAACCTACAAAAACAAAGATTAGATGCCTGTTTTTCATCAAGGGAAAAAAATCTTTTCTACCTATTTCCGTTCTTTAGTAATGAGCAGCAGAACATACGTATGTAAGTTTCAGGAAAAAATCAGTTCCCAACTAAAAATGTCCCTATGGGCCTTTTAATACTGCACTGCTGGCCAATAGCAACATCAAAAATACCAAAAAAATAATAATAATAATTACCTGGAACCTACAAAAACAAAGATTAGATGCCTGTTTTTCATCAAGGAAAGAAAAATCTAACTATTTTCGTTCTTTAGTAATGAGCAGTAGAACATATGTAAGTTTCAGGAAAAAATCAGTTCCCAACTAAAAAAAATAGCCAATAGCAACATCAAAAATATTCAAGAAAATTCATAATTACTGTATTTTTCCGGACTATAACTTTCATTTTTTTCATGGTTTGGCTGGTCCTGCAACTTATACTCCGGAGTGACTTACATATATTTGTTTTTTCACACTGACAGCCACAAGAGTGATCTCGAAGCTTTTGTGCTAGTATCTGCTACTCCATAATTTCTTTATTACTGAAAATTAATGTAAACACCAACAAACGGAACACAAATGCCCTCAAAAATATCATATTTTGCAGATTACAGGTTATGTTGTTTAGGTTATATATTAACCAGCCATAATGTGATGTATTATTACTACAATGATGGTTATGTTTTGCTAGTACTGAGCCGCTAGCCGCTTTCCCGTGTTGCAAAAAGCACATTATTTTTATTATTTTTTTAATCACAATCCAGACTTTCCCACCATATATCGTGAATTTCAATATGTCTGCACGTTGGATTTATTGCCGTAAATGATCAATGTTGTCCCTCGGAATGAAATATTTTATTTGCATGTTTTTTGTTTTTTTTTTAAAGAAAACAACTACCGTGTCCTTGAGGAAATATGAGGTCCATTAAGGAGTCATCTACCTCTCCAGCTCAGTAGAGCTCAATTAACTTGATGACAGTGTGAAATGCAGAGGCTTTTTACGTCTCCGGAACATCTCTTCCGCTTGTTGACTGCGTTAAATATGCACGGAGCATATGGAAATATTAGGGAGAAAAATATTAATAGTTGAAGCTGCTGTTTAAATGTGTTTTATTGTCTCGGTGGGAATTTTTAATATTCCAACTGATATGCTTTTTGTTTGTTTATTGTGGCTCCTTAGTGTTTCACATCAACAACCCCAAAATCAATGAAAATAATGATATAAAGATGGATATGGGGCAGAAAATATGAAGGAGTATTAGAGCCACATGGAATAATAAGAAAATAAGTACCTTTACAACAATAAAGTCATAAATTTACTAGAAAAAAAGTTGAAAAAAATGTAGAAAAAGTTGGAAATTTATGAGAAAAAAATTGGGAGACTAAATTTGTAAAATGTACAAAAAATACAATAAAAGTACAAGAATAAAGTTATGCATTTACAAGAATAAAGGTCATAAATTTATGAGACAAAATTTACAAGAAAAAAGTAAGTAAATCGAGTAAATTAACGCGACAAAAGCTAATACATTTTACGAGAATAATGTAGCAACAAAAAAGGACGTAAGCTAATGAGACAAAAGGTAGTAAATTGAACAGAAAAAAGGTAGTACATTTACAACACAATAGGGAATACATTTACGAAAACAAGATATTATCGGGAAAAGTTATAAACCGGAATACCCGGAGAAAACCCACGCATGCACGGGGAGAACATGCAAACTCCACACAGAGATGGCCGTGGGTGGAATTGAACTTGGGTCTCCTAGCTGTCAGGTCCGCGTGCTAACTACTCGTCCGCTATGCAGCCCAAAATCCTGTTTATGACCTTCTAAATACATTTTTTTAGCATAATTTAGAGCCCTCTGGACATAATGTAACACCCCTATAGTCACTTTTACACGTTTTACCCAATATATTATACATAATAAGTGAAAACAACACATTCATTCATTCATTTTCTACCGCTTATCCTCACGAGAGTCGCGGGGGTGCTGGAGCCTATCCCAGCTCTCTTCAAGCGAGAGGCGGGGTACACCCCGGACTGGTCGCCAGCCAATCACAGGGCACATATAGACAAACAACCATTCACACTCACATTCATACCTATGGACAATTTGGAGTCGCTAATTAACCTAGCATGTTTTTGGAATGTGGGAGGAAAACGGAGTACCCGGAGAAAACCTTGTAAACTCCACACAGAGATGGTGGGATTGAACTCGGGTCTCCTAGCTGTGAGGTCTGCGTGCTAACCACTCGACCGCCGTGCAGCCCGAAATCCTGTTTATGACCTTCTAAATACGTTTTTAGCATAATTTAGAGCTCTTTAGACATGAAATAACACCCCTATAGTCACTTTTACACGTTTTACCCAATATAGTATACAGTCATTCATTCATTTTCTACCACTTATCCTCACGAGGGTCGCAGGGGGTGCTGGAGCCTATCCCAGCTGTCTTGGGGTGAGAGGTGGGGTACACCCTGGACTGGTGGCCAGCCAATCACAGGGCACATATAGACAAACAACCATTCACACTCACATTCATACCTATGGACAATTTGGAGTCGCTAATTAACCTAGCATGTTTTTGGAATGTGGGAGGAAACCGGAGTACCTGGAGAAAACCTTGTAAACTCCACACAGAGATGGTGGGATTGAACTCGGGTCTCCTAGCTGTGAGGTCTGCGTGCTAACCACTCGACCGCCGTGCAGCCCGAAATCCTGTTTATGACCTTCTAAATACGTTTTTTAGCATAATTTAGAGCTCTTTAGACATGAAATAACACCCCTATAGTCACTTTTACATGTTTTACCCAATATAGTATACATTCATTCATTCATTTTCTACCACTTATCCTCACAAGGGTCGCGGGGGTGCTGGAGCCTATCCCAGCTGTCTTCAAGCGAGAGGCAGGGTACACCCTGGACTGGTCGCCAGCCAATCACAGGGCACATATAGACAAACAACCATTCACACTCACATTCATACCTATGGACAATTTGGAGTCGCTAATTAACCTAGCATGTTTTTGGAATGTGGGAGGAAACCGGAGTACCTGGAGAAAACCTTGTAAACTCCACACAGAGATGGTGGGATTGAACTCGGGTCTCCTAGCTGTGAGGTCTGCGTGCTAACCACTCGTCCGCCGTGCAGCCCGAAATCCTGTTTATGACCTTCTAAATATGTTTTTTAGCATAATTTAGAGCTCTTTAGACATGAAATAACACCCCTATAGTCACTTTTACACGTTTTACCCAATATAGTATACATTCATTCATTCATTTTCTACCACTTATCCTCACGAGGGTCGCAGGGGGTGCTGGAGCCTATCCCAGCTGTCTTGGGGTGAGAGGTGGGGTACACCCTGGACTGGTGGCCAGCCAATCACAGGGCACATATCGACAAACAACCATTCACACTCACATTCATACCTATGGACAATTTGGAGTCGCTAATTAACCTAGCATGTTTTTGGAATGTGGGAGGAAACCGGAGTACCTGGAGAAAACCTTGTAAACTCCACACAGAGATGGTGGGATTGAACTCGGGTCTCCTAGCTGTGAGGTCTGCGTGCTAACCACTCGACCGCCGTGCAGCCCGAAATCCTGTTTATGACCTTCTAAATACGTTTTTTAGCATAATTTAGAGCTCTTTAGACATGAAATAACACCCCTATAGTCACTTTTACACGTTTTACCCAATATAGTATACATTCATTCATTCATTCATTTTCAGCGAGAGGCGGGGTACACCCTGGACTGGTCGCCAGCCAATCACAGGGCACATATAGACAAACAACCATTCACACTCACATTCATACCTATGTACAATTTGCAGTCAACAATTAAACTAGCATGTTTTTTTTTCCTGGAGAAAACATGCAAACTCCATACAGAGATGGCCGTGTGTGGAATCGAACACGTGTCTCCGAGCTGTGAGGCCTGTGTACTTTATTTTTCAGCTTTATACTACAAAAATTGCCCTTTAGACAAGCCGTCAACAAGTGTGTCCTTTGTAGAAAACAAAGCATATGCACTGAGTTTGACCTTGCATAAGGATGCGTACTACACACAAACACACACACACACACACACAGACACACACATGGTGCTTTTGCACAGGGAAGTCCAGGAGTAATTAGAGGTGAACTCTATTTGCTAACGACCTTCAGCTCCAAGATCCACAGCAGGCTGACAAATTAGGGTTCTCCCTCCCAGGCACAACGAGGCTTCTACGGGGTTAATGGGAATCAGGGTGTGAGGGAGCGAGTGTGTGTTTAACACACTATTTTATTTTGCATCTTATGTGTGTGTGTGTGTGTGTGTGCCCGCACACTAATAGGAACGCAGGCAGTGCTAAAGCACTGCAGTGACTGGGGTTCACTGACGGGGATTTAGCATTGTTCTCGCCACGTCGGTAATACCTGGCGGCGTACGACGTGTGCAGGAATTAGCATCGCTCGTGGCCCGGCAATAGCAAACCGAGCTTATGGCTTTTTTTTTGTTTACACTTTGCTCCTCGTGTATTAGCTAATGTATCGGGAGCAAGAGATGTTAACAATATCCGCTGCTCCTGGATTATTGCCTTTTCCTGCCAATGCCGGGGATTAGAAACTGTTGCATTGTGTTTCTCCTTTTTCCGTGTTTTTTGCTTTCCTGGATATTTCTTGGACTCGCACTTGTGTGGCCTTTGTGGGATATTTCACTGTTTTTTGTTGTCAGCCATCAGCGTATACTATATTGGGTAAAATGTGTTAAAAGTGACTATAGGGGTGTTATTTCATGTCTAAAGGGCTCTAAATTATGCTAAAAAAAACATATTTAAAAGGTCATAAACAGGATTTTGGGCTGCATGGTGGACGAGTGGTTAGCACGTGGACCTGACAGCTAGGAGACCCGAGTTCGATTCCACCCTTGGCCATCTCTGTGTGGAGTTTGCATGTTCTCCCCCGTGCATGTGTGGGTTTTCTCCGGGTATTCCGGTTTCCTCCCACATTCCAAAACACGCTAGCTTAATTAGCGACCTTCTAAAAACATTTTTTAGAAGGTCATAAACAGGACAATAGGTAATACATTTACGAGAATAAGGTATTATTGAGAAAAATTATCGGGAAAAAGGAAGTAAATTATCGACAAAAAGGAAGTAAATTGTTGTTAAAATGTAGTAAATTTTCAAGACAAAAGGTAATTTACTACCTCATTCCTATAAATTAACAAGACAAAATGTAGCAAAGCTACGAGAATAAGGTAGTAAATTATCAAGGAAAAAGGTAGTAAAATATCGAGGAAAAATGAAGTATATTTTTGACGAAAAGGAAGTGAATTATCGACAAAAAAGAAGTAAATTTGTCAAGGAAAAAGGTAAATTATTGAGGAAAAAAGGAAGTAAATTATCAAGCGAAATGTAGTAAATTATTGAGACAAAAGGTAATTTACTACCTCATTCTCGTAAATGTATTAACAACACAAAAGGTAGTAAAGCTATTAGAATAAGGTAGTAAATTATTGAGGAAATAGTAGTAAATTATTGAGAAAAAAAAGTAGTAAATTATCAAGGAAAAATGTAGTAAATTATCGAGGAAAAAGGTAGTAAATTATCGAGGAAAAAGGTAGTAAATTATCGAGGAAAATATAGTAAATTATCTTGAAAAAAGTAGCAAATTATCGAGGAAAAAAGTAGTAAATTATCAAGGAAAAAGGTAGTAAATTATCTAGCAAAAAAGTAAAAAATTATCTAGGAAAAAGTAGCAAATTATCAAGGAAAAAGTAGTAAATTATCAAGAAAAAAGGTCGTAAATTATCAAGAAAAAAGGTAGTAAATTATCAAGAAAAAAGGTAGTAAATTATTGAGGAAAAAGTAGTAAATTATTGAGGAAAAAGAAGTAAATTATCAAGGAAAAGGTAGTAAATTATCGAGGAAAAAGTAGTAAATTATCTAGGAAGAAAGTAGTAAATTATCTAGAAAAAAGTAGCAAATTATCTAGAAAAAAGTAGTAAATTATCGAGGAAAAAGTTGTAAATTATCAAAGAAAAAAGTAGTAAATTATCTAGGAAAAAAGTAGTAAATTATCTAGTAAAAATGTAGTAAATTATCAATACAAAATGTAATTTACTACCTCATTCTTGTAAATGTATTAACAAGAAAAAAGGTAGTAAAATTATGAGAATAAAGTATTAAATTACGAAAAAAAGGTAGTAAATTTACAAGAAAAAAATAATAATAACAAATCGAGGAATATCGACTCTAAACCAGGCATAGGCAAGGTTTACGTAGCGATCGTGATGGAGAGAGACACAGAATAAGGGAATAAGAGTTGCAGAACAATATTTTCTTATATTTGTGTGTTTATTTTACCCTTTTCGTTCATGTCAGGCTGCGTTTGTCACATTTTTGTTATGTTTTTGCTTGATGCAAAACATGTCGACGAGGGCATCTGGGAAGTAAACAAGGAGAAACGTATACAAACACTTGACATTCAGTGTTTTATAGTTGTAAATACTTTTATTCATGTACATTCTGGGCGTCTTATTCAATAAAAAACATTGCATATTCAAACAGTTTATTTTTTCAGGTCATTCATCATTATAACATTTTTAGCATTCATAATGCATAGCAACCTCCAGAGGAGGTTTTTTTTTTCATGGCATATACTTATACTAGCATTTAGCAACGATAAATAAAGTAATGTACAGTGTATGTGTGTACAGTATATATACATTTGTGGGAAATTGGACCCACCTCTGGTCTAAAATTCATGAATTTTCTCTCTCTGGCTTCCAGCGCTTCCACGCCAAAGCGGACCTGTTGATTTTAGGATTATTACAAGATGAGATCAAATATGTACAATCCTTCTCATCCTGTCCCTTCTCCCTGGAATCAAACGCTACCACTCCGTTATTGTGTGTTTAATATTAGAAGTGTATTAAAAGATATCCAGATTAGAGGTCAAGGATGAGGACAGAAGCACACATCCGAAGCTATAGGGGGGGGGGGGGGGGTATAGCCCGGAGGACACAACAGGTCAACAGTAAATTGACGAGAATATGGTAGTAAATTGAACAGAAAAAAGGTAGTACATTTACAAGACAATAGGTAATACATTTACGAGAATAAGGTATTATCGAGAAAAATTATCGAGGAAAAGGAAGTAAATTATCAAGTAAAAAGGTAGTAAATTATCGAGGAAAAAGTAGTAAATTATCGAGGAAAAAGTAGTAAATTATCAAGGAAAAGGTAGTAAATTATGGAGGAAAAAGTTGAAAATTATTGAGGAAAAAGGTAGTAAATTATCAAGGAAAATGTAGTAAATTATCGAGGGAAAGGGTAGTAAATTATTGAGGGAAAGGGTAGTAAATTATCAAGAAAAAAGTAGTAAATTATGGAGAAAAAAGTAGTGAAATATCAAGGAAAAAGTAGTAAATTATCAGGAAAAAAGGCAGTAAATTATCGAGGAAAAAGTAGTAAATTATCAAGGAAAAGGTAGTAAATTATCGAGGAAAAAGGTAGTAAATTATGGAGGAAAAAGTTGAAAATTATTGAGGAAAAAGGTAGTAAATTATCGAGGAAAATGTAGTAAATTATCGAGGGAAAGGGTAGTAAATTATTGAGGGAAAGGGTAGTAAATTATTGAGGGAAAGGGTAGTAAATTATCAAGAAAAAAGTAGTAAATTATCGAGAAAAAAGTAGTGAAATATCAAGGAAAAAGTAGTAAATTATCGAGGAAAAAGTAGTAAATTATCAAGGAAAAGGGTTGAAAATTATTGAGGAAAAAGTAGTAAATTATTGAGAAAAAGGTAGTAAATTATCGAGGAAAAAGTAATAAATTATTGAGGAAAAGGTAGTAAATCATCGATAAAAAAGTAGTAAATTATGGAGGAAACGTAGTAAATTATCAAGAAAAAAGTAGTGAAATATCAAGGAAAAAGTAGTAAATTATTGGGAAAAAAGGTAGTAAATTATCGAGGAAAAAGTAGTAAATTACCAAGTAAAATGTAATAAATTATCGAAGAAAAGGGTAGTAAATTATCAAGAAAAAAGTAGTAAATTATCGAGGAAAAAGGTAGTAAATTATCAAGGAAAAAGTAGTAAATTATCAAAGAAAAAGTAGTAAATTACCAAGGAAAATGTAATAAATTATCGATGAAAATGGGTTGTCACGAGTGGGCTTGCGAGCTTAGCGATGCGACGCCAGGATGCAGAGAGCAGGACCAAAAATGTAGGTAAAAGGAATTTAATGGCGCTTAAGCGATGTAGACAGCAACTACAGGCAAACCAAACACAAAGACAATGAAGCCCCAAAAGAAAGAGCACACACCTGAACTAAATAGGGAGTGTGGAAATTAGAGACAGGTGTGTGAAATGAGTCAGCCAGAAAGCAAAAGGGAACAAGAAAGGAAGTAGTTACCAAAATAAGGGCATGAAAACCGGAACAGAGGCAAAGAAGGAAACTAAAGGAGCTGTCACGAGAGGGTGACGCCCACATCGTGACATGGGTAGTAAATTATCGAGGAAAAAGGAATAAATTATCGAGAAAAAGGTAGTAAATTATAGAGGGATAAGGTAGTAAATTATCGAGGAAAAAGTGGTAAATTATCGAGAGAAAAAAGTAGTAAATTATTGAGGAAAAAGTAGTAAATTATCAAGGAAAAGTTAGTAAATTATCAAGGAAAATGTAGTAAATTATCAAGGAAAAGTTAGTAAATTATCAAGGAAAAAGTAGTAAATTATCCAGGAAAAAGTAGTGAATTATTGAGAAAAAAATTGTAAATGATCGAAAAAAAGGTAGTAAATTATCGAGAAAAAAGGTAGTAAATTATCGAGGAAAAAGGAATAAATTATCGAGAAAAAGGTAGTAAATTATAGAGGGATAAGGTAGTAAATTATCGAGGAAAAAGTAGTAAATTATCGAGAAAAAAGTAGTAAATTATTGAGGAAAAAGTACTGAAATATCAAAGAAAAGGTAGTAAATTATCAAAGAAAAAATAGTAAATTATGGAGGAAAAAGTTCAAAATCATCAAGGAAAAGGTAGTAAATTATCTAGAAAAAAGAAGTAAATTATCAAGGAAAATATAGTAAATTATTGAGGAAAAAGTAGTAAATTATCAAGGAAAAGTTAGTAAATTATCAAGGAAAATGTAGTAAATTATCAAGGAAAAGTTAGTAAATTATCAAGGAAAATGTAGTAAATTATCCAGGAAAATATAGTAAATTATTGAAGAAAAAGGTCGTAAATTATCAAGGAAAAAGTAGTAAATAATTGAGGAAAAAGTAATAAATTATCAAGGAAAAGGTAGTAAATTATCAAGGAAAAAGTAGTGAATTATTGAGAAAAAAATCGTAAATTATCGAAAAAAAGGTAGTAAATTATCGAGAAAAAAGGTAGTAAATTGTCAATAAAATATGTAGTAAATTATCTACGAAAAAGTAGTAAATTATAAAGGAAAAGGGAGTAAATTATCAAGAAAAAAGTAGTAAATTATCAAGAAAAAAGTCGTAAATTATCAAGGAAAAACTAATTATCAAGGAAAAGTAATAATTTATCGAGGAAAATTTTGTAAATTATCAAGAAAAAATCAAGACAAAAGGTAATTTACTACCTTGTCTCACATTAACCAGTCATTGTTCCTAGTCGGATCCTGGAAGGGAATCCATGGCGTGTAGCTGAATTTTGTTCACGTTTATGAATATTTTTTTGTATTTCTATATGCGAGGAACATCAGTACTCTATTGTGTCAATGTGTTAAAATGGAAAAACCCAGTCTGAATCAGGCTTAGAATAAAACATAGAAAAAAAAAAGGTGTAAAATAATACCAAAGAATTCAAAAGACGCCACATCAATCCTCAACGCTTCTCCTTCTTCATGCTGTTAACTGTCTCCTCGCACAAAGCTCGTAAGCGTGTTGCGAGGGCACCGCAACCCGCTTGTTCAATCCCCAAACTTCACAGCAGACGCATTGTGTGAAGTTAATTGCGTGTGCTGCTGCTGATGTCAAAATCCCATGTAAACATGTAAACACCCTACAAGCGTTTGGTCCTTCCTCTCCGCCATCCTTTTTTTTATGAGAATAAAGTAGTAATTTTATGAGGAAAAAGGTAGTAAATTATCGAGGAAAAATGTAGTAAATTATCGAGGAAAAAGGTTGTAAATTATCAAGACAAAAGGTAATTTACTACCTCATTCATGTAAATGTATTAACAAGAAAAAAGGTAGTAAAGTTATGAGAATAAAGTCGAAAATTACGAAGAAAAAGTAGTAAATTATCGAGGAAAAAGGTAGTAAATTATCGAGGAAAAATGTAGTAAATTATCGAGGAAAAAAGTTGTAAATTATCGAGGAAAAAGGTAGTAAATTATCGACAAAAGGGAAGTAAATTATTGACGAAAAGGAAATAAATTATCGAGGAAAAAGGTATTAAATTATCAAGGCAAAAGGTAGGAAATTATCGAGAAAAAAGAAGTAAATTATTGATGAAAAGGAAGTAAATTATCGACAAAAAGGAAGTAAATTATCAAAAAAAAGTAGTAAAATATCAAGGAAAAAGTAGTAAATTATTGGGAAAAAAGGTAGTAAATTATCGAGGAAAAGGTAGTAAATTATCAAGGAAAAAAGTAGTAAATTATCGACAAAAAGGAAGTAAATTATTGACAAAAAGGAAGTAAATTATCGACAAAAAGGAAATAAATTATCGAGGAAAAAGGTATTAAATTACAAAGGCAAAAGGTAGTAAATTATTGGGAAAAAAAGAAGTAAATTATTGATGAAAAGGAAGTAAATTATCGACAAAAACGAAGTAAATTATCAAGGAAAAAGTCGTAAATTATCGAGGAAAAAGTAGTAAATTATAGAGGAAAAAAGTAGTAAATTATCAAGGAAAAAGGTAGTAAATTATCGAGGAAAAAGTAGTGAAATATCAAGGAAAAAGTAGCAAATTATTGGGAAAAAGGTAGTAAATTATCGACAAAAAGGAAATAAATTATCGAGGAAAAAGGTAGTAAATTATCAAGGCAAAAGGTAGTAAATTATCGAGAAAAAAAGAAGTAAATTAATGATGAAAAGGAAGTAAATTATCGACAAAAAGGAAGTAAATTATCAAGGAAAAAGTAGTAAATTATCGAAGAAAAAGTAGTGAAATATCAAGGAAAAAGTAGTAAATTATTGGGAAAAAAAAGTAGTAAATTTACAAGGAAAAAGGTAGTCAATTATCGACAAAAAGGAAGTAAATTATTGACGAAAAGGAAGTAAATTATCGACAAAAAGGAAATAAATTATCGAGGAAAAAGGTATTAAATTATCAAGGCAAAAGGTAGTAAATTATCGAGAAAAAAAGAAGTAAATTATCAAGGAAAAAGTAGTAAATTATCTAGGAAAAAGAAGTGAAATATCAAGGAAAAAGTAGTGAATTATTGGTAAAAAAAAGGTAGTAAATTATCAAGGAAAAAGCAGTGAAATATCAAGGAAAAAGTAGTAAATTATTGGGAAAAAAGGTAGTAAATTATCGAGGAAAAAGGTAGTAAATTATCAAAAAAAAGGTAGTAAATTATCAAGGAAAAAGGTAGTAAATTATCGACAAAAAGGAAGTAAATTATCGAGGAAAAAGTTATTAAATTATCAAGGCAAAAGGTAGTAAATTATCGAGAAAAAAAGAAGTAAATAATTGATGAAAAGGAAGTAAATTATCAACAAAAAGAAG
Organism: Doryrhamphus excisus; assembly: GCF_030265055.1. Lineage (NCBI taxonomy): Eukaryota > Metazoa > Chordata > Actinopteri > Syngnathiformes > Syngnathidae > Doryrhamphus > Doryrhamphus excisus. The sequence goes on from NC_080486.1 coordinate 4,279,624, forward strand.
TAAATCATCAAGGAAAAAGTAGTAAATTATCGAGGAAAAAGTAGTAAATTATTGGTAGTAAATTATCAAGAAAAAAGGTAGTAAATTATCGACAAAAAGGAAGTAAATTATTGATGAAAAGGAAGTAAATTATCGACATATAGGAAATAAATTATCGAGGAAAATGGTATTAAATTATCAAGGCAAAAGTTAGTAAATTATTGAGAAAAAAAAGTAAATTATTGAGAAAAAAAGAAGTAAATTATTGATGAAAAGGAAGTAAATTATTGACAAAAAGAAAGTAAATAATCAAGGAAAAAGTAGTAAATTATTGAGAAAAAAGTAGTGAAATATCAAGGAAAAAATAGTAAATTATTGGGAAAAATGGTAGTAAATTATCGAGAAAAAAGTAGTAAATTAAGCGTTTATAAGCGTTTGGTCCTTCCTCTCCGCCACCCTTTTTTCCTGCCTGCGTTGGCTTTCGAACTGCCATTCAGAACATTTTGAACATATTGTCTCCGGGCATGACGGAGTTTGGGGCTTGACGGAGGGGTTGGAGGCCAGTGGAGGGAGTGATATTATGGGCTTCTGTTGCCAGATTGGCAGCAAATCATTTTTATGGGAGCTGAAAGAGGGAGCAAGATGGAGGCTCATGATTTCTCCCTGATGTCGACAGGGGAAATGACTAAAGCCCGTCCGGACTCCGGCAACAACTCGAGTGATTCACTGATTGCTCCGCTGCCGATGTGCGGTGCAGGAAGTCACGAGGAGGAAAACATAAACTCCCTGGGCCTTTTTACTATGCAGTATTTCTGTGTATTTTATTGTCTCCCTCCCTGCTTCTGTTGCTCTATTAAAATATATTTTTTGCAGATATTGTGTACGAGAAACACGTGCACATGCATAGTCATTTACATAATGACTTAATCTGTCATACGTCATATTATAATACACCCATGCCGAGTCTCCACTCTCCACTCTTTGTTGGTGTATTGAACCCATCAGACGCCAACCAGGGCATCTTTGTTCCAAATGAAAGGTCTTGTGAGTGTCGTGTCAACGGAGGGCAGGTTATTTCGCACTTTTATATACGTATACATATAAATGCTGTGCAGAGAAATGAAATAAAATAATTAGACCATAAAAACCCTGTTTACAACCTTCTAAATACAGTTTTTAACATTATTAGAGCCCTCTAGACATGAAATAACACCCCTATGTTCAACTTTACATTCATATTAACCAGTATAGCAGACATAATAATAGTAGTAATATTAATAGTGATTTATCACAATGTTTTTTTTGTATGAGAAAAGTAAGGGGGGTAGCCTGGAGGACACAACAGGTCCAACAAGACTAAAAACTAACGGGACAAAAGGTAGTAAATTGACGAGGTAGTAATTGAGATTATCGACAAAGAAGTAAATTATTGACAAAAAGGTAGTAAATTATCAAGAAAAAAGGAAGTAAATTATTGACAAAAACAAAGTAAATTATTGACAAAAACAAAGTAAATTATTGACAAAAAAGAAGTAAATTATAGACAAAAAGGAAGTAAATCATCAAGCAAAATGTAGTAAATTATCGATAAAAAAGGAAGTAAATTATTGATGAAAAGAAAGGTAAATTATCGAGGAAAAAAGGAAGTAAATTATCAAGCAAAATGTAGTAAATTATCGAGAGAAAAAAGGAAGTAAATTATTGAGGAAAAAGGTATTAAATTATCAAGGAAAAAAGTAGTAAATTATCGTCAAAAAGGAAGTAAATTATCGACGAAAAGGAAGTAAATTATCAACAAAAAGGAAGTAAATTATCAAGGAAAAAGGTCGTAAATTATCAAGAAAAGAAGTAAATTATTGACAAAAAGGAAGTAAATTATCGACAAAAAGGAAGTAAATTATCAAGCAAAATATAGTAAATTATCGAGAAAAAAGGAAGTAAATTATTGCCAAAAAGGAGTAAATTATCGAGGAAAAAGGTAGTAAATTATCGAGGAAAAAGGTATTAAATTATCAAGGCAAAAGGTAGTAAATTATCGAGAAAAAAGTAAGTAAATTATTGCCAAAAAGGAGTAAATTATCGAGGAAAAAGGTAGTAAATTAGCGACAAAAAGGGAGTAAATTATTGAGGAAAAAGGTATTAAATTATCAAGGCAAAAGGTAGTAAATTATCGAGAAAAAAGGAAGTAAATTATCTACAAAAAGGAAGTAAATTATCTACAAAAAGGAAGTAAATTATCGAGGAAAAAGGTAGTAAATTATCGAGGAAAAAGGTAGAAAATTATTGAGAAAAAAGGAAGTAAATAATCGACAAAAAGGGAGTAAATTATCGAGGAAAAAGGTATGAAATTATAAAGGCAAAAGGTAGTAAATTATCGAGAAAAAAGGAAGTAAATTATTGCCAAAAAGGGAGTAAATTATCGAGGAAAAAGGTAGTAAATTATTGAGAAAAAAGTAAATTATTGACAAAAAGGAAGTAAATTATCATGGAAAAAGGTAAATTATCGAGGAAAAGAGGAAGTAAATTATCAAGCAAAAGTAGTAAATTATCGAGACAAAAGGTAATTTACTACCTCATTCTCGTAAATGTATCTGGGGGGGTTATTTTGTTAAAAAAGTTTTTCTGCCATCTAAAAACAATCTATCTGTAATATATTGAACAATTTGTCTCCAAGTCCAATTCCTGAAACTCTCATTCCCCACCAACAATAGAAGTTACTGATTGCTTGATGAGCTGCCTCCTTGGTAAATCAGCATCTAATTGCGTAGATTGTTAGTGCAAATTAAATTAAAGCAGAGGTGCAGATTTGCCACGCACCCTCATGCGACAGAACCTCAACGCTCCCGTGCAATTTATTCCAAAAGCCACTTAAGCTTGTCACATTTGAAATAATTCCTCACGACACAAAAAGGGCATTAAAAAAAAAGTATTTTTGGCAGCCTGCATGTAAAAATACAAGCTTGGCTGCAACCAACATACATTCAGGGACCGCCAGCAAATAGCAAAAAACAAGAGTAATTGATTTTTTTTTTCTTCCACTATGGATGCACCAATACACATTTTCTTCACTTGCGAGCCTCCATTTTTGGCCCATGAATTGCATATAATAATAATAATAATAATAATAATAATAATAATAATAATAATAATAATAATAATAATAATAATAATAATATAATAGAATTAATCAACAACAACAAAAATTTTCAAAGAATAAAGTCAAAATATTGAGAAATTTTTTTTTGTATTGTAACAAGAAAAACTTTGTTACAAAAAGAAAATACCATTTTGGAGGAAAAATAATGTAATTTTAGTAACATATGAAATATTTAAATACATTTTTTAGAAATATTTCTAAGTCATAATATGACACACATTGTCATTTTTGGGGAGAATAACATGGAGGGAGGGTTAAAATGTTCTAACTCATTATGACAGTAAAACAAAAGAAAAAAATTAAAAAATATATTTTTTTATTTAATTTTATTTAATTTTATTTAATTTTTTTTATTTGAAAAAAAAAGACCAGACAAGATTTTTACCTTTTATTTTTTTAAAGACATTTTACCTTTTATTATGACATATTTTGGGCCTAGCAATGGCCACGGAGTCTGGAGATCTGCGTTCGAATTGGCGACTCTAAATTGTCCATCAGTCTAGAAAGTACCCCTCCTCACCCAGCAAGTTCTTGGTGGAGGGTCAAAATATTACTCATAATATATAACAATAACTCATTATGACAGTTAAACAGAATAAAAAATTTATTTTATTTTATTTTATTTTATTTTATTTTATTTTATTTTATTTTATTTTATTTTATTTTATTTTATTTTATTTTATTTTATTTTATTTTATTTTATTTTATTTTATTTTATTTTATTTTATTTTAACCCAGCAAGTTCTTGGTGTCCTCTTCTTAATGACATCGCCACTGGAAACTACAGTACATGAATTCATCCATCCCTCTGGGCAATGTGTGCCTTTCCAAAACTGTATCATATAAAAAAAAAACACTCCAGCAAACTTCTACCAGAGCCAGGAGCTCTAATAGATTACTGATAACCATCATAGGAATCATTCATCTGTGCCGATTTTTAATTCCTGGGATCAATAATAGGTGAACGGCATACAGTAGAGCAGTTTATTGAATGTTTGACTACAGAAGGTGTGTAAACACAGTGTGGTATCCAGGAAGTATTCTGTACTGTAGCTTGTAGTGCATGTCGGGGGGGGGGGGGGGGGGGTCTGGGGTTGATCATAACGCATCAGATCTCAGCAAGCGTTCCATGGCATAAAAAATAAATGAGAATTAGACACAGGGTTTACTATAGGGATGAGAATGCGTAATGAGTAAATGAGTAGCATCCGTATATCGGAAAAACGGGAAGCATGTGTGAAAAAGAGAGATGGATAAATAGAATGAATATAATAACCTCGTTGCTCAACCCCCCCCCCCCCCCCCCCTCTCCTCCGGGCAAGTGGAGATGGATTCCACGTGTGCACCATACATCTGCAAACAGAGAGCGAGAGCTAGCAGGGTGCAACCTGTCTTCGTCCAAGAGCCCAGTTTGGAAAAAAAAAAAAAAACAACTCAATTCCGGCATCAAACATATCGACCAAACACTTTGTGTCGAAAAATGCATTTGCTTGCAAAATTGCATTTTCACGAAACTCATTTCAAATTTTTTGAAAAGAAAAGTGTGTCGTCTTATCAGAGAGATAAATTGTCATTTTTTAGCTGCCACACGGGAGGTAAAGCAAGATTTGAAATTGGATCGTCTGCGCCCTCCACCCCTGCCAGCACAATTGCTGATGGGTCCGAGCAGCCTGAGATTCATCATATACCGAGACATTGAACGCACCATAGTGAAAAAAGTGTGGGGGAGACGGTGATAACATTGATTTATTCATTTTGTGCTGGGTGCTGGAGCCTATCCCAGGCGGCGTACACCCTGGACTGGTGGCCAGCCAATCACAGGGCACATATAGTCAAACAACCATTCACACTCACATTCATACCTATGGAAAATAGCAAATTTGACACTCAGCCAAATGTAACGAGCGGGAATCGAACAACTCGGCACTCCAAAATCATCTGAAACAGTTCCGTAACAATCTGGAACAATATTTCTCCTACTTAGACAGTTTTGCTATGATCAACCATTCATTCATTTTCTACCACTTAGTATACTCATGAGGGTTGCTGGAGCCAATCACAGGGCACATATAGACAAACAACCATTCACACTCACATTCATACCTATGGACAATTTGGAGTCGCTAATTAACCTAGCATAATTTTAGATTTGGGCTGCATGGTGTCCGAGTGGTTAGCGCGCAGACCTCACAGCTAGAAGACCCGAGTTCAATCCCATCTTCGGCCATCTCTGCATGGGTTTTCTCCGGGTACTATTTCAACTGCAATGTTTTGCCACGTCACTCTAATTAGTCAAAGGCCTTCAGAATCCGTAGTGCTGGCCCATGTCACTTAAACACTATTAGCAATGGGGCTGTTTTTTAACCAATCATTGGGCTGATAGAAGATTTCAACTTCTATGTGTTGCCACGTCAATTTAATTAGTCCAAGGCCTTCAGAATCCGTACTGCTGGCCGATGTCACTTAAACACTATTAGCAATGGGGTTGTTTGTTTAACCATTCATTGGGCTCATAGAAGTTTTCAACTGCAATGTGTTGTCATGTCAATCTAATTAGTCCAAGGCCTTCAGAATCAGTAGTGCTGGCCCATGTCACTGAAACTCTATTAGCAATTGGGTTGTTTGTGTAACCAATCATTGGGCTGATAGAAGATTTCAACTGCAATGTGTTGCCACGTCAATCTAATGGGTCCAAGGCCTTCAGAATCAGTAGTGCTGGCCCATGTCACTTAAACGCTATTCGCAATGAAGCTGTTTTTTTAACCAATCACTGGGCTGATAGAAGATTTCAACTTCTATGTGTTGCCACATCAATGTAATTAGTCCAAGGCCTTCAGAATCACTCGTGCTGGCCCATGTCACTGAAACGCTATTAGCAATGGGGCTGTTTGCATAACCTATCATTGCGTTGATAGAAGGTTTCAACTTCTATGTGTTGCCACATCAATTTAATTAGTCCAAGGCCTTCAGAATCCGTAGTGCTGGCCCATGTCACTGAAACGCTATTAGCAATGGGTTTTTTGTGTAACCAATCATTGGGCTGATAGAAGATTTCAACTTCTATGTGTTGCCACGTCAATCTAATTAGTCCAAGGCCTTCAGAATCAGCAGTGCTGGCCCATGTCACTTAAACGCTATTAGCAATGGGGCGGTTTGTTTAACCAATCATTGGGCTGACAGAGGATTTCAACTCCAATGTGTTGCCACGTCAACGTAATTAGTCCAAGGCCTTCAAAATCAGTAGTGCTGGCCTATGTCACTGAAACGCTATTTGCAATGGGGTTGTTTGTATAACCAATCATTGGGCTGATAGAAGATTTCAACTTCTATGTGTTGCCACGTCAATTTAATTAGTCCAAGGCCGTCAGAATCCGTAGTGCTGGCCCATGTCACTGAAACGCTATTAGCAATGGGGTTGTTTGTGTAACCAATCATTGGGCTGATAGAAGATTTCAACTTCTGTGTGTTGCCATATCAATCTAATTAGTCCAAGGCCTTCAGAATCAGTAGTGCTGGCCCATGTCACTGAAACGCTATTAGCAATGGGGCTGTTTGTTTAACCAATCATTGGGCTCATAGAAGTTTTCAACTGCAATGTGTTGCCACGTCAATCTAATTAGTCCAAGGCCTTCAGAATCCATATTGCTGGCCCATGTCACTTAAACTACTGTTTTTTTAACCGCTTATCGGGCTGATGGAAGGTTTCAACTTCTATGTGTTGCCATGTCAATCTAATTAGTCCAAGGCCTTCAGAATCGATTGTGCAGGCCCATGTTGCTTAAACGCTATTAGCAATGGGGTTGTTTGTATAACCACTCATTGGGCTGATAGAAGATTTCAACTTCTATGTGTTGCCACATCAATCTAATTAGTCCAAGGCCTTCAGAATCTGTAGTGCTGGCCCATTTTCGCTTAAACACTATTACGAATGCTACTTCCTGTAGCATGTAGCATTACTGACACCTAGTGATAAGGGTAGAATACCACATATCATCCCATTGTTACATGGATACCTCTGTAAACATGCTAAGCGTTGTTTTTAATAGCATCATAGCAACAAACCATCTGTAACGACAATTAGAGTAGCTCTTTTGATGCAGGGGAACATCTGTTAATTTGTGTCCTGGCTTGTCCATACCTTTTTTTTTTTTTGAAAACCCGCTTGGGAGTTGCTGTCGTGCGGGTCCAGGTGTACAGGTCGGCACGCGTATGTGGCTGATTGCTAATTAGCAAGTGTCCGTTTGCTCACTTTTGTGCGTGTACTGTGACCCTGCTAACAGGGAAAAGAAGTTTTTGAAATACTTCTGACGGGCATAACTTTGACTTTGAGTATTTGGATTGTATGCTCGGAAGATAGTAGTCATATTTTTTTACAGAAACAAAATAGTTTAGTTTTGTGGTTTGCAAAAGCTACGGCTTCAAAGCTGCAGTGGTGCGCCGTCAACGCCAGCTATACCTTTTCTGCTGGCCTAAACACAAACTTCAATTTGAGTATTTGTTCCATGAAATTGTAGTAATATATTCCCAACAGTCTATCTCCATTTGGTTGCATTTTGTTGGGCTGATAAAAGATTTCAATTTCTATGTGTTGCCAAGTCAATCTAATTAGTAAGGCCTTCAGAATCAATAGTGCTGGCCCATTTCACTTAAACACTATTAGCAATGGGGCTGTTTTTTTAAACGCTCATTGGGCTGATAGAAGATTTCAACTTGTATCTGTTGCTACGTCAATCTAATTAGTCCGAGGCCTTCAGAATCGATTGTGCTGGCCCATGTCGCTTAAATGCTATCAGCAATGGAGCTGTTTGTGTAACCAATCATTGGGCTGATAGAAGATTTCGACTTTTATGTTTTGCCAAGTCAATCTAATGGGTCCAAGGCCTTCAGAATCCGTAGCGCTGGCCCATGACACTTAAACGCTAGTAGCAACGGGACTGTTTTTTCTAACCGATCATTGGGCTGATAGAAGATTTCAACTTCTATGTGTTGCCACTTCAATCAAATTAGTCCAAGGCCTTCAGAATCAGTAGTGCTGGCCCATGTAGCTTAAACACTATTAGCAATGAGGCTGTTTGTTTAACCGATCATTGGTCTGATAGAAGATTTCAACTTCTATGTGTTGCCACTTCAATCTAATTCGTCCAAGGCCTTCAGAATCAGTAGTGCTGGCCCATGTCACTTAAACGCTAGTAGCAACGGGACTGTTTTTTTTAACCGATCATTGGGCTGATAGAAGATTTCAACTTCTATGTGTTGCCACTTCAATCAAATTAGTCCAAGGCCTTCAGAATTAGTAGTGCTGGCCCATGTAGCTTAAACACTATTAGCAATGAGGCTGTTTGTTTAACCGATCATTGGTCTGATAGAAGATTTCAACTTCTATGTGTTGCCACTTCAATCTAATTAGTCCAAGGCCTTCAGAATCAGTTGTGCTGGCCCATGTAGCTTAAACGCTATTAGCAATGGGGCTATTTTTTTAACCACTCATTGGGCTGATAGAACATTTCAACTTCTATGTGTTTCCACTTCAATCTAATTAGTCCAAGGCCTTCAGAATCAGTAGTGCTGGCCCATGTAGCTTAAATGCTATTAGCAATGGGCTGTTTCTTTAACCAATCATATTTTAGATTTGCCTACAATAATAGCAAAACACAGCCAAGTTTGTCAAGCTACAGAGTCTGTACTGATTTGTACACAACAACACTAACAATGGCTGACACGTTTGTTATTTTTGGTGCATGTCGGTCAGTGAATGTTGTAATTTGGAATTTGTGTGCCTGTTAATTCCCATAACGTCAAAGTAAAAATAAGAAAATAATCACAAACACGGACCTATATATATGAATAAAAATTAAAAACTAGGTCAGTGCTTTCCAGGGGGGTATAAATACAATTCGGTGAAAGACCTCTGCATCTGCTGACTACGATTTTCCAAAATATATAAATAAAAATCAAATAAAAAAACAGACTGCTTCTAGCAGAAAGTGCAGATGGAGCGACTCCCCCCCCCCCCCGAAGCTTGAGGAGAAGTCGGTCTGTACCTCAGTGCAGCTACTGGCACTTGACAACTTTCACTGTTCATGACCACGGTCCAGGAATAAAAAGCCCCCGGGTCCCCCAAAGATGAGCGGTCTGTGCTGTCAAGAGTGCAGACATGACAGCGTTACGCTACTGTCATTAAATAATGATGGCGGCATTGTTGTTGGTCTGCCAAAGAATGTTTTTGACCCCTTTTTATTCATGCCTGCTTGTTGAACACGTTCTCATTGTGTCGACTGTGAATAATGCATTTATGCAAATAAGTTGAAGCTAATATATTAAAACCTCTTTCTTGTATAGTTGCGGTAGTCAGGGGGGGGGGGGGGCAGCAACGTCTTCTCTACTGGCCTAAACATTGCAAGACTGACCTCCATTTACAAATTTGATTCTAGTATTTGATCCATGAAATTGTATTTATGTTTATGTTTTTTTTGGATAATCAGATTTTAGCTTCCACCATTTCAAGCTAATCTTCCCAAGGCCTTCAGTATCAGTAGTGCTGGCCCATGTCACTTCAGCACTACTATTGTTATTTTAATCAGATTTCAAATTCAAACAGAACCAGCTAGAACCGGCTGCACGGTGGTCGAGTGGTTAGCGTGCAGACATAGCAACTCCAGTGCGACTTATGTATGTTTTTTTTGGATGATCAGATTTTTGCTTCCACCATGTCAATCTAATCTTCTCAAGGCCTTCAGTATCAGTAGTGCTGGCCCATGTCACTTCAGCACTACTATTGTTATTTTAATCAGATTTCAAATTCAAAACAAGAACCAGCTAGCATGCCTACAATAACATCAGTATTTTTCAGTCGTCTAATTGGTTGATCATAGGGGCTGCACGGTGGTCGAGTGGTTAGCGTGCAGACATAGCAACTCCAGTGCGACTTATGTATGTTTTTTTTGGATGATCAGATTTTTGCTTCTATGTGTTACCAGATCAATCTACTTCCACCATGTTAAGCTAATCTTCCCAAGGCCTTCAATATCAGTAGTGCTGGCCCATGTCACTTCAGCACTACTATTGTTATTTTAATCAGATTTCATATAGCTTGCCTACAATAACATCAGTATTTTTATTCTAATTGGTTGATCATAGGGGCTGCACGTTGGTCGAGTGGTTAGCTAGGAGACCCGAGTTCAGTCCCACCCTCGGCCATCTCTGTGTGGAGTTTGTATGTTTGTGTTTCCTCCCACATTCCAAAAACAAAACATGCTAGGTTAATTGTTGACTCCAAATTGTCCATAGGTATGAATGTGAGTGTGAATGGTTGTTTGTCTATATGTGCCCTGTGATTGGCTGGCGACCAGTCCAGGGTGTACCCCTGCCTCTCGCTTGAAGACAGCTGGGATAGGCTCCATCACAACCACGACCCTCGTGAGGATAAGCGGTAGAAAACGAATGAATGAATGTTATGTGACAGGCTGCACGGTGGATGAGTGGTTAGCACACAGGTACAGGCACACAGCTAAGAGACCCGAGTTCGATTCCACCCTCGGGCAGTTTGCATGTACTCCGGTTTCCTCCCACATTCCAAAAACATGCTAGGTTAATTAGCGACTCCAAATTGTCCATAGGTATGAATGTGAGTGTGAATGGTTGTTTGTCTATATGTGCCCTGTGATTGGCTCCAGCAACCCTCATGAGGATAAGTGGTAAAAAAAGAATGAATGGTTGATCATAGCAAAACTGTCTAAGTAGGAGAAATATTGTTCCAGATTGTTACGGAACTGTTTCAGATGACTTTGGAGTGGCGAGTTGTTCGATTCCCGCTCGTTACATTAGGCTGAGTGTCAAATTTGCTAGCACCGCCGATCACTGGTGCTAATGAATTCGAAGATGAATTGGTCAGTGAGTATATTGTGCGTTAGTCGTTTTAGTAAATGCCTGTGAACGGTCGCCTTCCAACCGGAAGGTTGCTGGTTCGGTCCAAGTACCCTTGAGCAAGATAGACCCAGTTGCTTCTGGTAGTCAATGTAATTTATTATTATCATTATTTTTTTTAAACAATACTGGCCTACAAAGTGTCTGCCAAAAAAAATTGGGACGTTTAAGTCCCCCGTTTTGCTTGATGTACCAAACAGATTTGAGTCTCCCACCAATGTGAAGTGATTTGAACAGCGGCCAAACCCGCCGTGGCTCAACTTGATACATCTGCTGCTGGCTATATCCCTACATCCATGTTATTTACCTGACTCAGTGTCAATAAGACAGCCATTTCCCCTTTGCCTTCAATTTCTCTCTTCATTCTATCTCCTCCTATTTGGCTTTCCTTTCGTTTATTGTGCACAAAACTATCTGTCGGTTGCTCTCAGGGGGGGGAATGGATGACATTTACGCTCGGATATTGTAGCCATTTACTTGACCCAAAGTGCCTAAACATACAGAACCCTTCTTTGCACTTGAGACGCAGGCAAATATCAAGAAGCCATCGTTGAACACTTACCTGTCTGAATGTATCAGAATCAAATCCCCGGAAGCATCGATGTAGTAATATTCGGGAATTCTTTGTCGTTGTACTGCACTGTGTACACGAACAAGATGAACAATTCAAATCGGAGCAAGGGCAACATGGGTGGAATATCGGATATTCAGCAATGAGATCGGGAGCTTGGTGAACTTGCTTATTGGACTCACTGGTTTATTATGTTAATTAGCCTAGTCAGAAAATTAATTGCCACAAATATGTCTTTGGTTTTTGTACATTCAGTACCTAACTAGTCCAATGCCCAAACAATATTTAGAAGTAATCCTCAAATCATCCTTAATAACGTATATTCTGGACTATATTTTGTCCATATGTTTGGAAACATGTTTGGAATATCGGAATAAAGCCATGTCCAACTGAAAGATCGAGAAAAAGAATAACGTTTGGTAAAATAATAGCCTTTATAAACTGTCAACCAGTATTGACTTTCAGAACAGTTTATGCAAACCCAATTAAAATCTGGGCTTAAGTATGTTTTTTTCTAAGTAAATATGCAATTTTGACTTATACTCAGAGTTATAGTCCAGAAAATACGTTAAATACATAATTTGACATGTTTAAAAATGTTTACGCATACTGCATAGACCACTAGGCTACTGACACGGAATGGAGGAGTCAATGAATTCAGCAATGAGATCGGGAGCTTGGTGAACTTGCTTATTGGACTCACTGGTTTATTGAGTCCGAAAATTAATTGCCACAAATATGTCTTTGGTTTTTGTACATTCAGCACCTAACTAGTCCAATGCCCAAACAATCTTTAGAAGTAATCCTCATCCTCCTCATCCTTAATAACGTATATTCTGGACTATATTTTGTCAAGAGGACGTAATGTCTGTTTTGGTGAAGTATTTTGTAAAATAAATTACCCGCAAAAAAGTCAGTCTCTTGTGTTTGATGGATACAAATAACAAATAACAGCAATAAAATTGCATGCTAATACAGATAGACAAGAGTTGACAGATAGAAAAATAATAATAATAATAATTAAATGCAATAACTAAATGCATGCTAAATATTTAATGACCGTTTTCATACAAAGTCCAACAAATGTGGTGATGTAAGACTTAAAAAAAACAAGACAAATATAAATACTGCTAAGTAGAAAGGGTTCTACCTAAATTCTACTCATTGATTTGCGACTCGAATTGATTGTAGTCAGCGGTCCGCACAACGGCGAGTGGTTAGCATGTCGGCCACAAAGTCAGTAGATCGGGAAAACCCGCGTTTGAATCTCCGCTTTTTTACTCCAACATTCCAAAAACATGCATATTCGGTTTAATTATCCGTAGGTATTATTGTCAATATGTGCCCTGTCGTTGGCTAGCGACTTCTCGCCCAAAGCAGTTGGGATAGACTCCGGCATAAGTTACGACGACATAGAAAACAGTCAGTCTCTTGTGTTTGATGGATACAAATAACAAATAGCAGCTATAAAATTGCATGCTAATTTTATTACAGATAGACAAGAGTTGACGGATAGAAAAATAATAATAATAATAATAATTAAATGCAATGACTAAATGCATGCTAAATATTTAATGACCGTTTTCATACAAAGTCCAACAAATGCAGTGATGTAAGACTTAGTAGGACTTAGTAGACTGAGTAGAAGAAGTAGATAAGTAGAAGGTAGTAGATACTACCTAAATTCTACTCATCCTTCCCTAAGGCAACACTACACTACATGACGTTTGTATCATATTTTTCAATGTCCTTGGTCCAAGTCCGTGTTCATATCTTAGCTGATTAAATCTTATATTCCAAAATAGACTCCAAGGTAGTACATGTATAATTTAAATAAAATATGTGTGGTAAATCCCAAATGACTGTGCCGGAGACCTCATTACTTTGTGTGGGTTGGTCCAAACAGGCACTTCCTATCTCCATGAAGGACACTGCAGACTATTTCTCACACACAAACACATTATTGAGCTTTGGTATACATTTATTTCTTACTCCGCCGGTGCACTTTTGACACGGAGTAATATGTCCAAACAGCCGACTGGCCATACACACACAGAAAAAAACGATGCAAACAATTGTCTCCCTGCAAAATCGGAAATCTCACACATTGGTGCACACACAACATGACGGGCCAAGACAGACGCTGTTGACTCCATCTGCTTGGTCTGACAGACCACATTTCACTCCACATGGAGCCTAATATACTGGAAGAGATGTTTTGTTGCTTTGTGTGTTTACTGAAAATCTGAAAAATTTGGTAGTGACTTGAATCTTCTTGCCAACGGTTCCTCCTCCCCACTAGTGGCTTGCTCCGAATTATGCTCACGAGTGTCGCGGGGGTGCTGGTATCCTCAAATCATCCTTAATAACATATATTCCGGACTGTATTTTTTTCCTTATATTGGTCGTTCCCCAGGCGGCACGGTGGTCGAGTGGTTAGCGCGTAGAACTCACAGCTAGGAGACCAGGGTTCAATTCCACCCTCGGCCATCTCAGTGTGGAGTTTGCATGTTCTCCCCGTGCATGCGTGGGTTTTCTCCGGGTACTCCGGTTTCATCCCACATTCCAAAAACATGCTAGGTTAATTAGCGACTCCAAATTGTCCATAGGTATGAATGTGAGTGTGAATGGTTGTTTGTCTATATGTGCCCTGTGATTGGCTGGCCACCAGTCCAGGGTGTACCCCGCCTCTCACACAAAAGACAGCTGGGATAGGCTCCAGCACCCCCGCGACCCTCGTGAGGATAAACGGTAAAAAATGAATGAATGAATAATAATAATAATAATAACTAACTAATCAGTGTGAAGTTGGTGGCATTATTATAAGCGGTTAGCACACGGGCCTCACAGCTAGGAGACCCGAGTTCAATTCCACCCTCAGCCCTCTCTGTGTGGAGTTTGCATGTTCTCCCCGTGCATGCGTGGGTTTTCTCCGGGTACTCCGTTTTCCTCCCACATTCCAAAAACATGCTAGGTTAATTGGCGACTCCAAATTGTCCATAGGTATGAATGTGAGTGTGAATGGTTGTTTGTCTATATGTGCCCTGTGATTGGCTGGCCACCAGTCCAGGGTGTACCCCGCCTTTATAATCAGGTGCGACTTACACAGTATATGAAAGTACCGTATTTTCCGGACGATAAGTCGCACTTTTTTTCCGCACTACTGCTGATGATGCAGCACCAGTAGCAACTGGGTCTATCCTGGCAAAGGGTACTTGGACCGAACCAGCAACCTTCCGGTTGGAAGACGACCACTCACAGACACTTACAAAAACAACTAACGCAAAAGATACTCACTGACCCATTCATCTTCGAATTCATTGGCACTAGTGAATTTGTCACTCAGCCAAATGTAACGAGCGTAACTAGAACTCATCATCTCATCAACAGTTCCGCAACTATCTGGAACAATATTTCTCCTACTTTTTTGACAGTTTTGCTATGATCAACCATTCATTCATTCATTTTCTACCGCTTATCTTTACTAGGGTCGCAGGGGGTTGTTGGAGAGCCTATCCCAGTTGTCTTCAGGCGAGAGGCAGGGTACACACTGGACTGGTCGCCAGCCAATCACAGGGCACATATAGACAAACAACCATTCACACTCACATTCATACCTATGGACAATTTGGAGTCGCTAATTAACCTAGCATGTTTTTGGAATGTGGGAGGAAACCGGAGTACATGCAAACTCCACACAGAGATGCATGCCCGAGGGTGGAATCGAACTCGGATCTCTTAGCTGTGTGCTAACCACTCATTGATGCTAACCATCATTCATTCATTCATTTTCTACTGCTTATCCTCACGAGGGTCGTGGTTGTGCTGGAGCCTATCCCAGCGAGAGGCGGGGTACACCCTGGACTGGTCGCCAGCCAATCACAGGGCACATATAGACAAACAACCAGTTTACAGTAAATATATAATTTGACATGTTTAAAAATGTTTACGCATCCTGCATAGACCACTATGAGACCACAATGAGATCGGGAGCTTGGTGAACTTTCTTATTGGACTCACTGGTTTATTATGTTAATTAGCCTAGTCAGAAAATTAATTGGCACAAATATGTCTTTGGTTTTTGTATATTCAGCACCTAACAAACTAGTCCAATGCCCAAAAAATTCAGTCCCTGTAAAGAGACTGGAGACTAAATTGGTTGGTCCCCTGACTTATAATCAGGTGCGACTTACTCAGTACATCAAAGTACCGTATTTTCTGGACTATAAGTCACACTTTATTTCATAGGTTGGCTGTTCCTGGGACTTATACTCCAGAGCGACTTATAAATGAAAAAACGTATGTTACATAAGTGTGACTTATGTATGTTTTTTTCTACCTAATTATGCATTTTTGGTCTTGTGCGACTTATACTCCGAAGCCAATTATAGTCCAGAAAATACGGTAAATATATAATTTGACATGTTTAAAAATAGCTAATGACAGAGAATGTAGGATTTAATGAATTCAGTGATGTGTAATTAGATCGGGAGCTTGGTGAACTCGCTTATTGGACTCGATGGTTTATTATGTTAATTAGCCTAGTCAGCCTCCTAGATTATGCTGTTGTGTAGCTGCAAAACCATTTCGTTAACATACTGGATAATTATATGTACTTGGTATTAAATTCTGTGAAAGATATTTCTAAGCAATTCATAGTCCAATGCTACTTGTATTTATTTTTGTAACTTATTTTGTTTTTTTGAAGGCATTCAAGCACACTGTGAATTTCTTATTTTGAGTGTCCATACATTCGGGTGTATTCCATTGTATTTCTTATTATGACTGCACTTTGCACATTAAAGAAAACCCCCTGAGCAAGCAGTTTGGTAACGGAGGCAAGGAAATACAAGGTACATTACTAAATAGAGAGCTGGGGGAGACCAAATTCATGTCTTTAAATGACATTCGCAGGCAAAAGATGTTTTTTTTTTATGTGTGTTGGGGGATTAAAGTGTGAAATGGTGCGCTTTGTGCTGTGGGGAGTTTGTAACTGTTTTCAAAATGCAATTTGTCTCCACATTATCATGTTTCCTTCTTGAAAGCTTGTTTATCAGACACAGTGCACATTGGGACAGATACTTGACTGAAAAGGCACCCCCATACTCCCCATATTTTTATTTATTTTTTTTTGGAAGGCTTTGTAAAATGATTAAGGAATAATGAAACAGATTAGAGGCTTGCATTCTGTACTCATGAGAATTTAGTACTTTTCCGAATGGGAAAAAGTCATGCACAGTCATCGGGAAAATTGATGTGAACAATATGCTATAGTAACTATGACATTATGCTCACTTTTGATTGACACTGCAGGTTTATATACAATCCGGGACCCTTTTTCTTGTGTTTTTGTTAAATAACAAACATAATAACTGCCCACAAATGTAATGAACCACAAACGTAATACAAATCTGCAGCTTTGAATGTAATAATCCTGCAAATGTAATACATTTCCCACAAACGTAATAAAATTTGCACACTGCAAACGTAATACTGAATTTACCAAATTATATATAATACCAAATTATTAAAGTTATTATTAATAACATATAAAGTTATTATTAATTTGTGGGTGTACATGTGCGTCTTAGTTACAGTATATTATTGAATGTGTGATTTTGTGGAAGAAATAATTAAAAGAAATAAAAGCGGAAACAATAATAATAATAATAATAATAATAATAATAATAATAATAATAATAATAATAATAATAATAATAATAATAATAATAATAATAATAATAATAATAATAATTGTATTAAAACAATTGCAATTATCACAATTATGTTATCTTTTTTAATTAAAAATAAATTATAATTTAATAATTACAGATTCCTTTAATCTATTCAAATGATACTCTTTGAATAATATTTTTTCCACAAAAAAAGAAAACAAATAATTATCTTGTTAAAATCCTAAAATCCTCAAAATGACATCTACACCTTCTCCCTCATTAAAAAGAGAAAGAACAAACAACAACAACAACCACAAATATCATTATTTTGTCTCATATTACATTTGTGGGAAGTTATTACCTTTACAGTTTTTCACTTTCAAACAAATGTAATAATTTCCTGCAAATGTAATAGTTATTACCTTTACTTACAGGAAATTCAGTATTACGTTTGCAGTAAGCACATTTTATGACATTTGTGGGAAATTTATTACATTTGCGTGAAGTTATTATGTTTACAGTTTTTCACTTTCCCACATATGTAATAATTTCCTGCAAATAGTTATTACTTTTACAGGAAATTCAGTATTATGTTTGCAGTAGGCAAATTTTATGACGTTTGTTGGAAATTCATGACATTTGCGGGAAGTTATTATAATTACAGTTTTTCACTTTCCCACATATGTAATAATTTCCTGCAAATAGTTATTACCTTTACAGGAAATTCAGTATTATGTTTGCAGTAGGCAAATTTTATTAAGTTTGTGGGAAATTTATTACATTTGCGGGAAGTTATTATGTTTACAGTTTTTCCCACATATGTAATAATTTCCTGCAAATGTAATAGTTATTACCTTTACAGGAAATTCAGTATTACGTTTGCAGTAGTCAAATTTTATTACATTTGTGGGAAATTTATTACATTTGCGGGATTATTACATCCAAAGCTGCAGATTTCTATTACGTTTGTGGGCAGTTATTACGTTTGCGGGTGTAACAAACCAGTTTAACATTATCCCTAATTCTCTACTTCATATTAATTTATCGTATGATTTTTGTCTCCGCAGCAAAATGCGACGAGCCTCTGGCTTCTCCTTTGCCGCACACAGCCTTCACCAGCTCATCTGTCTTCTCAAACGGATATGCACCCGGCTACGCCAAGCTCAACAGGAGAGGAGGTAAGACTCTCTCGTTGCTTATGCAATCAATATTTACACACCACGTTTTGGCTTTTAAGTGGAAAGAAAATGAACGGGAGCTCATTAGCATCAGGGTTCTATCTTCTTGCTTTGGTTCATCCAAACTCCTCCGGGATGAGTGCAAGTTTAAGTACAGTACGTCTGGTCACAGGGGGATTGTCGCACCAGGCGCAAACAATAACACTAACAATGTGCTTAAGATATTAGCTAAAGAAATGACTTACCCTCTAAAAAAAATATGGATCTATTGTATTCAATGAAGAGAGGTTAAATGGAGAAATTTTATTTAATTTGCTTCGATTTTGGTAATGGTAATGGTAATAGTTGAATTTCATTTGAACATGCATCAGATTATAATTGAATGCATCACATAATCAGTTCACAGTTCCACATGTCCAAAAGGAGTAGGAAGAAGCAAAGCTTATTATTAAATCCTACCCCTCCATCTGGTACTTTTACAACCAGTAACTGTTACATTTGTTCACTTCCTGCTTTCCATAATACAGTTTAAGGTTTATTTTTGTTTGTTTGTTTTTATTTTAAAATTTTTGTACTTCATGTACTTCTTTATGTCGTACTGTTTCACTCTAGCGTAAGAAAGTTATGCTTAGTGCTTAGCGCCTAGTGTCACCAATAAGGTGCCTAGTGGAGTGCAGTGGCTCAAACTGCCTCCCAAGTTCCCAAACTCGCGGTGGCAAGTTTGGCGGCAAGAAACAAAAAAAAAAATGTAAATCTTCATCCACTAAGTGGAACCAAATGTCAACATTCCGGCAATTGGAATCCATTGGAATGTAATGGCTCGAGCCAAGTTGCGCCAATGATGCTAGGAGTCTACTGGGCCCGTGCCAGTTGGTGCTCGCTGTGGCGCCGAATTATGTTCGCTCGGCATGTTACCATATTGCCGTTATTCGGCTCTAGCGTAAGAAAGTTATGCTAAGAGTCCACTGGGCCGGCGCCAGTTGGTGTCAGTTCGCGCCAATGCTAGCCAAAGCTAGCGCCTAGTGTCACCAATAAGGTGTCTAGTGGCGTGCAGTGGCTCAAACTGCCTCCCAAGTGGCTCGTGGTGGCCTGTAATGACGCCAAAAATGTAGTTTGGTGGCAAGAAAATTTCAAAATGTTTTTAAAATCTTCGTCCACTAAGTGGAACCAAATCTTGCAAACATTCCGGCGATTGGAATCCATTGCAATGTAATGGCTCGAGCCAAGTTGCGCCAATGATGCTAGGAGTCCACTGGGCCGGTGCCAGTTGGTGCGAGTTCACGCCAATGCAATTTGCTGTGGCGCCTAGTGTCACCAATAAGGTGCCTAGTGGCGTGCAGTGGCTCAAACTGCCTCCCAAGTGGCCCGTAATAACGGCAAAAATTTAGTTTGGCAGCAGGAAAATTTCAAAATGTTTTTAAAATCTTTGTCCACTAAGTGGAACCAAATGTCACAAACATTACGACGATTGGAATCCATTGGAATGTAATGGCTCGAGCCAAGTTGCACCAATGATGCCAGTCGGTGCCAGTTGGCGGCAAAGATTATATGATTGCCGCATAGTGGCTCACTGTGGCGCCGAATTATGTTCACTTGGCATGTTGCCGTTATTCGGCTCTAGTGTAAGAAAGTTATGCTAAGAGTCCACTGGGCCGGTGCGAGTTCACGCCAATGCAATTTGCTTTTGGCACCTAGTGTCACCAATAATGTGCCTAGTGGCTCAAACTACCTCCCAAGTGGCAAAAATTTTGTTTGGCGGCAGGAAAATTTCAAAATGTTTTTAAAATCTTCGTCCACTAAGTGGAACCAAATGTCACAAACATTCCGGCGATTGGAATCCTTTGGAATGTAATGGCTCGAGCCAAGTAGCGCCAATGATGCTGGGAGTCCACTGGGCCGGTGCTAGTTGGTGCCAGTTCGCGCCAATGCAATTTACTGTGGCGCCTAGTGTCACCAATAAGGTGCCTAGTGGCGTGCAGTGACTCAAACTGCCTCCCAAGTGGCTCGTGGTGGCCCGTAACGACGGTTTGGAGGTAAGAAAATTTCAAAATGTTTTTAAAATCTTCGTCCACCAAGTGGAACCAAGTGGAACAAACATTCCAGCGATTGGAATGTAATGGCTTGAGCCAAGTTGCGCCAATGATGCTAGGAGTCCACTGGGCCGGTGCCAGTTGGTGCCAGTTAGCGCCAATGCAATTGGCTGTGGCGCCTAGTGTCACCAATAAGGTGCCTAGTGGCGTGCAGTGGCTCGCAGTGGCCCGTAACGACGGTTTGGCGGCAAGAAAATTTCAAAATGTTTTTAAAATCTTTGTCCACTAAGTGGAACCAAATGTCACAAACATTCCGGCGATTGGAATCCATTGGAATGTAATGGCCCGAGCCAAGTTGCACCAATGATGCTAGGAGTCCACTGGGCTGGTGCCAGTTGGTGCCACTACGTAGCGAGCCACTACGCGCAAATCATATAATCATTGCCGCAAACTGGCACCAACTGGCACCAACTGGCACCGGCCCAGTGGATTCTTAGCATTAGAACCACATTACCACACCAGTACACATTATCGGCCACCTGAAAACTGTTTTAAAAAATGAGCATGGAGAAGTCTGTTTCAAGGTTTACCACCTCCTTGAATAGTTTGAAAAGGATGCGGAAAGGAATCTTATTAAATCAACGGACTTCTTAAAAAAAAAAAGACATTTGAGATCTACTGGTTCAAAAACACACCAGTCTTCCCGGTTCAATTATATCGTGGACACTGAAAAATGAGATCATTACCCGTGATGATGGTGTCTGGACATGGCCATGGGGTACTAGAGCCTGGAATGTCCTAATTTCTGCAAGGCCATATGAAAGATTTTCTACAGTCCACTCATACTTCATGCATGCTACAAAAAAAAATGCTCTAAAAGATCACATATCTGCAGATACTAGGAGAGGGGGGGCTCTCCAAGGAGCACTGCCCAGCTCGGCACAAAATCAATGATACACACTGCTTTTATTAGGCTGGGCTTGTGGAGCCTGACAGCCATTAACACCAAATTCTGGACCCTCATACATTAGCCCTCCCCCACACATACTCCTTAGGTTGTCTTATGTCGGGGAGGTCTGATTAAAAACACAGAATTTCTTAGAAACCAGCTCCCTTTTCATAGACTGTCTTTGATATCATCTTAAAATGAGTTTTCCCAAAAAAAAACACATCTTGAAAGAGAGGAGTTATGTAATGTAATATTAAACAATATGCTTAATTTTGGTCTCTAAACCAAAATCATTGATCCCTTTCATATGCAACCAATCTTATTTATAGATATTATTTACCTCTGCAAAGGTCATAATGTCAGACAATGTCCTGTTTTGCGATGCCAGACTGACAGCTAAGCAATCAAGTCAGGCTAATGCTAAAGCTAGTTGGGGCAAAGAGCCAACACGATGGCCTGCTGTTAGCGTAGTAAACGATTTTGACTGGTATTTCAAGGCATTGATGTCAATTTTGGATGTTAACCAAAAAACAGGGGTGTATCTAACAGAGGTTTTGTGACAAAAGTACATTAAGAAGACAGTACAATTCACACAGTGTATTAATAACACAAATCTATTAATATGCAAATCTGGGCAAAATCAACAAACATTTTGGATGTTAACCAAAAAACATGCAAACCGGGGCATACGCTAACCGAGGTTCCACTGTAATAGGCTGCTAACAAGGACATTTTGTGACAGAAATACATTAACATATACCGTGTATTGTTAACACAAGTCAATGTATGCAAACTGAGGCACAATTTAGCCTTAAATTTTTGACCTGCTAACCGGGGTGTACACTAACAGAGGTCACTGTGTTTTAGCATGCTAATAAGCTAACACATAGGTTTAAGATGACAGTACAATTCATGCCGTGTATTAATAACACATTTTTTAATACGAAAATATAGGCAAAATTGATGTCAATTTTGGATGTTAACCAAAAAACAGGGGTGTATCTAACAGAGGTTTTGTGACAAAAGTACATTAAGAAGACAGTACAATTCACACAGTGTATTAATAACACAAGTCTATTAATATGCAAATCTGGGCAAAATCAACAAAAATTTTGGATGTTAACCAAAAAACATGCAAACCGGGGCATACGCTAACCGAGCTTCCACTGTGATAGGCTGCTAACAAGGACATTTTGCAACATAAATACATTAACATATACCGTGTATTATTAAAACAAGTCAATGTATGCAAACTGAGGCAAAATTTAGCCTTACATTTTTGACCTGCTAACCGGGGTGTACCCTAACAGAGGTTACTGTGTTTTAGCATGCTAATAAGCTAACACTAATAAGCTAACACATAGATTTTGTGACATAAGTACATTAAGAGCAAAGTACAATTCATGCCATGTATTAATAATAAATCTATTAATATGCAAATGGTTGGTTAACCAAAAAACATGCAAACCAGGGCATACGCTAACAGAGATTCCACTGTACACGCATTTTGCGACAGAAATACATTAACATATGCCGTGTATTAATAACAATGTATGCAAACTGAGACAAAATTAAGCCTTAAATTTTTGACCTGCTAACCAAGGTGTACGCTAACAGAGTTTTTGTGACATAAGTACATTAAGAAGACAGTACACTTCACACAGTGTCTTAATAGCACAAATCTATTAATACGCAAATATAGGCAAAATCGATGTAAATTTTGTATGTTAACCAAAAAAAATGCAAACCGGAGCATACACTAACCAAGGTTCGACTGTGATCGGCAGCTAACAAGGACATTTTGCAACAGAAATGCATTAACATATGCCGTATATTAATAACACAAGACAATGTATGCAAACTGAGGTGAAATTTAGCCTTAATTTTTTGACCTGCTAACCGGGGTGTACCTTAACAGAGGTTTTGTGACAAAAGCACATTAAGAAGACAGTACACTTCACACAGTGTCTTAATAACACAAATCTATTAATACGCAAATATAGGCAAAATTTATGTCAATTTTGGACGTTAACCAAAAAATATGCAAACCGGGACATACGCTAACCAAGGTTCCACTGTATTAGGCTGCTAACAAGGACATTTTGTGACAGAAATACATTAACATATACCGTATATTAAGAACACAAGACAATGTATGCAAACTGAGGCAAAATTTAGCCTTACATTTTTGACCTGCTAACCGGGGTGTACACTAACAGAGGTTTTGTGAAAAAAGTACATTAAGAGGACAGTACAATTCACACAGTGTCTTAATAACACAAATCTATTAATACGCAAATATAGGCAAAATCGATGTCAGTTTTTTGACGTTAACCAAAAAATATGCAAACCGGGACATACGCTAACCAAGGTTCCACTGTATTAGGCTGCTAACAAGGACGTTTTGTGACAGAAATACATTAACATATGCCGTATATTAATAACACAAGACAATGTATGCAAACTGAGGTGAAATTTAGCCTTAAATTTCTGACCTGCTAACCAAGGTGTACCCTAACAGAGGTTTTGTGACAAAAGTACAATAAGAAGACAGTATATTAACAGTGTATTAATAACACAAATCTACTAATACGCAAATCTAGGCAGTGGATGTTAACCAAAAAACATGCAAACCGGGGCATACACTAACCAAGGTTACATTGTGTATCTTTATGACGCATGCTTTGAACAAAAATATTGATATTTTTAAAAATCAGTGATAGTCATTAGCATGTGCTAACCCATTTTGTTGGTATACTATGAAAATTGGGTTTTAAATGTCATTGAAATTTTGATCCTAATCATATTGTATATAAGTAGAAACTCTAAAGTCCAATTCGGAATTGGACCATGGTGACATGCACTGCATATTATTAGGACTCCCAGCACAATGTATCTTGTAGAAGACATCGAAAACGGAAAGACGTGTGTTCTCGTCTCACATAAAGATTGTGGAAAAAAACTCGAAAAAAGTACAGTTTTCAGTGAGGCTACTTGGTGTCATGCCAGAAAAGTTTTCTGATATAAAATGATGGGTTCAATACCGGGATCGGCACATTATGGCTTAGTCTGACATAAATGAGAGGTGATGGAATGAGGGAATGCTGTGGTGGAAAGGCGGAATGGGGGGAGTGGGAGAGACACTTGCTAGAGGCTAAAGACTAAATTAGGACAGGTGGGATAGACTGCGGTAAAATTGATGTAGATTATCGTTTTTAAGTGTTTATTAAGTGTGTTTACATGACAAAAAAACATCGTAAAATTCGTCCGGATGTGAGATTATGGCTGCTAATCTATTTGATATTGATGTTTTTCCCTAATTTTCCTGTGCATGGTTATTATTTGCAAAAGTTCTACATTCCGAATCCGATCTCGGAGGTCATTACGGAGATTTTCTCGACTCCTTTTTTCCGAGTTTTGCTGAAAATATATCGAAATGAGCGACACGGCACAGTGCTGTCACTTCTCAGCAATTATCCACATCCCTCTTCTTTCTCTCGCTGTGTCGTCTCACAGAGTTGTTTGATGTCCCGAGCCATCATCCGTCCATAATGGCGGGGCCGCTTCCTAATTAAATGACTTGCGTCTTCATGTGCTCCATGACAGAAAGATGAAGTACCGGCAGAGGGCAAAGCAGCTGTTGACTCTCTGCCGACTCTCTCATTTCTATTCATTTTCCGCCATTGACTTTGTGTTCAGAACTTTTGGGTAAACACACGCTTCAGACATTTCACATCAGAGTTGTTAAATTATTTAAATATTCATGCTCAAAAACATACATTTTGTTGTACGTTTTGAACGCTCGCCCACACACAGCATCAAAACTCTTCCAACAGCGATGGAAATATGAGACTTGCTCAGTAATAAAATTGGAGAAAGATAATTCCTTGGTATTTTGTGGTTTAGCGGATGTCGAACTGGACGCTGGAACACGTCCATCCATTTTCTATGCCTATTGTTGCAGGCGTATGTTGGAGTCTATCCCAGCTGATTTTGGACGAGAGGCTTGCAGATACCGAAAACCCAAAATTTAGTGCCTCAGAAAATTAGAACCCTGTTGAACCCCTGTTAGTGTCACTAATTTGTTCCAGAAGTTAAACAGAAAGATTATACCGTATTTTCCGGACTATAAGTCACACTTTTTTTCATAGGTTGGCTGTTCCTGCGACTTATATTCCAGAGCGACTTATTAAAAAATATATATATGTACCGTATTTTCCGGACTATAAGTTGCACTTTTTTTCGTATGTTGGCTGTTCCTGCGATTTATAAATTAAAAAAATATGTACCGTATTTTCCGGACTATAAGTCGCACTTTTTTTCATAGGTTGGCTGTTCCTGCGACTTATACTCCAGAGCGACTTATACATTTTTAAAAAGTATGTACCGTATTTTCCGGACTATAAGTCACACTTTTTTTCATAGGTTGGCTGTTCCTATGACTTATACTCCAGAGCGACTTATAAATAAAAAAAAAATATGTATCGTATTTTCTGGACTATAAGTCACACTTTTTTTCATAGGTTGGCTGTTCGTACAACTTATACTCCAGAGCGACTTATAAATAAAAAAAATATGTAACGTATTTTCCGGACTATAAGTCGCACTTTTTTTCATAGGTTGGCTGTTCCTACGACTTATACTTCAGAGCAACTTATAAATTTAAACAATATATGTACCATATTTTTCGGACTATAAGTCGCACTTTTTTTTCATAGGTTGGCTGTTCCTGCGACTTATACTCCAGAGCGACTTATAAATAAAAAAAAATATGTACAGTATTTTTCGGACTATAAGTCACACTTTTTTTCATAGGTTGGCTGTTCCTACGACTTATACTTCAGAGCGACTTATAAATAAAAAAAAATATGTACAGTATTTTCCGGACTATAAGTCGCACTTTTTTTCATAGGTTGGCTGTTCCTGCGACTTATACTCCAGAGTGACTTATAAATCAATAAAAAAATATGTACCATATTTTCCGGACTATAAGTCGCACTTTTATTCATAGGTTGGCCATTCCTGCGACTTATACTTTAGCGCGACTTATAAATTAAAAAAAAAATACGTACCGTATTTTCCGGACTATAAGTCGCCCTTTTTTTCATAGGTTGGCTGTTCCTGCGACTTATACTTCAGAGCGACTTATAAATAAAAAAAAAAATATGTACCGTATTTTCTGGACTATAAGTCGCACTTTTTTTCATAGGTTGGCTGTTCCTGGGACTTATACTCCAGAGCGACTTATAAATAAACACCTTTTCTGTTCATGTTTATTTTTTGTGTAGCTGAATAACCATTGTGTTAGCATATCTTACACTTATTCAGCCTGTTCTCTATTCTTTTATTATTGTTAGAACTTGCCTTCCGAGATGACGTAATGTCTGTTTTGGTCAAGTACTTTGTAAAATAAATTACCAGCATTTACACATATTTCATAGGCCACTTGGCTAATGACAGGGAATGGTGGATTCAATGAATTCAGCGATGTGTAATGAGATCGGGAGCTTGGTGAACTTGTATGTTTTGTTCACAAATACAATTAAAAACGACAGAACACAAATGCCCCCCCCCCAAAAGCAATTCATATTCTGTAGACTACAAACTTCAAGTAGTGAAATTTGCAGCTGAAAACTGTGAGAAATTTGTTAGGGACTGCCGTAAAATGGTTACTATACTTAAAACTGTTTGTTATGTTACATAAACACTGGACAGCTTTTCCGTTCATGTTTATTTGTAAAACAAAAAATGTGACTTATACTCCAGTGCGACTTATGTATGTTTTTTTTCTACTAATTCTGCATTTTTGGACTTGTCCGACTTATACTCCGGAGCGACTTATAGTCCAGAAAATACGGTAAATCCAATTAATCCACTCTTGACATCCAGAAATGTAAATACAAAACATTTTAATCCGTTCCAGACGTCCGTAAATATAAACACAAACATTTTTAATCCGTTCCAGACGTCCGGAAATATAAACACAAACATTTTTAATCTGTTCCAGACGTCCGGAAATGTAAACAAAAAACATTTTTAATCAGTTCCAGACCCAACCGCCATAAGCAAAATTTCACCAAGTCGGATTCCTTATTCCTTTTTTTTGATAAGGGTAGTGATGACACCGTCATACTTTCCTACCAGTTATTTCTCAAATGTAATATTTCATGTTCTTTATGAAAATTATTGCATTTGCAAGTTTGTTTAGCGGCATCATCGGATATTTTGCAGGATATTTTGATCAACTGTTTAGTTAGCAAATAACTCCAAAGTCTTCATAGACGATCTGGGTTGCGATTTCCATGCTAACATACTTTTTTTTTTTTGGTGATAATGTTGTAGTCTTTCCAGAGTTGGACTCGCATTGTGTATTAATAACACATATGCAATATTTTTGACGTAAACCAAAGTTCCGGAAAGTCACTGTGTCACAACGGAATCGGCTAATGAACTCAAAGGTTTCCTCGGCCTTTGACTGGTTTCCGTCTGGGTCAGTCTACTATGGGAAATACTTCTGGATGACCTATGACTGAAATATTTTCAGACCAGAACTGAAAGTAAAACAAACCCAATGAGAAAATGTCGTTGGTCGGTGCAAAGACCCGTGACCCACCAGTTGAGAATGACTGAACCGCATCATCAATATTTTCCCGAGAACTACATCGTACTAGTCTGAACTGTGTTTGCCCTCCCGACTGAACAAACATATCCCCATCCTTCAACCATCTGGGAGCATTTGTATGTGATTTGTTTGTGTTAGCAAGCGCTGTGGTCATTTGTCTCTCACACCACAACAACAGAGGAGGGGACTCGGCTAACAAGAAAATGAACAAAGGCAAGCAAAGCCGGTAGTGAGACACGCTGAGGCAGTGGAACGCCGTTTGATTCCGGTTCAAAGAAACCAAAGGGAGCTGTCATAGCTTTCCTTGTGGTGTGCTCTAACGACATAGCCCAAAGTTCTTGAATGCTGGGAATGGAGATGTGATGGTTTTATGTCTTGACAGAGGCAGACGTATTTGGGAACAGTCGCCTGCAGTTTCGTCGTTTTCTAACATCACATGCTCAGAGAGTCACTGTGCCCTGCGTGACGTTTACCGACTAAGAACTTCATTCCATGTGTTTTTGAAACATTGAATCCAAAGCAATTATGCAGTAAAATACATCCAGGATATGTCCAGGTTCTTTGGAAAAACAATAAGAGTAAAGCTATCAAAGTCGAAGTGCGACTGTATTTGTAAAATCGATGTCAATTTTGGACTTAAACCAAAAAAAGATGCAATCCGGGGTGTACAAAAATAAATGTAAATTTTGGACTTTAACAAAAAAAACATGCAATCGGGGGTGTACCCTAACAAAGGTTCCTATGTTTTAGCATGCTAATAAGCTAACACATAGGTTTTGTGACAAAAGTACATGAAGGATACAGTACAATTCACAAAGTGTATTAATAACACAAAGCTATTAATACGCAAATATAGGCAAAAATCAATGTAAATTTTGGACTCTTACCAAAAAAACATGCAATCCAGTGTGTACCCTAACAGAGGTTCCTATGTTTTAGCATGCTAATAAGCTAACACATCGGTTTTGTGACAAAAGTACATTAAGAAGACAGTACATTTCACAGTGTATCAATAACACAAATCTATTAATACGCAAATATGGCAAAAATCTTTGTAAATTTTGGACTTTAACCAAAAAAACATGCAATCCAGTGTGTACCCTAACAAAGGTTCCTATGTTTTAGCATGCTAATAAGCTAACACAAAGGTTTCGTGACAAAAGTACATTAAGAAGACAGTACAATTTGCTGTGTATTAATAACACAAATCCATTTATATGCAAACATAGGCAAAAATCAATGTCAATTTTGGACTTTAACCAAAAAAACATGCAATCCAGTGTGTACCCTAACAAAGGTTCCGATGTTTTAGCATGCACATAACCTAACACATAAGATTTGTGACAAAAGTACATTAAGAAGACAGTACATTTCACAGTGTATTAATAACACAAATCTAGTAATACGCAAATATAGGCAAAAATCAATGTAAATTTTGGACTTTAACCAAAAAACATGCAATCCGGGGTGTACCCTAACAAAGGTTCCTATGTTTTAGCATGCTAATAAGCTAACGCATAGGTTTTGTGACAAAAGACGACTGTATTTGTATCCACTCTGCACTAAAATTCACTAAGTTCCACTCTTCAAAGTTTCATAGAAATCTGTACTGCGGTTTTTGTCCTGCTTACTAATAGAAATGCCAGCCAATCACCAAACAAGGTTTAAAGGTAAGGCATTTTGAAAGCTAAATAGTAGGTAGTCTAGTAAGTTATTCGCATTTTTGTGGTGTAGAAGACCACAAAAACTGAATTTCTTCACCTTAAGTAGCTCCTCAATCGATCATATATTAAACCTCTGAAAAGTAGCCAATGTCATGTTTTCCTAGTGTTTCCTGGAGTTACCCCAGGATGCGAAGACATAAAAGTATTTTATTAAAGGGAAAAGGGGAGAGCTTGAAAGGAGCGTCTTGGCTCACAAACAAAAGAGTCACAAAATCCAAGGACTGGCAAGGGAATCTCAACTTGGGCAACACAGAAGCACCGTAGAAGTTGACTGGAATGCGGCCAAAAGGAAAAATAGGCCAAGAAGCTCTGACTGTTCATTGGAATCTAGTTTTACTTAGGTTCCACTGTATTAGAAGACTAACAATGATGTTCAAAATGCATGACATATTCTCCGGTAACAGGAAAATATACGAAAGAGTCAAATTTACCCATACATTTTTTAGGTTAACCAACAAATATGCTAACCAAGGCAGACACTAACTGAGGTTACACTTTATTAGCAAGCTAATACACTGCTAACAAGGATGTTTTGTGACAAAAATACATCAAGAACACAGTTGGACTCATGCGTGCGCCATATTTTACTCTAATTGCCGTATATTTTTTATGTTAACCGAAAAACATTCTAACTGGGGCAAATGCTAACCAAGGTTCCACTGTAATAGGCTGCTAACTAGGATATTTTGTGACAGAAATACATTAACATATGCCGTGTATTCATAGCACAAGAACGGAGGCAAACATTTTGACCCGCTAACCAGGGTGTACCATAACAGAGGTTCCTATGTTTTAGCATGCTAACAAGCTAACACATAGGTTTTGTGACAAAAGTACATTTAGAAGACAGTACAATTCACAAAGTGTATTAATAACACAAATCTATTAATACGCAAATATTGGCAAAAATAGATGTCAATTTTGGACTATAACCAAAAAAACATGCAATCTGGGGTGTACCCTAACGAAGGTTCCTATGTTTTAGCATGCTAATAAGCTAACACATAGGTTTTGTGACAAAAGTACATTAAGAAGACAGTACAATTCACAGTGTATTGATAACACAAATCCATTAATACGCAAATATAGGCAAAAATCGATGTCAATTTTGGACTTTAACCATAAAAACATGCACTCTGGTGTGTACCCTAACAAAGGTTCATAAGCTAACACATAGGTTTTGTGACAAAAGTACATTAAGAAGACAGTACAATTCACAGTGTATTGATAACACAAATCCATTAATATAAAAATATAGGCAAAAATTGATGTAAATTTTGGACTTCAACCAAAAAAGCATGCAATCCGGGATGTACCCTAACAAAGGTTCCTATGTTTTAGCATGCTAATAAGTTAACACATAGGTTTTGTGACAAAAGTAAACACAAATCCATGAATACGCAAATATAGGCAAAAATGTATGTCAATTTTGGACTTTAACCAAAAAAAAACATGCAATCCGGGGTGTACCCTAACAAAGGCTCATGTTTTAGCATGCTAATAACCTAACACATAGGTTTTGTGAAAAAAGTACATGAAGATTCCAGTACAATTCACACGGTGTATTAATAACACAAATCTACTAATACACAAATATAGGCAAAAATCGATGTCAATTTTGGACTTTAACCAAAAACACATGCAATCTGGGGTGTACATTAACAAAGGTTCTTATGTTTTAGCATGCGAATAGACTGAGAAAAGTACATTTGTCACATTGTGACAAAAGTACATTAAGAAGACTGTTTTTCACACAGCGGATTCACACAAATCCATGGTAAATTTTGGACTTTAACCAAAAAACCATGCAAACCGGGGCCTACGCTAACCGAGGTTACACTGTGTATCCTTTGAACAAATATATCGACAGAAGGGCTCTTTCTCTCCCCCAAGCTCCCATAGTTTGTGCTTGTTTCGCTCTCCTGGGATGTTTCTTTCCAGGTATTTCTTAAGATCTTACTTTACTTTCTTCTTCGTCTCTTCAGCTGCAGTGGTGTCTTTGACCTTCTCTGCTCCGTCGTTTTCTCCCTCCTTCCTCCACTTCCTTTCATCCCTGAACATCTGTGCATGTGACAGGCGAGAGAGGATGGTGACAGCGGTCCCCAGACGCTCCTCCTCTCCGGTACCCTCCATCCTCCTCTCTCTCTCTTTCTCTCGTCCTTTCACCGGCGCTCCCGTTCACTCCCGTCACCTTCGCCGGCCTCCTCCATCTCCGCTTTAGTCTGTCAACCTCTTGTCGCTTCTCTCCACCTCGCCCCCTCCGCCGGCGCTCACCTTTGACTGCACCTCTCAACACTTCTTTTTCCGGAGCTCTTTTTCACCGATCTATGACAGCATTTGCCCAGCTCCCTTCTGCAGCCTATTTTGTTTGTTGTTGTTGATCACTCCCACTTAGCTAAAATTCAAAATTTATTTTCCATGCATGGTCAGCTAACGTAGAGTGCAAAACTGGTCTCCAGTTATCTAGCCTGACTGACACTCTTACCAAGGAATTACATCACAGAAGTCAACTTCCTCAACTTTCTGGTTCATAGTGTTACAATAAATAACGTTAGTTATCACCCTTAAATCCATTTGCTTAGACAATAGAAAGTGTTTGAATGTGCTGAAGAGGGAATGTTCCTGTGACCCTGATCAGAGACCCCCAGCGACCCCTGGGTCCTGGAGGTGCCTGGATGTGCCAACAGCAACCCTGCAGATGTTCACCCTAATACTGCAAGAATGTGTCAAAATAAGAACTCATAAAACAATAAAAGTAATTACTCTCACATATTGTATTGCTGTATTTAAGTGTTTTTACAAGTATCACAGGAGTTTGAACCTGACACACTGTTAGAATAAAATGTCGATAGAATGAATACAGCATTAGTTATCACCCTAATACTGCAAGAATGTGTCAAAATAAGAACTCATAAAACAATAAAAGTAATTACTCTCACATATTGTATTGCTGTATTTAAGTGTTTTTACAAGTATCACAGGAGTTTGAACCTGACACACTGTTAGAATAAAATGTAGATAGAATGAATATAGCATTAGTTATCACCCTAATAGTGCAAGAATGTGTCAAGATAAGAACTTATAAAACAATAAAAGTAATTACTCTCACATATACATATACACATAGGCAAACAAATACAGCTTGTGCAACTCCCCCCCCCCCCCTTAGAGTTGCACGACCATGTAGTAGGGACCCCCAAAAAAGAATAAAAAGATAAGTAATTAAGTCATTCAGACATTGAAAACTCCAGGCTTGTACTGGTGGATGGTGGATCTGTATTCATTTTGTGCGGATGTTAACCAAAAAAAAGGCGTTAACCAAGGTATTACTGTAATGAGTTGTAACATGTGACCCAAGTTGCTGTGACATTCTGTAATTGGTAGTGTTTGGTTGCTGGTTCAATCCTTGTTTATACGTTATTACATTTTAAATTAAAATTTAAAAATTTTCACATTCTTGTAAAAAAAGGCGCTAACCAGGGCACATGTTAACCGAGGTAATACTGTAATGAATTGTAACATGTGACCCAAGTTGCTGTGACATTCTGTAGTTGGTAGTGTTTGGTTGCTGGTTCAATTCTTGTTTATACGTGATTACATTTTAAATTTAAATTTTTTCACATTCTTGTAAAAAAAGGCGCTAACCAGAGCACATGTTAACCAAGGTATTAGTCTAATGAGTTGTAACATGTGACCCAAGTTGCTGTGACATTCTGTAGTTGGTAGTGTCTGGTTCAATCCTTGTTTATACGTTATTACATTTTAAATTAAAATTTAAAAATGTTCACATTCTTGTAAAAAAAAAGGCGCTAACCAGGGCACATGTTAACCGAGGTATTACTGTAATGCGTTGTAACATGTGACCCAAGTTGCTGTGACATTCTGTAGTTGGTAGTGTTTGGTTGCTGGTTCAATCCTTGTTCATACATTATTACATTTTAAATTTAAATTTAATTTTTTTCAAATTCTTGTAAAAAAAAAGGCGCTAACCGGGGCACATGTTAACCAAGGTATTACTGTAATGAGTTGTAACATGTGTTTGGTTGCTGGTTCAAATCCTTCCTGTAACTGTAGTGCTATTGTCGGAAGTAGGAATGACAAAGTAACTGTTGAGACAACACCATCGACTGCATGATACGACAGTATAACAGTACCACGACTCCGACTGTTTACAAGACAATCAATCAAGCATATGTCAACAGTAACTGTGGAACAGCTGCAAAAGAGCCGCCGTTAAAGGCAAACCGGCAGAAAATGTGGTGTTGGCAGTTTTGCAGCCAACACTTTTAATGTGTTTTTTCATTGGAAATAATGAAAAGTGAATTCATTTACTCGGGGCTAACGCTGTCGCAATCATCAATCCTTCATTAACCGTGCAGGCAGTGCAGGTGTTTAACAGTTATGGAAGTATGGCTGTCCAAATGTTTTCCATCCAGGGACAAATTTAGAAAAATATATGCTATGAAGATATATTTTTCAGGAAGAAAATGCATTGGTGGAAAATAAAGTAAAAAAAAAGTATGAATATTTATCTTTATAGGGAAAAAAATGAGAAAACATAAAAAAAATTTCCTCAAAATATTATGACTTTATTGTTATTGTTTATTTATTTTGGCTTTTATTGCCATATTATGACTTTTTCCCTAAAATAATTTTTTCAACTTAAAAAAATAATAAAACAGTACAATAGGTGCAATTTTGCTGCATGCTTTGATGAGGAAACGTGACGCCACTTGGTGAAAAAAAATTAAAATAATTAGTAGCTCAAAATATTTTTTTTCATATTTCACCACTGCGAGAAAAAAATGAGAAAAAATAAATTTTTTCCCTCAAAATATTATGACTTTATTGTTATATTTTGACTTTTATTGCCATTTTATATCCTTTCCCCCAAAATAATTATTCAACTTAAAAAATAAAAATAAAACTGTACAATATTTGCGATTTTGCTGCATGCTTTGATGGGGAAACTTGACGCCATTTGGTGAAAAAAAAATTAAAATAATTAGTAGCTCAAAATATTTTTTTCTCCATATTTTAAATTTACATTTTTTTACATTTTTATAAAATATAGCTGTTTTTTTGGTAATTTCTGGTGTTCTGGTGCAAGGTCATTTTAAATTGTTGAGACATTCTGTAGTAAGAAGTGTTTGGTTGCTGGTTCAATCCCTGTTTATACTTTATTACATTTTAAATTTAAACAAAACAATTCACATTCTTATAAAATATAGCTGTTTTTTTTTTTTGGTAATTTCTGGTGTTCTGGTGCAAAGTAATTTTAAATTGCTGCGACCTTCTATAGTAGTGTTTGGTTGCTGGTTCAATCCCTGTTTATACTTTATTACATTTTAAATTTAAACAAAAAAAATCACATTCTTATAAAATATAGCTGGGTTTTTTTTTTGGTAATTTCTGGTGTTCTGGTGCAAGGTCATTTTAAATTGCTGCGACATTCTGTAGTAGGTAGTGTTTGGTTGCTGGTTCAATCCTTGTTTATACATTATTACATTTTAAATGTAAATTTAATTTTTTTTTACATTCTTGTAAAATATAGCTAGGTTTTTTTTGGTCATTTTTGGTGTTCTGGTGCATTTTAAATACATAGGTAGTGTTTGGTTGCTGGTTCAATTCTTGTTTATTACATTTTACATTTTTTCATATTCTTGTAAAATACAGCTGTGTTTTTCTGGTGTTCTGGTGAGGTATAAAAAATGGATGGCTGGTGTTGTGGGCCAAATGATCCCCGGGGCCGGATTTTGGACACCCCTACTGTAAACTAATGACTAGGCAAACGAGACAATGAAAGAGTAATATAAGAACAATACTTTACATTGTTGTGTAATTCATCGGTTAAATGGCGGTGCCTTTATTCTATTCCATTCCTAATTTCGATATCGGTTAACTTTGTCATGTTCAGAGGGGAAAGGGATTGGTATTCCCGATTACTTAGCCTTGTCATGTGACTTTATGAATGGACCCCTTGGAGAAATGTGCCAAAAAGTTTCCAATAAACCCAAAGTTTGAAT
The DNA here is from genome assembly GCF_030265055.1 of Doryrhamphus excisus. Taxonomy (NCBI): domain Eukaryota; kingdom Metazoa; phylum Chordata; class Actinopteri; order Syngnathiformes; family Syngnathidae; genus Doryrhamphus; species Doryrhamphus excisus. Next base: position 4,315,458 of record NC_080486.1, read on the forward strand.
GAGAGGGTGTTAAACCGCTACAACGGCTATTCATATATCATGACATCATTCTTTTATGTCGGACTTTTCTGTCGCTCTTCCGATTGTTCCGACTTTTTCCAATCTTTTCTTTGTTTGATTTGAGCCCGCTGTGTTCCACTGGATGTTACTCTTCCCTCATCACGTTAGAATGGGCTCATTTTGTCTCTCCTCACATCCATCACTTTGCGAGATCCCCTTTCTTTTTTTCCCCTCGCCCCCCCCCCAACATAAAACTCGCTTTCATCCCTCCCTTCTCTTTCTTCCCTCATCCATCTCTCTTATTCTTCACGTCTACCGCCCGCCCTCTCCACCATCTTGTCATGCACTCCACCTCTCTTGCATCACCATGATGCTTTCTTAATCTATATCATGTGATCTTTACGTCTCGTTGTCACTCATCCAAAACAAAATCCCCCCCCCCCCCCCCCGTCCCCCTTTTTTATCATCCCGGGAGGAATAGCTTTTTTGAGGTATTGATACTGATACTGACCCAGCTTATCTGTCAGGGCCGCAGTGTAATAGCTGTGTAATTGGATAAGATATAGGATTCTTGTCAAGGGGTAAGGGGGGTGGGGGTGGGGGGCATACATCACAAAAGCAGCCTGCGCTGTTTTATCATGTGACATCATCGCCCATGCCTGCCCCCCCTCCAATTCACTATGCTTAATGTTTCTTTCCTTCTTTTTTTCTTCCTGCTTTGACCTCCTGAAACCTGTTTCTGTTGTCATTTTTCAAAGAAATCGACCCATCACTTATCCCTTTAGATCCTTTACAAAACAAAATCCATCACAGGGGACTCCACCTGACATGGGCAGTATGTAGTCCAGTCCAGGGTACCATATGAGGTGCAGTAAAGGAGGCACCAAAACTAATAGAGGGGATTATTTTGGGTATGCATTTTTTTTTCTGTAACAGTTTTCCCATTGATGGGCTGCACGGCTGCCCCTGCTATTCAGTGATATGGTATGAGATCGGGAGCTCGGTGAACTTGCTTAGGGGTCTCCAACAGGTCGCTACCTGATTTTGAGTATTTCACCCAAAGGGTGAATGAATATTTGCTTCAAATGTTAGCATTTTTATTACTGTAAATGTTAGAATGGGCCACACAGCTAGGAGGCCTGAGTTCGATTCCACCCTCGGGCATTTCTGTGTGGAGTTTGCATCTACTCCGGTTTCCTCCCACATTCCAAAAAAAAACATGCTAGGTTAATTAGCGACTCCAAATTGTCCATAGGTATGAATATGAGTGTGAATGGTTGTTTGTCTATATGTGCCCTGTGATTGGCTGGCGACCAGTCCAGGGTGTACCCCACCTCTTGCCCGAAGACAGCTGGGATAGGCTCCAGCACAACCGCGACCCTCGTGAGGATAAGCAGTAGAAAATGAATGAATGGATGGTACCTTTTGGGTGTTAAGTTGCTGTGTGATGATGTTAATGTTGTTTGTAAGATGATTGAATGAATGAATTATCCCATTGAAAATGAATGGGCAATTTTTTTGGTACCTCCAACTGGTGCAAAGTCATTTTAAATTGCTGCGACGTTCTGTAGTAGGTAGTGTTTGGTTGCTGGTTCAATCCTCGTTTATATGTTATTACATTTTAAATTCAGCCATTATTAGTCGGTTAAAAACACATTAAATATTGCCCCAGCTGTCTCCCAACCTGACAGTAGCTGGTTCAATCCTCAACCCGTGAATAGATGTCAACCTAGCATCTTTCTACGATATTCTAGTTCAACGTTCAGCCACTATTCCTTATATTGTGAACATGTAGTGTACAGATTCTACTTTAATTCCACAAAGTTGGCAATGTCCAAGGCCATATTTGTCTTTCCTGACTGTCCAGTGAGTGTCATGCACTTGTTTGTTGTGCACCATTTACCCTGGGGTCTACTTAACCTTAAGTTCAAGGAAGGAAGCGAGCTTCTGCCTCATCCTGACACTTTTGGAGGTGAAAGACTGCACAGCTTGTGTGTTTTTTTTCTTCTATAGAAGCAAAGGGAAGTCTCCAGCGTCCAATAGGGTAGCGTTTTTCCAACATGTGTCCCACTGGCCACTCGGGGGCCTCAAGAAAAGTGGTGTAATATTAATAATAATAATAATTATAATTATATAATAATTATTATAATTATATAATAATTATTATAATTATATAATAATTATTATAATTATATAATAATTATTATTATTTTATCGGTTATAATAATCAAATAAATAATAATAACAATAATATTATTATTATTTTTATTAAAATTGTTAGTATTATTTTATCATTATAATTATTTTGTTTATGTTGTAATTTTTCAAAGAAATTAACCCATTATTATTATTATTGTTTTTTGGCATTATATAACAACAACAACAACAACAACAACAACAACAACAATAATAATAATAATAATAATAATAATAATAATAATAATAATAATAATAATAATAATAGTAGTTATTCTTTTTTAAAGTAAAATAATACCATACCATTAAAATACCATTAAAATAAATGTAAAAAAATAATAAATTATTTTATAAAATATAATTTATATTAATTTATAAAATAATAATAATTATTATTATATGTATAATAATAATAATAATCATTATTATTATTATTATTACTATTTTTTCCACTTAAATCGACCCATTATTATTATTATTATTATTATTATTAGCAGTAGTAGTAGCAATAGTAGTATATAATAATAACAGCCCCGTAGAATAATAATAATAATAATAATAATAATTACTATTAAATATATTATTAATTATTTAATAATAATAATAATAATAATAATAATAATAATAATAATAATAATAATAATAATAATAATAATAATAATAATAGTATAGTATTTTCAGTTTGTTTTGTTACCGTCACAATTTTGGCAAAATTAGGACAAAAGAGAACCAAATTGAAACACACTTTATTTAAACACACTGTTTTTTTTTTCATATTTGTCAACTCGTCGGGTTGCACTGCATGTGAAGTGTCATCATAATCCACTCTGAAGGATTCAAATATTGAACCCAGGGTGCATAAGTGGAGATAAGTGCACACCTGACAGTACAGAGTGAGTTGTTGCATTTTGAATTATTTACACAGCTGCCATGGTTTAAGTACGGGGGAGCGGGATTTTATAATAAATAGTAGATGGAATCAATAACAGGATGGCAGCATAATCTCACATTATCACGGCATTATATGTGTGTGTGTGTGTGTAGCTTTATGGTTGCCTTTTTCAAATGTCACATTGCAGCTCGAATGCTAATATCAAAAAAGAAAGCCATCTTGAAATGGCATCCATGCTAATGCTCGTCGCCTAGAAGCAGAGGCCGTACCTGTGCATAATTAGATCATACCGAAGACGAGACCTTGTCACTCCTCGAGTCCACGTATACCTTGAAGGCGCCCACGTGTTAAAGGACTTAATAAAACATGACTTTTCATCGTCATGTTTCGGCGCGGACCTTTCTGCTGGACTTTGAGCGTTTATAAAAAAGCCGGGATATAACCTTGTAGCGGCATAGTCTCATTGTAAAATGTCATTACAGAAATATTCAAACCCTGTAGCTACATATATATGTTTCTGTACAATAAAATATCTATGTAAAATATTTTCAATGTCTACAATGTCTCAGGTGCTGGTGGATGGTCTCCATTGGACAGCGACCATTACCAGTGGCTCCAAGTGGACTTGGGTTCCAGAAAACAAGTGAGCGCCATAGCAACTCAGGGGCGCTACAGCAGCTCGGATTGGACCGTGCGATACCGTCTGCTGTACAGCGACTCGGGAAGGAACTGGAAACCTTATCACCAGGATGGCAACATTTGGGTGAGTCACAGAGGTTTTCTACAGCCAATTTTGGGTCTTTGCATTGGCAGCAATGGATGTGTGTGTGTGTGTGTGTGTGTGTGGTGGAGGATTCGGGCTGCTTGCCTCTGCAGCATTGAGGATTTTTGTGGTTCCAGCCATGTCTTGGTTTCAATCCCATTTTTTTTTGTTTGTTTGTTTCTTGTCCATCTTTGTTTGGAGTCATGCATAAGTAAATAGGATGGTCCGGAATCAACCACTGCTGTGAGAGGTTTTAGCGGAAAAATACTTTGAAGTACTCAATGATCACACAATTTTAAAGGTTTTGAAATTTTATAAAAAAAAAAATACATATGCACGGTGAGTGAGTGGTTAGCACGCAGAACTCACAGCAAGGTGACCCAAGTTCAATCCCACCCTGCATGCGTGGGTTTTCCCCTGGCTGGGAATTGTTTTGATCACACAATTTTAAAGGTTTTAAAAACTTATTAAAAAAAATTACATATGCATGGTGGTCTAGTGGTTAGCGCGCAGACGTCACAGCTAGGAGACCCGAGTTCAATCCCACCTTCAGACATCTCTGTGTGGATTTTGCATGTTCTCCAGCAGTAGAAAATTAAGGAATTAGTGAATAAAAATTTATAATTTATGAGTCATATCTATAAGTGTTGCACAAATCTGATTGTGCTATGTGAGTGTCCTGAAAGCCCAGTTATTAGACAGCACCCCCCTGCAACCCTCATGAGGATAAGCAGTACAAAATTAAGGAATTAGTGAATAAAAATGTATAATTTATGAGTCATATCTCAGTGTTGCACAAATCTGGTTGTGCTATGTGAGTGTCCTGAAAGCCCAGTTATTAGACAGCACCCCCCTGCAACCCTCATGAGGTTAAGCAGTACAAAATTAAGGAATTAGTGAATAAATATGTAAAATTTATGAGTCATATCTCAGTGTTGCACAAATCTGATTGTGCTATGTGAGTGTCCTGAAAGCCCAGTTATTAGACAGCCCCCCCTGCAACCCTTGTGAGGATAAGCAGTAGAAAATTAATGAATTAATGAAAAAAATTTGATAATTTATGAGTCATATCTAAGTGTTGCACAAATATGATTGTGCTATGTGAGTGTCCTGAAAGCCCAGTTATTAGACAGCACCCCCCTGCAACCCTCATGAGGATAAGCAGTACAAAATTAAGGAATTAGTGAATAAAAATGTATAATTTATGAGTCATATCTCAGTGTTGCACAAATCTGGTTGTGCTATGTGAGTGTCCTGAAAGCCCAGTTATTAGACAGCACCCCCCTGCAACCCTCATGAGGTTAAGCAGTACAAAATTAAGGAATTAGTGAATAAATATGTAAAATTTATGAGTCATATCTCAGTGTTGCACAAATCTGATTGTGCTATGTGAGTGTCCTGAAAGCCCAGTTATTAGACAGCCCCCCCTGCAACCCTTGTGAGGATAAGCAGTAGAAAATTAATGAATTAATGAAAAAAATTTGATAATTTATGAGTCATATCTAAGTGTTGCACAAATATGATTGTGCTATGTGAGTGTCCTGAAAGCCCAGTTATTAGACAGCACCCCCCTGCAACCCTCGTGAGGCTAAGCAGTACAAAATTAAGGAATTAGTGAATAAAAATGTATAATTTATGAGTCATATCTAAAAGTGTTGCACAAATCTGATTGTGCTATGTGAGTGTCCTGAAAGACCAGTTATCAGACAGCACACCCTGCAACCTTTGTGAGGTTAAGCAGTAGAAAATTAAGAAATTAATGAATAAAAATGTACCATTTATGAGTCATATCTAAGTGTTGCACAAATCTGATTGTGCTATGTGAGTGTCCTGAAAGCCCAGTTATTAGACAGCACCCCCCTGCAGCCCTTGTGAGGATAAGCAGTCGAAAATTAAGGAATTAATGAATAAAAATTTATAATTTATGAGTCATATCTAAGTGTTGCACAAATCTGATTGTGCTATGTGAGTGTCTTGAAAGACCAGTTATTAGACAGCACCCCCCTGCAACCCTTGTGAGGATAAGCAGTCTAAAATTAAGGAAATAATGAATAAAAATGTATCATTTATGAGTCATATCTCAGTGTTGCATAAATCTGGTTGTGCTATGTGAGTGTCCTGAAAGACCAGTTATTAGACAGCACCCCCTGCAACCCTCAAGAGGATAAGCAGTAGAAAATTAATGAATGAATTAATAAAAATGTATAATTTATGAGTCATATCTAAGTGTTGCACAAATCTTATTGTGCTATGTGAGTGTAGACTGTATAATATCTGAAAAACAACCATTCTCCATTACAATACTGTACTTCCATCAAACATGTGATCATCAGCTAATGGCCTACTCGCTATTGAACCGTGAAGTACCACAAAGGACATAGTCGCATTTTCAGTTCTTAAAAGGAACAGCGTATTTCCCACTTCAACCATGGTCACTGAAGAACTCTCCCACCCATTACGGTATCATAGGAAACCGTGTTATATATTATATTATTATTATTATTATTATTATTTTATCCAAGGACATGACAGATGATGCGCAAATAAGATGCAAAACTGACATTACCAAGGAATGCAAAACAGCATTTGCAAAGACCGTAATTATGTTTTATATGTGAGTTTGTTCTTTTAGTGTTGGTTTTAAGCTCAGCATGTGATCGTTCGAGTCTGATGGGGATGGAAAATATGGACTTTTTTAATGCATCGCAGAAAATTACAGTATTTATATGTTCTGAATTATGATTATTTATCTCAAAGTGGATTTTGTTTTGTTATTAAACTTGATTTATTGCCTCAAAAAGTTGTGGGTAGTTTTGTTCCGTCTTGTATTGACATTTATTTACTATTTTGTGGTATTTTGTCATTAAAGAACCCTTTGTATTAAGTTATTGACTCCTATAGAGCAGCTACACATAATAACCCGCACAAAAAGTGTTCTAGATCTTCCAGATTCCGCACCTATTCCAACTGTATTTCATTGGAGTGTTTTTTAATTGGTTCCACCCACGGCCCGCCTCTGGGTATCCCCACTCTTCACACTATTTTGTCATTAAAGTGCCCTTTGTATTGAGTTATTGACTCCTATAGAGCAGCGACACATAATAACCCGCACAGAAAGTGTTCTAGATCTTCCAGATTCTGCACCTATTCCAACTGTATTTCATTAGAGTGTGTTTTAATTTGTTCCACCCACTGCCCACCCCCGGGTATCCCCACTCCTCACACTATTTTGTCATTAAAGTGCCCTTTGTATTGAGATATTGACTCCTATAGAGCAGCGACACATAATAACCTGCACAGAAAGTGTTTGAGATCTTCCAGAATCTGCACCTATTCCAACTGTATTTAATTGGAGTGTTTTTTAATTGGTTCCACCCACGGCCCGCCTCTTAGTATCCCCACTCTTCACACTATTTTGTCATTAAAGTGCCCTTTGTATTGAGTTATTGACTCCTATAGAGCAGCGACACATAATAACCCGCACAGAAAGTGTTTGAGATCTTCCAGAATCTGCACCTATTCCAACTGTATTTCATTAGAGTGTGTTTTAATTTGTTCTACCCACGGCCCGCCTCCGGGTATCCCCACTCCTCACACTATTTTGTCATTAAAGTGCCCTTTGTATTGAGATATTGACTCCTATAGAGCAGCGACACATAATAACCTGCACAGAAAGTGTTTGAGATCTTCCAGAATCTGCACCTATTCCAACTGTATTTCATTGGAGTGTTTTTTAATTGGTTCCACCCACGGCCCGCCTCCGGGTATTTCCACTCCTCACACTCCCAAGCGCTCCCAAGGACTTCCAGACGACTGCCGATACCCACTTTATTTGGTCGGTTGATGATAAATGAATAAACTCTTTGGAGAGCTACTTGAAACAACTATTCACACTCACATTCATACCTATGGACAATTTGGATGTTTTTGGAATGTAATTATTAATATAATTAATCAATTTAAATAATTAATTCATTTATTTTATTTATTGATATAATAAATGTATAATTATACATATTATAATTAATATATAATTTGGAATGTTTTTGGGAAACCGGAGTACCCGGAGAAAACCCACGCATGCACGGGGAGAACATGCAAACTCCACACAAATATGGAATTGAACTCGGGTCTCCTAGCTGTGAGGTCTGCGCGCTAACCACTCGACCACCGTGCAGCCCATTCTAACAATTATAGTAATAAAAATACTAAGATTTGAAGCAAATATTCAATATCAAAATCAGGTGGCGACCTGTTGGAGACCTTTAAGCAAATTCACCGAGCTCCTGATCTCATACCAAATCAATGAATGGCTTGGGCAGCATATAGCTGTAAATACGCTCTAAATATGAAATATATATTTATTGACATAGAAAACGCAAAAAAAAAAAAGTCACAGGAACAGCCCCACTAAGAAAATACGGTAGTTATAGGTCATGGCCGCCGTATTAACAAACCAGGACTTGTGCCTCCTCCATCGATGCCAATCAGAGATGGGTGCCTGATAAGTAACCGCGACTCCCCAGGAATGAGCGTCCTTTCACACAACAGACAATGTCACTGTATTGGCTGGGTGATTCCCTGAGGAAGATAACTGATAAACACTTCATAATTGGTTTTGTGAAAGTGCAGAGTCATAATGACATTGATGAAAGATTGTGGTAATTTGCGACAACACTCGCTAGGAGGTTGCAGCGCTCTCGGTGGAAGAGTTGGACAACGCGCTATAAACTTTTTAGCCCGTAATTATGATTTATATGGATTTTTGCATTTATAGTAACAGAACAGTTTTGGTATTGTCTTAAAACAGCAAAAAAAAAAAAAATGGTTGTGGATGAGTGGTTAGTGTGCAGGTCTCACAGCTAGGAGACCCGAGTTCAATTCCACACTCGGTGCATGCGTGGGTTTTCTCCGGGCACTCCGGTTTCCTCCCACATTCCAAAAACATGCTAGGTTAATTAGCGACTCCAAATTGTCCATAGGAGACCTGAGTTCAATCTCACTCTCGTATGAGATCGGGAGCTCGGTGAACTTGCTTAAAGGTCTCCAACAGGTCTTCACCTGACTTTGTTATTGAATATTGAATATATTGAAATCTTAGTATTTTTATTGCTGTAAATGTTAGAATGGGCTGCACAGCGGTTGAGTGGTTAGCGTGCAGACCCGAGTTCAATTCCATCTCTGTGTGGAGTTTGCATGTTCTCCCCGTGCATGCGTGGGTTTTCTCCGGGTACTCCGGTTTCCTCCCACATTCCAAAAACATGCTAGGTTAATTAGCGACTCCAAATTGCCCACAGGTATGAATGTGAGTGTGAATGGTTGTTTGACTATATGTGCCCTGTGATTGGCTGGCAACCAGTCCAGCTCGAAGACAGCTGAGATAGGCTCCAGCACCCCCGACCCTCGTGAGGATAAGCGGAAAAAAATGATTGAATTAATTAATGTTTTTTAATGCAGGCTGCATGGCGGTCTAATGGTTAGCGTGCAGACCTCACAGCTAGCAGACCCGAGTTCAATCCCAAATGACCCTTCGGTCATCTCTTTGTGGAGTTTGCATGTTCTCCCCGTGTGGGTTTTCTCCGGGTACTCCGATTTCATCCCACATTCCAAAAACATGCTAGGTTAATTAGCGACTCCAAATTGTCCATAGGTATGAATGTGAGTGTGAATGGTTGTTTGTCTATATGTGCCCTGTGATTGGCTGGCGACCAGTCCAGGGTGTACCCCGCCTCTCGCCCGAAGACAGCTGGGATAGGCTCCAGCACCCCCGCGACCCTTTTGAGGAAAAAGCAGTATAAAATGAATGAATGAATGAATGTTTCTTTATATGTGCCCAGTGATTGGGTGTGAAGACAGCTGGGATAGGCTCCAACAATGAATATCTGTCCCACATACACAATATCATGCAATACAAGGAACATTAAAAACAACAAATAGTGCACATTAAACCACATTTAATCCCTATAAATATACAATATGTAAATCTTTTTTTTTTCTTGTCATAAATTCGAGTCCAGCTAATTCCATCCTGCCCTAGCTAGGCTCCCTTATGCCGTTTATTCATATGGATGAGAAGCTTGAAGCTGTAAGTCGTACCTGGCCACTTGACAGTAATATATGTATCCAATAAAGCAGCACAGCCCCGGCCACAACTCTTAAGCCGACTGTGCATCAAACAGGGACACATTAATAATGCTTCCTCAGCATAGCTATGAAAAATAGTCCTGCATGTATTTTGTGGCTTAGTTTACCTCAAAACGATACTGTGCTTTTTTTATATATATATATATATGGCCCTGTTGCATAAATCTGCATTTATGATTGCATTCAAAAAGGTTTTTACGGTCTTTTATGTTAGATTCCAGTTGGAAGGACCTTTGCATTAATTAAATTAAAAGGATTGAAATGGAAATGAAATAATTATTTGATTATTTGCTGTATGCCACACAACGGAGCACTTAAATGCACTTTCCTCGAAACCGACGAAGACGTGCTTTTACTGTGAAGAATCAACAAAAAAACAGTGGGAAGAAAATAGATATTTTAAGACGTAGGACCCAAATAATATTTCAAGCATCTGTTCTAAGAAATGCATTAGCGTTCTTGTTATCTTGTCAGCTGACCTCTGGTCCATTCGACCTAAGCTCAAACAAAATAAGCGAATAATAACTTGAAAGCTGCCGCAATCCTCCATATCATCAACGTGTGGCATTTTCATCTATCCAAATATTGTAAACAAAAGTCATAGAAATATCTCTAAATCTGTGTTAGTGATTACCTGATAGAATTAAACTGTATATGTGTGGCCTTTTATTGTAGCCACCCTAAGGTGTGTAAAGTCAGTTTGTAATATTCATTCATTTTCTACCGCTTATCCTCACGAGGGTCGCGGCAATGCTGGAGCCTATCCCAGCTGTCTTCGGGCGAGAGGCGGGGTACACCCTAGACTGGTCGCCAGCCGATCACATGGGCACATATAGACAAACAACCATTCACACTCAAATTCATACTACTTACTTTCTTCATACTAGGGCCGGGAGGTGGTGGGGGGGGGGGGGGGGGGGCTTTAATATAATACAATAATAATCATCCGTTCATTCATTTTCAACAATCTGACTCATGGTGTCATCTTACAAACAACCTCATCACACAGCAACTTAACACCCAAAAGGTACATTTAATTCATTCATTTTCTACCACTTATCCTCACAAGGGTTGTGGGGTGCTGGAGCCTATCCCAGCTGTCTTTGGGCGAGGACTGGTCGCCAGCCAATCACAGGGCACATATAGTCAAACAACCATTCACACTCACATTCATACCTATGGACAATTTGGAGTTGCTAATTAACCTAGCATGTTCTTTTTTTTTGGAATGTGGGAGGAAACCGGAGTACCCGGAGAACAGAACGGGGAGAACATGCAAACTCCACACAGGTGGAATTGAACTCAGGGTCTACTAACTGTGAGGCCTGCATGCTAACCACTCATACACCATGCAGCCAAGTCCAGTTGTCTTCAATTGAGTGAGCCGTGGGGGTAGATGAAAATCCCCATGAAAATATAACTGTAGGTGGTAAGGTGTGTGTGTGTGTGTGTGTGTGTGTGTGTGTGTGTGTGTGTGTGTGTGTGTAATTGTTGTCTTTGTCTATAAAGGTCAGGTGGGGCTCGTCCCATCTGGCCATGATGCCCAATTGTTTACGATTTAGTGGTGAGTTTTATTTTCTCGAACTCCCGATGTTTTGTTTTCCGTGTTTTTTCATAGGTTAGTGTTCCATTGACTTTCCTAGGTTGGAACTTTTTATCCTTTTGTCAACCAAAGTCAATTGTTTCACTTTACAAACTCAACATACGTTTAATTATTAGTTTTTATCACGTTCTGAATTTTTGCCAACAAGCCTCAGGCGCCGGATAAAGGGCCCGAAGCAGAGTTAATCATGTAGTCTTGGATCAAAACCAGCAGAAACGGACACGGAACTTATTATTTAATTCATTCATTCATTCATTGACATTATTATTCCTATTATTCACAGAATGCATCGCGTCTGAGTTTGGAGGTTCCAATGTAGCTCATTAATAAGTTTGGCAAAGGCTGCCCTAGAATATCTACTCATTTGGTGAACTTTAACTTCATTATGTTTTCCACATACAAAACTTTAAATTGCGTGCCTGTGGCGCTGCGAGGGGGAAATTTACACATTTGTTTTACTGGTGCATACAAAGTAGCATAAATGAGCCCCCCTGTCTGTGACTCCAGATGCTTGCTTTTCTTTCATTATTTTTCCCCATTTTTTGCTTTCTTCATTGTAAATATAACTCATTAACAAGGTGAATGCAGTTAATGACAGCTGGGGGGGGGGGGGGGGGGGGCGTCGATCATGATGACCAAGATGACCAAGTCAATTAAAATAATTTCCAGACTATCAACAAGACAGGCTAGACAAGTTTGGAAAGTTGCACATTTGAATGCGGCACAAACATCTGTGTCAGAAAGTGCAAAATATGAAACTTACAATTACAAATTTACAATCCATAGGCGAAACTTTTTATTATTATGAAATAATAAGGGCTGCACAGTGGTCGAGTGGTTAGCGCGCAGACCTCACAGCTATGAAACCCGAGTTCAATCCCATCTTCGGCCATCTCTGTGTGGAGTTTACATGTTCTCCTTGTGCATGAGTGGGTTTTCTCATGTGTGGGCGGAATTTGTCGGAAGCTAGCGGGGTTAGCTTATTCGTATGTGCGTATATTTTTACTTTAATGTAAGAAGCTTTTTTTTTCATATTTTGTATCAATTTGTGCGGATGAGTGGTTACCGCGCTGGCTTCACAGCTAGGAGACCCGAGTTCAATTCCAACGTGGGTTTTCTCCGGGTACTCCGGTTTTCCTCCCACATTCAAAAAAAAAAACATGCTAGGTTAATTAGCGACTCCAAATTGTCCATAGGTATGAATGTGAGTGTGAATGGTTGTTTGTCTATATGTGCCCTGTGATTGGCTGGCGACCAATTCAGGGTGTACCCCGCCTCTCGCCTGAAGACAGTTGGGATAGGCAAATATGATTATAAACTTATATGGTATGTATGGCAAACATCGGCGTAATTTTTCGGAAGCTAGCGAGGTTAGCTTATTCGTATGTGTCGATAATATCGATTTATGGATATTAAGTGCGTTTATTGTTTGTTACAGTTACCACACGTCAAAGAAAGCTTAACTAAAGTAAGAAATAAATGGTTTGCAGTCATTTTAATATCTAAAAACACCAATAAATCCATATTTTTTTATTTTCCTGAGGTTAATTTCCAGTTCTGTGGTTATAGCAAATCGAACAAAAATTTTTGAGTAACTTTGCAGGTGCTTTTCTTCATACTCCCTTATAACCTGCATCAATAGGCGGCTGGCAGTTTTATTTATAAACATCATTTCCATGTTAACAAAGTCAACATCACGTTTTATTTTGACTGCACTAATGTGTTTGTGTTCACTGGAAAAGTGCAAAAAAAAAATAGTGTTAATAACGACTCTCAATTAACAGCTTTAGTGGAACTTTCTTGGGTGATACATGAACGTCTCGTTTCAGTGTTTTTTTGTTTTTTTTCAAATGGATTCATGATGGAGAGCCTTGAAAGATGTGATTTTCTTGAAAATAATGCTTTAATGCATTATTGTCCTTATTGATGACATGTGACACTAGCATCTGTATATGATTTTTTGAGTTCTATAACTGGCATTTACATGACATTTATATTTTATATTTATATTAACTTAATTTATATATTTCTTTTGTTTTTTGGAATGGATTCATGATGGAACATTGATATGAAATTTATATTTTATATTTATATTAACTTAATTTATATTCTAGTTTTTTTTGTTTTTTCGAATTGATTAATTATTTTTTTTTAGTTCTATAACTGCCATTTACATGAAATTTATATTTTGTATTTATATTAACTTAATCTATTTTTTTCGATATTTTTGTTTTTGATTCATGATTTAGCATTGATATGAAACTTATATTTTATATCTATATTAACTTAATTTATATTCGAGGTTTTTTTTTGTTTTTTTCCGAATTGATTCATGATTTTTCGAGTTCTATAACTGGCATTTATATGAAATTTATATTTTATATTAATATTAACTTAATTTATATTTAGTTTTTTTGTTTTTTTCGAATGGATTCATGATGGAGCATTGATATGAAATTTATATTTTATATTCATATTAACTTAATTTATATTTAGTTTTTTTTGTTTTTTTAATTGATTCATGATTTTTTGAGTTCTATAACTGGCATTTATATGAAATGTATATTTTATATTTATATTAACTTAATTTATATATATTTATTTTTTTGTTTTTTTTCGAATGGATTCATGATGGAGTATTGATATGAAATTTATATTTTATATTTATATTAACTTAATTTATATTTCGTTTTTTTGTTTTTTTTCAAATTGATTCATGATTTTTCGAGTTCTATAACTGGCATTTACATGAAATCTATATTTATTTTTTTTGTTTTTTTAATGGATTCATGATGGAGCATTTATATGAAATGTATATTTTATATTAACTTAATTTATATTTAGTTTTTTTTTCGGATTGATTCATGATTTTTCGAGTTCTATGACTGGCATTTATATGAAATTTATATTTTATATTTATATTAACTTAATTTATATTTAGGTTTTTTGTTTTTTTAACGGATTCATGATGGGGCATTTATATGAAATTTATATTTATATTAACTTAGTTTATATTTAAGGGTTTTTTGGGTTTTTTTTTCGAATTCATTCATGATGGGGAGCCTCGAAAGATGTGATTTCCTTGAAAAATCATGCTTTAATGCAGTCGTCCTTATTGATAACATGTGGCACTAGCGTCTGAATATGATTTTTCGAGTTCTATCACTGGCATTTGAAATTTTTAAATTATCTTTGTTGGGAGACTCCTGGTTTTTAATGTGTTGCAAGGTCACACTTGTCGGTAAATAAAGTTGCTAAGATTTGAGGAAAAGTAATCTAAATCTAAAGGGCAAAAGGTTTAGGTGTTGAAAAACAATCCAAAGTAACTGAAATCACCACAGTGCAGATGTTCCTTTGTTTGGTTCAGAGGCCAAAGGTCCGTCGAGACCTGGACTGAGCAATGTCGCTTTCCAGGAAAATCTCCAGAGAACAGAAGCTAGTCCATTAAATGTACTATTAACACACTTTGTCCCCTTTTTCTTGCCATATGCCCGTAAAAAAAAACAAAAAAAAAAAAACGGCTTCACAGACACAACAGTTTCTCGACGGCGTTCCCCGTTTTTCTTTTGTCGCACACACTTGTCGATAAAAACAAAAGACCAGACCAGGCCATGTTGATTTCCCCTGGCTCTGTTAGGGAGGTTTGCACACAATGGGCTCCGGTACTGGAGCACTCTACCGGTCCAGCGACAACAATGAAATGGCTTTGAGTCTTTGTTTTTCAGTATCTGCTGTTACACATGCACAGGAAAACAGGCGCAGAGACACTGATAAACAAGGAAGTTGATGTTTGAATGCGCCCTCAAACAACAGGAAGTTTACATACACAGCCTGTGCAGCCCGAGTCCTATTAGTCGCATTTCTCATGGCGGACTGCAGCTGATATTTCCTCTATGGTTGCATAAAATAATTATTTTGACAATGCAAAAGTTATTTTTTTTTTTAGCTTTTATTGCTGGTTCTTCGGAGAATGATGACATGATTTTCAAAGGTTTTAAAATTGTATAAAATTGTATAAAAAAAATTCCAGACTATAAGTCGCACTTTTGTTCATAGGTTAGCTGTTCCTGGGACTTATACTCCAGAGCGACTTATAAATTTTTTTTAAAAATGTACCGTATTTTCCGGACTATAAGTCACACTTTTTTTCATTGGTTGGTTTTTCCTGTGACTTATACTCCAGAGCGACTTAAAAAAAAAAAAAAATGTACCGTATTTTCCGGACTATAAGTCACACTTTTTTTCATTGGTTGGCTTTTCCTGCGACTTATACTCCAGAGCGACTTATAAATCATAAAAAAATCTGTACCGTATTTTCCGGACTATAACTCGCACTGTTTTTCATAGGTTGGCTGTTCCTGGGACTTATACTCCAGAGCGACTTATGAATTAAAAAAAAAAAATGTACCGTATTTTCCGGACTATAACTCGCACTTTTTTTTCATAGGTTGGCTGTTCCTGGGACTTATACTCCAGAGTGACTTATATAAAAAAAAAAAATATGTACCGTATTTTCCGGACTATAAGTCACACTTTTTTTCATAGGTTGGCTGTTCCTGGGACTTATACTTCAGAGCGACTTAAAATATATATATATATATATATGTACCGTATTTTCCGGACTATAAGTCGCACTTTTGTTCATAGGTTGGCTGTTCCTGGGACTTATACTCCAGAGCGACTTATAAATAATAAAAAAATATGTACCGTATTTTCTGGACTTTTAGTCGCACTTTTTTTCATAGGTTGGCTGTTCCTGCGACTTATACTCCAGAGCGACTTATAAAAAAAAATATATATATGTACAGTATTTTCCGGACTATAACTCGCACTTTTTTCATAGGTTGGCTGTTCCTACTACTTATACTCCAGAGAGACTTATAAATTTAAAAAAAAAATATGTACCGTATTTTCCGGACTATAAGTCACACTTTTTTTCATAGGTTGGCTGTTCCTGGGACTTATACTCCAGAGCGACTTATAAATAATAAAAAAATATGTACAGTATTTTCCGGACTATAACTCGCACTTTTTTCATAGGTTGGCTGTTCCTGGGACTTATACTCCAGAGCGACTTATAAATTTAAAAAAAAATATGTACCGTATTTTCCGGACTATAAGTCGCACTTTTCTTCATAGGTTGGCTGTTCCTGGGACTTATACTCCAGAGCGACTTAAAAAAAAAAAAAGTACCGTATTTTCCGGACTATAAGTCACACTTTTTTTCATAGGTTGGCTGTTCCTATGACTTATACTCCAGAGCGACTTATAAAAAAAAAAAATATGTACCGTATTTTCCGGACTATAAGTCGCGCTTTTTTTCATAGGTTGGCTGTTCCTGGGACTTATACTCCAGAGCGACTTAAAAAAATATATATACATATATATATGTATATATGTACCGTATTTTCCGGACTATAAGTCACACTTTTTTTCATAGGTTGGCTGTTCCTATGACTTATACTTCAGAGCGACTTATAAAAAAAAAATAATAAAAATAAAAATAAAATAAAAAAAAAAATATATATATATACGTACCACCCACTAAATTGAAAGGGAAAAAAAACAGACGTAGGACAAGCATCATAGGAAATTGCTGATGCAAGCCAGAGGAGCCCAGAAGGAGGCTGACGTCATTGCAGCACCCCAATGAAAGCATTGCTCACACGATCCATTATGGGAAAATGGGAACTATTTTTTTTCAGAGGAACCGTTTCCTGTACAGTATTGAAACAATTAGTAGTATTTTTGAAGTAAAGGAAATTAGCATTTAGTCATAATTAGCCACACAGCTCTATAAACCGCAGGGTTCAATGTTTTAAAAAGAAGATACACCAGGAAATACAGTAAATGGAGCGTTGTTGGTGTTTTTTGGAGGTGTTTTCTGAAGTCTTTATACTCGGAATAGGTGAAAAAAGTGCAGTCATATGTATGTGTTGCACAACTCTGATTGTGCTATGTGAGTGTGTGTCAACAAGGCCTTCTATGAGAATATATTAGACCAAAAATGTCAAACTCTTCTACTGTCAAGATGACCTTAATAATGTGATATTCAGATTTTGATAACAATATGGAAAAATAAGTAAAATAAGTACTGCATGCGATATGATTTCTGTCAAAACTAAATATATTTACAAAGAAAAAGGTGACATACTGTACATTATAGACACACATAATTTCCAGAGGGCTGCACGGTGGTCAAGTGGTTAGCACGCAGGTCTCGCAGCTTGGAAACCCGAGTTCAATTCCACCTTCGGCCATCTCTGCATGAAGTTTGCATGTTATCTCCAGGTACTCCGGTTTCCTCCCACATTCCCAAAAAAAACATGCTAGGTTAATTAGCGACTCCAAATTGTCCATAGGTATGAATATTGTGTAAAATGTGTGAAAGTGACTATAGGGGTGTTATTTCATGTCTAAAGGGCTCTAAATTATGCTTAAAAAAAATATTTAGAAGATCATAAACAGGATTTCAGGTTGCACGGCGGTCGAGTGGTTAGCGCGTTAGACCTCACAGCTAGGAGACCCGAGTTCAATCCCACCCTCGGCCATCTCTGTGTAGAGTTTGCATGTTCTCCCCGGGTTTTCTCCGGGTCCTCCGGTTTTCCTCCCACATTCCAAAAAAAACATGCTAGGTTAATTAGCGACTCCAAATTGTCCATTGGTATGAATGTGAGTGTGAATGGTTGTTTGTCTATATGTGCCTTGTGATTGGCTGGCGACCAGTCCAGGGTGTACCGAGCCTCTCGCTTGAGGACAGCTGGGATAGGCTCCAGCACCCCTAGAAAATGAATGAATGAATGAATGGAAAATAACATGCTGTGCCAGATTGTTGCCAGATTGTTGTTTGACAATTGTGTATTAGACTGACAATACATTAAGATCTATAATAATAAAACCAATACAGACATCGACATTTGTTGCCAAACTGCTCTATTTTACCCGACAACACATTCCCAACAATCCGTCGGAATTTTCTTCCCTCCAAGTGCTGATCCTCGACTAATCAGTCAGATTGCTGGAAATGCTGTGGCAGCTCACGCTGCTTTGAGTTTTTCCTTATTAATTATTCACGTTTTAAAACTCAGCAGGTTTCCTTTTTTAATGTCTGTACATTTTAACATCTTGGAGGGGCGGGGGGGGGGGGGTGAAGATTTCCAAATGGAGTATCTTGAACTGACATAAAAATGTGCTCGGATTTTTAATATTTTTTGGGGCTGAAAGGTTCAGAAAGCTGGAATATTGTGGATGGAGAATATGAACTGTGGGGCGTTTACTGCCGTTCGTTTTTTTTGTGCTTGATTAAACACACACACACACCAGTTTTCTATTACTCGTTAGGTGCTGGTAAATGATTTGACTTTTAGAGCACAGGGAATTAAATGGTCGACTAAACAGACCTTTTTTCGAGGTGTTTGGCTTCTGTGACTTTTTACTTCTCATCTTCATTACCCAATTCCTTTCCTGGTTGCTGGCCTCTGCGCTACGTAGCAATGCCTCTGAATTGAGGTGTTCATTCAGCCAAGTCCAGATAAGTGCTGAAATGTGGGAGGAACACAATAGAGAAATAAAGGAAGCAATCGAAGGGATGGAGCTTTTGACTTCAGATGAAAACTGTTTTTTTTTTTTTTTCGTTTGAGTCAGCCGGACAAAGGATGTTTTTTTTTTTTTTCTTTTTTTTTTTGTACCCGGTTGGCAAAATTATGAGTAAACATACAAAGTTCAGATTTTTAAGAACAAGAAAAACAGGTTTTAAGGGAGGTTATGTGTTGGCTGATGTGTACAAATGGAGACTTTTTAACAATATCTCTCTTTAAAGCACAAGGAACGTTTTATGGAAAACAGATTTTTGTTTTTGTTTACATAATCAATAATTAATCAAGTCAATAATCAATCAAATTAATTGAAAATAAAATTTATATATATAACTTTTTGAATTTTTATTGTTTAATTTGATTAATTCTTGAATAAATAATTAATATTTAATTATTTTTGAAAAATAATATATATATTTCAATTTTTTTCTATTTCATTTAATTTGATTAATTATTGAAAATTAATTACTTTAATAATATATATTAAAAAAATTCAATATTTATTGTTTAATTTGATGATTGCATCATGAATTACTTAAAAGTATATTAAACAGTAAGTATTGAAAAGTATTGCATTTTAGATTTTAGATGCAGGCCGATAATATTTTTTTTGGCTGACATCAGCCCGATATCGATATCTTATATATCAATATATATCAATATATATATATGTTTTTAAATAAATACATAATCAATAATTAATCAAGTCAGTATTTAATCAAATTAAACAGTAAGTATTGAATAGAAAATATATATATATATAATTTTTTTATTTTTTATTGTTTAATTTGATTAATTCTTGAATAAAATAATTAATATTTAATACATTTTTATATTAATAATAATATGAATAATTAATCAAGTCAATAATTGATCAAATTAAACAGTAAGTATTTAAAAGAAAAAAATATATATATTTTTCTTTTAAATTTTTAATTGTTAATTTGATTAATTCATGAATAAAATAATTAATATTTAATTACTTTTTGAAAAAATTATATATATATATTACAATTTAATTTGATTCATTATTGACAAA
Source organism: Doryrhamphus excisus (assembly GCF_030265055.1). Taxonomy (NCBI): domain Eukaryota; kingdom Metazoa; phylum Chordata; class Actinopteri; order Syngnathiformes; family Syngnathidae; genus Doryrhamphus; species Doryrhamphus excisus. Next base: position 4,335,690 of record NC_080486.1, read on the forward strand.
TTAATTATTTTAATAATATATATTTTTTAAATTCAATATTTACTGTTTAATTTGATTATTGACTAATTAAATACATGTCTGGGCATGTGAGTCTACCCTTTACTGTCTCTTGAATAATCCAAAATTTTTTCGAATATTTTCAAGTTTAGATGCATGCTGATATAACCTTTTTTTTTTTTGCCCAATATCGATATCGATATCTTGCCTAGTATGAAGTACTGAGTGGAATTTCAATGTATTGAAATTTGTATTTTCATTTAGTTGTAAATACCTGACATAATACCTCACACCTTACATAATATGCCAAATTTTTCTTCAATGTTTTTCATAAAAACGTATAACTGAAGAGTGTATTCACGTGTCCAACGGGCGGAGGCCACTCGTACGCTCACCGGCGATGTTAGCGAGTCCATTTCCACGTGTCAGAGTGGCTCCGAGGGAGGTTTTAAAGCAGTCAGTGAAACGTACAGCATCAAACATCACAAGTGCCTCCCTAAAGAGCCGTGTGCAGCCGCGAGAATGCGAAGCAGGGAACTAATATACCATTTGCATTTGTATGCTCAGTTAACCTTTCCTGGGTAAATAGAGAGATTCAAAATAAGCGAAGGAAAAACACGAGGGGGAAAACGGACCATCGCTGCATCCTGTGAAGGTATCTTCTGGGGAAAGTCAGTACGTTTTATTGCAGGAATATTTTGGTTTGTTTGGCTTTTAATATCTTTATGTATGTATCTTTATCAATTGTAATTCTGAAAGCATACAGTAATGTATTTATTAATTAAATGACAAAATAATAAATAAATATAATTAAACTATTGCCTAATTATTTCACTGTATATTTATTCAATTAAAACTATTGAATTTCATTTGAATTTATTTTATTGTATTTTTTTATGATTTATTCATGATGCCGTACAGCATTGACAAATGAAAACATAATTTTATAACATAAATATAAAAAATGAATAAATAAAAACAAATATATAAAAATACATAAAATAAAACTGTATTGATGCAATTTTTTTTATTTTAAAACAAAAATAAATATAAACTATAAAGGTTCTTAAAATATGCAACTAACAGAATTATTAATTAATTACATCATAAAAAATTTGATGCTATATTCATGGTATATTTATATTTATTTTGTTTAGTATAAAACAAATTAATTTCCCATTTTACTCATTAATTGAGAAATGTATATAATATAATTAATTAATAATTAATTTAATTAAACAGCAAATATTGAAAAAATTATGTATATATTTCTTTTTTAAATAAATACATAATTACTCAATAATCAAATCAAACAGTAAATATTGAAAAGAATATATATATATATATATATATATATTATACTTAAAATTTGTATTACTTAAAATATATATTACTTAAAAATCATGTTAAAAATTTAATTGTTTAATTTGAATAATTCTTAAAATAAAATATAAAATAATTAATATTTAATACAATTTTGAAAAATAATATATATATATTTCCTATTTTTACGATTTAATTTGATTAATTATTGACAAATTAATTACTTTAATAATATAAAATACATATATATATATATATATATATATATATATATATATATATTTATTTATTCAATATTTACTGTTTAATTTGATTATTGACTAATTAATTACTTTAATTTTTTTTTTATCCCAAGTGCAGTGTAGTGTGTTGAGGTGTAGTATTAACTTTAAGAATCGAACTTCCCAAGTCCACTCAGGTCTAATAGGCAGTGGCACTGTCAACCGTGTCCACTCCAGGCGTCCATGAGTCTTAAGGGACCCATTTGAAACAGGAAATAGAACAAGTAGTATCTTCCACGTACGGCACAATTTCCTCTTCAAATCCCCCTGAAGCGAGACTTCCTCGTGGCGTAATAAAACTCATAGAGACTCATAATTAGGTTGTATGTTTTGTGAGGGGAGAACCTCCTCGGGGCACCTTGTAGATTCCCAAAGCCGCTTGTTTGAAAGTCGGACTGTAGGCGTGCGGCTTTGGTGTATTTAATTTCACCGTGTGTGTGTGTGTGTGTGTGTGTGTTTCAGGCCTTTTCGGGAAACTCCAACTCGGAAAGCGCCATTCGCCATGAACTGCAGCATGGAATCGTGGCTCGCTTCCTGAGGCTCATCCCGCTGGAATGGAGCAAAGAAGGTCGGATTGGGCTCCGCATGGAAGTCTACGGCTGCATGTACTGTAAGTGTACAAACAGAACAAGATTTTCACCGCTGTTCTATTTTGCCTCAATTACATCAAAACGTTAAATCAGCTCTCAATCAACAATTCCACACAATGAACTTCCTAAAATCGAAACCCTGGAGCCATTTCCAACTTTAATTCACCCATTTAAAGAGTCTGAATGTGGCTCTATTTGCACATAAAACCTTTTAAAGTGAAGCCACAAAGCCTGGGGGTTGCAATGGTGACTGATTCTTGTCAAGTGTTTGTCCAAATGCTTGCTAGATTTGTCAATTGTTGGATAGAAAGTCACTTGGGGGCTAAAAAAATCCAATAAATCAATTTCTAAGTCGGCAGCGTTTGCTGCAATGCAATACAATTCAACCCAAATAAACTAATCAACTCAAAATACCTGCAACGGTGTTCTACGCCTTTAAATTAGAGCTCTGTAGACATGGAATAACACCCCTATAGTCTTCATATATAACTTCATACTTGTATTACCCAATCATACAGCCTCACTATGACTATCCAGCTTCAAACATAACACATAACGACAGTAGCAATATTATTAGAGATCTATAGACATGAAATAACACCCCTATAGTCAACTTCCTACTTGTATTACCCAATCAATACTAGAGCTCTGTTGGCATGAAATAACACCCCTATAGTCAACTTCCTACTTGTATTACCCAATCAATACTAGAGCTCTGTTGGCATGAAATAACACCTCTATAGTCAAATTCATGCTTGTATTACCAAATCAATACTAGAGCTCTGTAGACATGAAATAACACCCCTATAGTCAACTTCATGCTTGTATTACCCAATGAATATTAGAGCTCTGTAGACATGAAATAATACCCCTATAGTCAACTTCATGCTTGTATTACCCAATCAATACTAGAGCTCTGTAGACATGAAATAACACCCCTATAGTCAAATTCATGTTTGTATTACCCAATCAATACTAGAGCTCTGTAGACATGAAATAACACCCCTATAGTCAACTTCATGCTTGTATTACCCAATCAATAGTAGAGCTCTGTAGACATGAAATAACACCCCTATAGTCAACTTCCTACTTGTATTACCCAAGGAATATTAGAGCTCTGTAGACATGGAATAACACCCCTATAGTAAACTTCATGCTTGTATTACCCAATCAATATTAGAGCTCTGTAGACATGGAATAACACCCCTATAGTAAACTTCATGCTTGTATTAACCAATCATTAAGCCTCACTATGGTTATTCAGCTTCAAAAATAACACATTAACGACAATAGCAACATAATTACAGCTCTGTAGACATGAAATAACACCCCTATAGTCTACTTCATGCTTGTATTACCCAATCAATACTAGAGCTCTGTAGACATGAAATAACACCCCTATAGTCAACTTCATGCTTGTATTACCAAATCAATACTAGAGCTCTGTAGACATGAAATAACACCCCTATAGTCAACTTCATGCTTGTATTACCCAATCAATATTAGAGCTCTGTAGACATGAAATAACACCCCTATAGTAAACTTCATGCTTGTATTAACCAATCATCCAGCCTCACTATGGTTATTCAGCTTAAAAAATAACACATTAACGGCAATAGCAACATTATTAGAGCTCCGTAGACATGAAATAACACCCCTATAGTCAACTTCCTACTTGTATTACCCAATCAATACTAGAGCTCTTTAGGCATGAAATAACACCCCTATAGTCAACTTCATACTTGTATTACCCAATGAATATTAGAGCTCTGTAGACATGAAATAACACCCCTATAGTCAACTTCATGTATTACCCAATCAATACTAGAGCTTTGTAGGCATGAAATAACACCCCTATAGTCAACTTCATGCTTGTATTACCCAATCAACACTAGAGCTCTGTAGACATGAAATAACACCCCTATAGTCAACTTCATACTTGTATTACCCAATGAATATTAGAGCTCTGTAGACATGAAATAACACCCCTATAGTCAACTTCCTACTTGTATTACCCAATGAATTTTAGAGCTCTGTAGACATGGAATAACACCCCTATAGTCAACTTCATGTATTATCCAATCAATACTAGAGCTCTGTAGGCATGAAATAACACCCCTATAGTCAACTTCATGCTTGTATTACCCAATCAACACTAGAGCTCTGTAGACATGAAATAACACCCCTATAGTCAACTTCATACTTGTATTACCCAATGAATATTAGAGCTCTGTAGACATGAAATAACACCCCTATAGTCAACTTCATGCTTGTATTAACCAATCATCCAGCCTCACTATGGTTATTCAGCTTCAAACATAACACATTAACGACAATAGCAACATTATTAGAGCTCTGTAGACATGAAATAACACCCCTATAGTAAACGTCATGCTTGTATTAACCAATCATACAGCCTCACTATGGTTATTCAGCTTAAAAAATAACACATTAACAACAATAGTGTCACGGTTGGGCATGTCTGTGTTGCGGTGCGACCCCAGGATGCAGAGAGCAGGACCAAATGCATGTAAAATAATATTTATTTTAGCTATAATAGCAGCAAAAGGAAACACAACTCAACTAGCTGAAGGACAAACTAGCAATGATCCAACACAGGGAGACGCACACACCTGAACTAAATAGACACAAATTAGGGACAGGTGTGGATGATTGGGACAACGAAGGAAGACAGGGCCAAAACAGGAAGTACAATACAAAATAAGAGTGTACAGTGGCTAATTTATTTCAAGTCTCTTCTTCTCATATGTACACAAACTCTGAACCTTTTTTTTTTAAACTTTATTTATACGTTTTCACATCAAGGGCAGCACTCCAACACCATATACACAATATATCTCCCACTTGTAAAGCAGTCGTCCTTGGAAGAACACATCCTTATTCTCCAAACTACTGAGAATCCTCAACAGTCAACAAAAGCAAGGCGTAGGAGACCGAGTAACTAAAGTTCAATCAATCTTCTTTACCCCCCCCCCCCCACGTGAATTATGAGTTCACGAAGTCCACATTAAAAAATAGGCCCAAGTAATAATAATAATAACAAATAATTATTACATTTATTATAATAATAAATAATAATAATATGAGTAAAAATAATGTCATTTAATATATAATAATATTGAAATACAATAATAATAATAATAATAATAATAATTATTATTATTATTATTATTATTATTGTTTTGTTTTATTTGTTTTTACTATATATATATGTTTTGTTTTATTTGTTTTAACTATATATATATATATATATATATATATATATATATATATATATATATATATATATATATATATATATATACTATATATATATATATATATATATATATATAGATATATTTGTTTTACTATATATATAGTATATATACATATATATAGTAAAAACAAATAAAACCAAAAATAATAATAATAATAATTATTATTATTATTATAATAATAATATAATAATTATAATATAATAATAATAATAATAATAATAATAATAATAATAATAATAATAATAATAATAATAATAATAATAATAATAATAATAATAATAATTATTATTATTATTATTATTATTATTAGCCTTTTCCCTCAACCTCCTTCCCTCCTTCCTTCCTCTAATTTGCCCCACCTCCAGGACTTTTTCAGGTTCTATATTTATTCAATATTATTATCAATAGGGAATTTTATTTTTTTTATTAGTATATAATAATAATTATTATTATTAGTAGTAGTATTTGTATTATTAAAATAGTAATAAATAAATAAATAATAAATATAATAATAATAAACATTATCATAATCAATCATCATCATCATTATATATTAATAATATATAATATAATATATAATCATATATAATATTAATTATATATGTATGTATAATGATTATTATTGATAATTATAATAATTATTATAATTAATCATTAACATTTTATAATTATATTTCATAATTTTATAATCATATTATAATTTTATATGATAAAAAATAATAATTTCATTATAATAATGATGATTATTATTAAGTAAATAATAATAGTCAGTGTGAATGGTTGTTTGTCTATATGTGCCCTGTGATTGGCTCGCGACCAGTCCAGGGTGTACCCTACCTCTTGCCCGAAGACAGCTGGGATAGGCTCCAGCACCCCCCGCGACCCTCGTGAGGAAAAAGCGGTAGAAAATGAATGAATTAATGAATAATAATTATTATTATTAATTATTATTAAATGCTCTGAGAACGCAGTATTTTGTCTATGTACTGTTTATAGAAAAAAGATTTTCAAGTGGGCCCTGAGTTGGTAAAGCTTGGGAACCCCTGATCTAGAGTTTGTACCCTCCGTTAGGTTCCTCACCTCATGAAGCCATTGGAAAACCGTCAGCTGGTTGAGACTCTGAAGTGAACATAGCCGGGAGCAAGCATGGAAAGAAAGAGCCATCAGGGTTGAGGAACAGGGGATCATTTTGGGGGATCCACTACATGTGGATGGGCCCACATCAGAATACAAATGTGATGGATGATAGACCACCTTTGACTCTCGGTGGAACCATCGATTCCTCCAGTGTAGTCTTCACATGACTTGCATTACATTGCCTTCCATCTGTTCCAGCTATTTTCCCCCTTTTTACACCCGATTTCATAACCAGCCTTAAGCGCTTTTTATGGTTTTCCCTACAGTTGACCATGAAATATCTTGAAAATAATTCAGTCTTTTTTTATAATTCCATCACACACACACACACTCCTCTTGAACAGGTGGTTAGCGAAAATTGAAGACGACTTGAATCACCGCACTTTATTTCTCTTCATCTTTAAAATCTCCTACAAAATCGCATCTGACAACCGACTCCGCCCCCTTCTGCCACCTTTGTGCATGTCATTCCTTTCCGTGTGTATCTTCGGAATCCTTTTGGAAAACTGTCACTTCTGATGCTACGCAGTACACAGGGTACTTCTTAAAGTAGTGTAGTAGTGTACTAATGCTTTTTTGTGTCTTTTTTTTAGGGGCGGACATGATCAACTTTGACGGACAGGGTGTCATCTCCTATCGTTTTAAGGTATTGTATCACAGTATAGCACGTATATAGTATAGAGTCGAGAGTGGATTTCGGGCGAGAAGTCGGGTACACCCTGGACTGGTCGCCAACCAATCACAGGGCACATATAGACAAACAACCATTCACACTCACATTCATACCTATGGATAATTGAGAGTGTCCATCAGACCGAAAACTATTGATTTTGACTTCATAGGTTGGTAATGGTAATGGTTTAATTTCATTTGAACATGCATCAGATTACAATTGAACGCATCACATAATCAGTTCACAGTTCCACATGTCCAAAAGGAGTAGGAAGAAGCAAAGCTTATTAAATCCTACCCCTCCATCTGGTACTTTTACAATCAGTAACTGTTGCATTTGTTCACTTCCTGCTTTCCTAATACAATTTAAGTTGTTTTTTTTATTTTATAAAATTTTATTATTATTTTTTTAATTTTTATTTATTTTTGTTATTTTTATTTAATTTTTTTAAAAAAAATTGTTTAATTTTTTTAAGTCCATAGGTATGAATGTGAGTGTGAATGGTTGTTTGTCTATATGTGCCCTGTGATTGGCTGGACACCAGTCCAGGGTGTACCCCGCCTCTCGCCCGAAGACAGTTGGAATAGGCAGCACCCCACCGCAACCCTTGTGAGGATAAGCGGTAGAAAATGAATGAATGAATGGTACCTTTTGGGTGTTAAGTTGCTGTGTGATGATGTTAATGTTGTTTGTAAGATGACACCACGAGTCAGACTGTTGAAAATGAATGAATGGATGATGATTATTTTATTATATTAGAAGCAACAACGGTGACTCAGTTATGTAGCCGCCCCCCCCCCCAAAAAAAATGCTAGGTTAATTAGCGATTCCAAATTGTCCATAGGTATGAATGTGAGTGTGAATGGTTGTTTGTCTATATGTGCCCTGTGATTGGCTGGCGACCAGTCCACGGTGTACCCCAACTCTCGCCCGAAGACAGCTGGGATAGGCTCCAGCCCCCCCCCCCCCCGTCATCTTATATTCGAGTCAATATGCCGCTTTGTCCAACCGCTTTGTTCTTCCAGGTGAAGAAGATGAAACTCATCAAGGATGTAATCGCACTGAGGTTCAAGACGTCAGAGAGCGAGGGGGTGATCCTTCATGGGGAGGGACAACAAGGGGACTACATCACCTTGGAGCTCCGTAAGGCGAAACTGCAACTGCAGATCAATCTGGGTAGGCAAAACATAAACTGGAAAAAATATATCTTCAGAAGAAAATGGACAACAAATGGATGGGAATCGGTTGCTATGGTACCCTGTGACGTCAAGTCAATTACTCATACTACTGTCATGTCCATTACAGGCAGCAACCAGTACGGATCCATCGTGGGTCATACCTCAGTGACCACGGGCAGCCTCCTGGATGACAACCACTGGCACTCGGTGGTGATTGAACGCTACCGCCGGAATGTCAACTTCACCTTGGACAGACATACTCAGCACTTCAGGACCAACGGGGAGTTCGATCACCTCGACTTGGATTATGAGGTTGGTTGCCATGTTTATGTATGGTATCCTACATGCTAAATCAACACCCATTAGAGAGATTCGAGGTACAATTTGTACACATTTTTTTTCCACCTCCCTTGTAATATAAAATTATTGTCATAATAACAAAAAATATAAATCTTTAAAACATACAAAATGTCAACAGACAATGCAAATATATATTAAACATACAAAAAATATTAAAATAAACAATATTAATGTAAAAATCCTAAACCCTATAGCTCTAAATATCAAGTATATGGTAATGGTTTTATTTCATTTGAACATGCATCGGATTACAATTGAATGCATCACATAATCAGTTCACAGTTCCACATGTCCAAAAGGAGTAGGAAGAAGCAAAGCTTATTAAATCCTACCCCTCCATCTGGTACTTTTACAATCAGTAACTGTTACATTTGTTCACTTCCTGCTTTCCTAATATAATCTAAGGTTTTTTTAAATTATTTTTTTTATATTTATTTTTTTCATTTTTGTCATGTATAATTATTATCGATTATTATTTTGTCATGTATTACATTTGTTCACTTCCTACTTTCCTAATATAATTATTATTTATTTTTCATTTTATTCATTTCATTTTATTTGTTATTATTATTATTATTATTATTATTATTATTATTATTATTATTATTATTATTATTATTATTATTATTATTATTATTATTATTATATTAAATATTAAATGTACCCCTCTATCTGGTAGTTTTACAATCAGTCACTGTTACATTTGTTCACTTCCTGCTTTCCTAATATAATTATTTATTTTTCATTTTATTAATTTTTATTTTGTTTTATTTTTGTTTTATGATATTATATATAAATATATATTATTTTTATTGTTATTATATTAAATATTAAATGTACCCCTCCACTCGATACGTAGTTAGTATTCGAACTAGTTTCTTCGTCGATGCAGTGAATGTTTTTTTGTCGAATCCTGCGAAAACCGAGGCTTACAAAATAAAATAAATGTCTCCACTTTATCGGAACGGGTCTTGGATTTAAGTCATGCAAATATTCCTCCTCATCACTGATAGTCTTTATTATATACAGACTAAAAATGATAGCACACAGGAAATGAGATATTGACTTTACACTCTAATATGATGCTAATCCATAACACTCACATAATTAACGTCGTTCAGTAATGGAATTCAGTGACTTTGCATAATAATAATACTTAAAACAGGAAATTGATTTTCTTTGGAAAGTGGTATGGAAGTGTGTAATCTGATTACATGTTTGCTTGCTGTTGTGTAATGTTTGTGTGTGTGTGAGGTTGTATTGATGTTTATGCATGTGTGTGTAGGATCTTTAGAAGCTCGGACATTGAGAAGCAAGGCAGGACAATTAAAGGGATCTTCTGGGGAATCTCTACAACTGTGTGTTTGTTCACACACTGGAACTTCCGCTCTCCGATTTTAGCCTTGCGACTAAATATCCGGTTTTATTTGTGCCCACCCGTGGTCGGAATCGAATAATTGCTGCAAGTCCTTCAAATGTAAAACTGACGATATATGGAAAAATGAGCAATTCGGTTTCCATCTGTTTGAGGTTTGTGTCTATCCCTCCAGCTTCCTCAAAGATGTCACTTTATTAGCATCCGTCTTTCTACCCCTGGGCTCCAAACACCCATCAGTTTCTTTAACTGGCTTGTCTCATTGCTCCAGCTGTCACGATATGTCTGTAATTATTTACGATTTACTTCCTATCCGATAGTAGAACCGTAGCAGAGCTCAGATTGTCACAATTAAAATTGGGATGTTTGTAAACATACCAGAAACTGTCACTATTACTGTGAATAGTACTTAGGTCATACAATCGACACTATATAGTACGTACTGTGGAAATGTTGATGATGTTGGACCCCTGAAGGGAAAAGCCGAAACCAAAAAAAAAGTCAAAGGCAAAAGTCGACGGACTATCCGAAGCAGAATTCTCCAGAATACCCAAAACCGAACTCTCTACCTAGAACCAGAAGTCGCTACTTTTACCCCGAATCAAAAGTCACTATACTAGCAAAACACCCGGAAAAAGAAGTCTCAACTTCACAGGAACCTGAAGTCACTTCTTGCCACCCAAAACAGGGAGTCACTACTTTCCACCCGGAATCGGTAGCCTCAACTTCACAGGAACCAGAAGTCGCTACACTCTACCCAAAACAGAAAGTAATTACTTTTCATATGGAACTAACCACCCAGAGTCCAAAGTCCCTACTTTCCACCCAGAGTCCACATTCGCTGCTTTCCACACAAAGTCCAAAGTCACTACTTTCCACCCAGAGTCCAAAGTTGCTACTTTCTACCCAGACTCCAAAGTCACTACTTTCCACCCGGAGTCCACATTCGCTGCTTTCCACACAAAGTCCAAAGTCACTACTTTCCACCCAGAGTCCAAAGTTGCTACTCTCCACCCAGAGCCGAAAGTCACTGCTCTCCACTCAGAGTCCAGAGTCCCTACTTTCCACCCAGAGCCTGAGGTCGCTACTTTCCACCTAGAGTCCAAAGTCACTACTTTCCTCCCAGAGTCCAAAGTCACTGCTTTCCACCCAGAGTCCAAAGTCACTGCTTTCCACCCAGAGTCCAAAGTCTCTGCTTTCCACCCAGAGTCCAAAGTCGCTACTCTCCACCCAGAGTCCAGAGTCCCTACTTTCCACCCAGAGCCTGAGGTCGCTACTTTCCACCTAGAGTCCAAAGTCACTACTTTCCTCCCAGAGTCCAAAGTCACTGCTTTCCACCCAGAGTCCAAAGTCACTGCTTTCCACCCAGAGTCCAAAGTCTCTGCTTTCCACCCAGAGTCCAAAGTCGCTACTTTCTACCCAGAGTCCAAAGTCGCTACTTTCCACCCAGAGTCCAAAGGCACTGCTTTCCAGCCAGAGTATAGAGTCACTACTCTCCATCCAGAGTCCAAAGTCACTGCTCTCCACTCAGAGTCCAAAGTCAGTACTTTCCACCCAGAGTCCAAAGTTGCTACTTTCTACCCAGAGTCTAGAGTCACTACTCTCCACCCAGAGTCCAAAGTCACTACTCTCCACCCAGAGTCCAAAGTCACTGTTTTCCACCCTGAGTCCAAAGTCACTACACTCCACCCAGACCCGAAAGTCACTGCTATCCACTCAGTCCAAAGTCTCTGCTTTCCACCCAGAGTCCAAAGTCGCTACTTTCCACCCAGAGTCCACATTCACTGCTTTCCACACAAAGTCCAAAGTCACTACTTTTCACCCAGAACCAGAAGTCGCTACTGTCCAGCCATGATTGAAAGTCACTACTTTTTCCACCCAGAGTCCAAAGTCACTACTTTCACCCAGAGTCCAAAGTCACTACTTTCACCCAGAGTCCAAAGTCGCTACTTTCTACCCAGAGTCCAAAGTCACTACTTTCACCCAGAGTCCAAAGTCACTACTTTCACCCAGAGTCCAAAGTCGCTACTTTCTACCCAGAGTCCAAAGTCACTACTTTCACCCAGAGTCCAAAGTCACTACTTTCTACCCAGAGTCCAAAGTCACTACTTTCCACCCAGAGTCCAAAGTCCAAAGTCACTGCTTTCCACCCAGAGTCCAAAGTCACTACTTTCCATGCAGAGTCCAAAGTCACTGCTTTCCACCCAGAGTCCAAAGTGGCTGCTTTCCACCCAGAGTCCAGAGTCACTGCTTTCCACCCAGAGTCCAAAGTCACTACTTTCCATGCAGAGTCCAAAGTCACTGCTTTCCACCCAGAGTCCAGAGTCACTACTTTCCACCCAGAGTCCAAAGTGGCTGCTTTCCACCCAGAGTCCAGAGTCACTACTTTCCACCCAGAGTCCAAAGTCACTGCTTTCCACCCAGAGTCCAAAGTCCAAAGTCACTGCTTTCCACCCAGAGTCCAAAGTCACTACTTTCCATGCAGAGTCCAAAGTCACTGCTTTCCACCCAGAGTCCAAAGTGGCTGCTTTCCACCCAGAGTCCAGAGTCACTGCTTTCCACCCAGAGTCCAAAGTCACTACTTTCCATGCAGAGTCCAAAGTCACTGCTTTCCACCCAGAGTCCAGAGTCACTACTTTCCACCCAGAGTCCAAAGTGGCTGCTTTCCACCCAGAGTCCAGAGTCACTACTTTCCACCCAGAGTCCAAAGTCACTGCTTTCCACCCAGAGTCCAAAGTCCAAAGTCACTGCTTTCCACCCAGAGTCCAAAGTCACTACTTTCCATGCAGAGTCCAAAGTCACTGCTTTCCACCCAGAGTCCAAAGTGGCTGCTTTCCACCCAGAGTCCAGAGTCACTACTTTCCACCCAGAGTCCATAGTCGCTACTTTCCACCCAGAGTCCAGAGTCACTACTTTCCACCCAGAGTCCAAAGTCGCTACTTTCCACCCAGAGTCCAAAGTCACTGCTCTCCACCCACAGTCCAAAGTCACTGCGACCACCCAGAGCCAATAGTAAATGCCTCCATGTGTAACCACAAGTCATGAATTGTTACCCAATGCCTTTACTGTAGAAAATAAGCCTTTGCCAGTTATCCCAAGCTACCAACAGTATTATTTTCTGCATTGCGGTGTTATAGCAATATGGACACAGGCAGGATAAACATGAAAACGTTTTTCACACACCAACCGTTGTTTTTTTCACCGTCTGTCTTCTTCCTAGTTGAGTTTCGGGGGGATGCCCTACAGTGGCAAGCCCGTAGGAGGAAGCCGCAAGAACTTTAAAGGCTGCATGGAAAGCATAAACTACAATGGTGACAACATTACTGACCTGGCCCGAAGGAAGAAGCTGGACACCTCCAGCTTTGTGAGTCAAATGTGCACCCACTCACATGCACTCGTATATCTTTGTTTTTACTTTTACAGAGTATGATGACGTTATATTACGATATATTATATGTTCCGCAAACAGCGTTATTATATTGTTATTATTATTATTATTATTATTATTATCAATAATAATACTATTAATTTCCATCCAGGGTATTAATAATAATTATAATAACTCTGTTTGCTGTTACGCAACCAGCGTAATATTAATAATAACAACAATAATAATAATAAAAATAATAACAATATGATGATGATGATGATGATTATTATTATTATTATTACCCCTGCACTCTCGTGAGGATAAGCGGTAGAAAATGAATGAATTATTATTATTTTTTTTATTATTATTTTTTTAATTATTATACATTATACATATTATGATATATTATATGTTACGCAAACAGCATTATTATAGTAATATTATATTATTATATTATTATTATTAATATTATTATTATCAATAATAGTATTAATTTCCACCCAGAGTCCAGAGTTGATGTGATTAATATAATAATAATAATAACAACAACAATAATAATATTAATATAATATATTATTAATATAATATAAATTATATATATATTATTAATAATAATTATAATAACGCTGTTTGCTGTTACGCAACAAGCATAATAATAATAATAACAATAATAATAATAATAAATATATAATAATAATATGATGATGATTATTATTATTACCCTGCACTCTTGTGAGGATAAGTGGTAGAAAATGAATGAATTATTATTATTATTATTATTATTATTATTATTATTATTATTATTATTATTATTATTATTATTATTATTATTATTATTATTATTATTCACATGAGCAATTCTGACTCATTTCATTTCCCTCCATCCAACAGCGTAACCTGTCATTTTCTTGTGTGGAGACGCACTCCTTCCCCGTCTTCTTCAACGCCACAAGCTTCCTGCAGTTGCCGGGTCGGGCGGCTCACAACGTTGTGTCGGTTGGCTTCCAATTCCGCACGTGGAACCCAAACGGGCTTCTCCTCTTCAGTAACCTCGATGACGGAACGCTGGAAGTTTCACTGGAAGACGGCAAAGTCGTCGTTCGCGTTAACGTGACAAAGGCGGGCAGGCACTACCGGGCGGACTTAACATCAGGTGAGGGGGGTAGTTATTAATGTTATAATAATAACGTAATTCACACTGAACATACTTACTTTTTTGGCTCCCTTTATTCCACCGTCGCCCCCCCACTCTCATTTCCTGACACACTCATTTATTCTGTCCACTGCTGCTTTAATAGGCCAACGCCCAGGGGTAGGGATTATTACAGCGTTACCCTCTAGGCTAATTGGGCTTGAGCCTGCGATTACATCACTATTACTAGAATACACACATACATAAGCTCGCACCGGCACGCCAGCGCACGCTTTGCCGCCTTTGATTCTGTTATTAGTATGTCTGAAATAAAGAGTCACGCTGGCTTGTGGCTTCGCTGTCACCGTGGGAGAGCAGTAGACTTGTAATGAAATGCTTAGCGCCATTTAATGGCAACGCATGGTGGGATTAGACTCGCCGAATACGCCGCTCCCCCAGTGGCGGTCGTGTTTTGAGGAGCCACTGTTGACGCTGTGATCTGTTAATTGTTCTATTAACGTTCTCACTTAAGCGTTTATCAAACAGTGATGATGGAGAAGACAATGAAGGGGATTGGTACCTTTTTAAAGAAAATAAATGGCTTTGACATTTGCAAATGTCTTTTAAAAAGCTTCATCATAAATACTAGAATAGCACTGCACAATGAATGATTTACTTCCATTATGTAATTTGGTAAACTGCTCCATATTTTTTTTTCTTCAAAGGCAGTGGCTCTCAAACTCTTTACACCTCAAAAACCTCAAAAATTATTTTTTTAATTTTTTTTAATAAAAATCAAAATATTTGCGACAATGGTCATTTATTGGGCAAAAATTTCTGGAATTTATTTAAAAAAAATCTATATATATATATATATATATTTACGCCATAAGTTGTTTTTTTAGGCAAAAAATGTTGGGCAAAATTGTCCGGAATTTAATAAAAAATATATATAAGCCATAAGTTGTTTTTTTTTCCGGAACATTTTGCCTAATAAATGACCATTGTCACAAATATTTAGAAAAATTTTCTGGAATTGAATAAAAAAAAATACTATTATTTTTTAAAAAACATGCCATAAGTTTTTTTGTTTTTTTTTATTAAATTCCGGACAATTTTGCCTAATAAATGACCATTGTCACAAATATTTGGATTACAAAATTAAAATAAAAAAAAAATGCTATAAGTTTTTTTTAATTATTCAATTCCAGAAAATTTTGCCCAATAAATGACCATTGTCACAAATATTTAGGAAAATTTTCCGAAATTGAATTTAAAAAAAACATGCCATAAGTTTTCTTTTTTAATTCAATTCCGGAAAATTTTGCCTAATAAATGACCATTGTCGCAAATATTTAGATTAAAAATTAAAAAAAAAATGCTATAATTTCTTTTTTTTAATTCAATTCCGGAAAATTTTGCCTAATAAATTACCATTGTCACAAATATTTAGATTTTTATTTTTTTTTAAAAATCTGCCATTTTTAGCTATTCTATATAATTATTAGGCCAAATAATTCACATTTTAGCCAAAAAATTGCTTGAATTAAAACACAAATACAGTATAAGACATTAAGTCATGTTATGACATGTTCTTTGAAACACAAAAGTGCCAGACTTGATCGCCAAAAAAACAGGCTTTTATTGCAGGTTTGAATTTTTGCACACTAATCCCCAACATGGCCGTGACGTGACTTCCTGTCCTGTTGGAGTGTGACCGTAGTGGCTATAGGGGTGTTATTTCATGTTGAGAGGGCTCTAATAATGTTAAAATGTAGTTTATCTATGCTCTATAAATATGGCCTATTATTGGCCAAAAATTGCTTGAATTTAAACACAAATACAGTATAAGACATTAAGTCTTATAAATATTTGCGACAATGGTCATTTATGAGGCAAAATTTTCTGGAATTTAATTAAAAAAAAAAATTTGTAATTAAATTCCGGAAAAATTTGCCTAATAAAATACCATTGTCACAAATATTTAGGCAAAATTTTCTGAAATTTAATAAAAAAAAATGCCATATTTTTTTTAAATTAAATTCCGGAACATTTTGCCTCATAAATGACCATTGTCACAAATATTTAGGGGGAAAAAAGCATGCCATGAGTTTTTTTTTCAATTAAATTCTGGAAAATTTTGCCTAATAAATGACCATTGTCACAAATATTTAGGAAAATTTTCCTTAATTTAATAAAAAAAAATGCCATAAGTTTTATTATTAGCCAAAAATTTCTTGAATTTAAACACAAATACAGTATAAGACATTAAGTCTTATAAATATTTGCGACAATGGTCATTTATGAGGCAAAATTTTCTGGAAATTAATAAAAAAACATATGCCATAAGTTTTTTTTAAATTAAATTCCGGAACATTTTGCCTGATAAATGACTATTGTCACAAATATTTAGGGGGAAAAAAAACAAAACATGCCATGAGTTTTTTTTTCAATTAAATTCTGGAAAATTTTGCCTAATAAATGACCATTGTCACAAATATTTAGGAAAATTTTCCTTAATTTAATAAAAAAAAATGCCATAAGTTTTATTATTAGCCAAAAATTTCTTGAATTTAAACACAAATACAGTATAAGACATTAAGTCTTATAAATATTTGCGACAATGGTCATTTATGAGGCAAAATTTTCTGGAAATTAATAAAAAAACATATGCCATAAGTTTTTTTTAAATTAAATTCCGGAACATTTTGCCTGATAAATGACTATTGTCACAAATATTTGGGGGGAAAAAAAACAAAACATGCCATGAGTTTTTTTTTTAATTAAATTCTGGAAAATTTTGCCTAATAAATGACCATTGTCACAAATATTTAGGAAGATTTTCCTTAATTTAATTTAAAAAAATGCCATAAGTTTTTTTTATTAAATTCCATAAAATCTTGCCAAATAAATGACCATTGTCAAAATATTTAGATTTTTATTTAAAAAAATATTCTACCATTTTTCGCTATTCTATATCATTATTGGGCCAATTAATTCACCTTTTGAGGCATTTCTCATACTCTATCTACAAAAATATTCAATTTACAAATAGGGAATTGTGTAAAATAGTACAATCTGGGAGCTTTAATTGTACCGCATAGATGCTTTTTTTTATGAACCGATCCTTTCAAGACTGACTTCATCAAGGATCCTCCAGCGAACCTGCTTGTAATTTCTGAATGGTATTTTAAGCCGAACCCACAGGGACAGGTAGAAGGGGGTTGTAAAAGAAAATGAGGAGTGCATGAAAGGAGGGAAGGCGGCGAATAAAAAAAAGCTCACCATTTCTGATCAGATCCAATCAGTAATTTCTTCATAACCTCACTCTCGCTGCGGTGGGTCCCAGCTCATTAAAGTTATTTGTCACTGGAGGCTGAGCCCAGATAGAATATAAATCTGGCTCTCCTTGGCTAGGAAACATACATAAAGCAATTTCCTTATGCACAACATGATCAAAATGCGACTGTGTGATATGTGCTCTTCTGTATGTGGGAGTAAGCGCCCCCCCCACCCCCCACCCCGAGGGTGTTTGCGACCTGTGGAAAGGCGCTTTCTTCTCTCTTTCCTAGAGTGAAGTGATGACAGGAAGGGGTGGGGTAGAGTGGGGGGATAGTAGGAGAATGTGAGTGTGCATTAATAGATGGTACTTGGCTGGGATTCCATCGGGAACTCTGCTCTAATTTTCCCATTCCCATTTCCTCTCCCGTTTTACTTATTAACTCAGGAACTCGTGCTATCGGCGCTTGTTGAAAATTGACCGCAATTTTAGAACTTCAGTTCTAAATGTCACGAAAGGTGCTGGAGCCTATCCCAGCTGTCTTCAGGCGAGAGGCGGGACTGGTTGCCAGCCAATCACAGGGCACATATAGACAAACAACCATTCACATTCACATTCATACCTATGGACAATTTGGAGTCGCTAATTAACCTAGCATGTTTTGTCCCCGGAAAAATGGGAGAACATGCAAATTCCACACAGAGATGGCCGAGGTTGGAATCGAACTCGGGTCTCCGAGCTGTGAGGCCGGTGTGCTAACCACCGTGCAGTCTATGCCACTAACATTCATTCATTCATTTTCTATCGCTTATCCTTACAAGGGTCGCAAGGGGTGCTGGAGCCTATCCCAGCTGTCTTCAGGCAAGAGGCAGGACTGGTTGCCAGCCAATCACAGGGCACATATAGACAAACAACCATTCACACTCACATTCATACCTATGGACAATTTGGAGTTGCTAATTAACCTAGCATGTTTTGTCCCCGGAGAAAACCCACGCATGCACGGGGAGAACATGCAAATTCCACACAGAGATGGCCGAGGGTGGAATCAAACTCTGGTCTCCTAGCAGTGAGGCCTGTGCGCTAACCACTTATTTGCCGTGCAGCCTATGCCACTAATATTCATTCATTCATTTTCAATCGCTTATCCTTCCAAGGGTCGCTGGAGCCTATCCCAGCTGTCTTCAGGCAAGAGGCAGGACTGGTTGCCAGTCAATCACAGGGCACATATAGGCAAACAACCATTCACACTCACATTCATACCTATGGACAATTTGGAGTCGCTAATTAACCTAGCATGTTTTGTCCTCGGAGAAAACCCACTCATGCACGGAGAAAACAGAGATGGCCGAGGTTGGAATCGAACTCTGGTCTCCTAGCTGTGAGGCCTGCGTGCTAACCACTTATTTGCCATGCAGCCTATGCCACTAACATTCATTCATTCATTTTCTATTGCTTATCCTTACAAGGGTCGCAAGGGGTGCTGGAGCCTATCCCAGCTGTCTACAGGCGAGAGGCGGGGTACACCCTGGACTGGTGGCCAGCCAATCACAGGGCACATATAGACAAACAACCATTCACACTCACATTCATACCTATGGACAATTTGGAGTCGCTAATTAACCTAGCATGTTTTGTCCCCGGAGAAAACCCACTCATGCACGGATAAAACAGAGATGGCCGAGGTTGGAATCGAACTCGGGTCTCTTAGCTGTGAGGCCTGCGTGCTAACCACTTATTTGCCATGCAGCCTATGCCACTAACATTCATTCATTCATTTTCTATTGCTTATCCTTACAAGGGTCGCAAGGGGTGCTGGAGCCTATCCCAGCTGTCTACAGGCGAGAGGCGGGGTACACCCTGGACTGGTGGCCAGCCAATCACAGGGCACATATAGACAAACAACCATTCACACTCACATTCATACCTATGGACAATTTGGAGTCGCCAGTTAACCTAGCATGTTTTGTCCCTGGAGAAAACCCACGCATGCACGGGAGAACGTGCAAACAGAGATGACCGAGGGTGGAATCGAACTCGGGTCTCCTCGCTGTGAAGCATGGATGCTAACCACTCATCCTACATCAATGCACACATTGATTACTGCAAAAAGCACACTAGAAATGTATGAATACACACTCGCATACACACTTACCTGTACACACATATACATACACACTCACAGTACATAAGTACTTCCTCGGAAAACTCACCAACTTATACTACTAGTCATGATATATCAGCAATGAGATAGATATAGTTATTGTAATTGTGTGTTATGTGTAATTGTCGTTGTTGCTATTCTTGTCTCTTTTTTAGGGTCTCATATATTTTCTTTTTTCTTCTTTTCTATCCCCTCTTGCTCCGGTCCAATAATAAAACATCAAATAAAGCCAAATACTACTCCATAACTGAATAAAAAAAATCAATTCAATGTAAACATACGGCTTCTAGAGAGAATATGTAACTATTTATACAAAAATTATCGGTACTATAGAAGGCAATATATGCAAAAAGGGGCGGTACAGAAATGATAGGCAGACTCACATGCCTAGATACTTAAGACTTTTTGAATCAGGTGATAAGCATGTGGAGGACTTAATTTTATCATAGCAAATCAGTGTGATCTTGTGTAATAACATTAGTAAAGATAATTTATTACTCAGTTTTAAGAATATATAGAATTAAAAAAAATAAAAATGCATTGTTTTCGAAAAAAAGTTTTCCTTTTATTCAAGGTCAAGGTCAATTAGCCGTTTAGCCGGATCTATTCGCTACATCACAGAGTAGTCCAGTAACTCGAAAAACAATTCAAGTAATGACAAATTTAACATTACCAGATGTACACATTGTAACATTTTTGTCTCAAGGTCAATTAGCCGTTTAGCCGGATCTATCCGCTACATCACAGAGTAGTCCAGTAACTCGAAAAACAATTAAAGTAATGACTAATTTAACATTACCAGATGTAAACATTGTAACATTTTTGCCTCAAGGTCAATTAGCCGTTTAGCCGGATCTATCCGCTAAATCACGGAGTAGTCCAGTAACTCGAAAAACAATTAAAGTAATGACTAATTTAACATTACCAGATGTAAACATTGTAACATTTTTGCCTCAAGGTCAATTAGCCGTTTAGCCGGATCTATCCGCTAAATCACGGAGTAGTCCAGTAACTCGAAAAACAATTAAAGTAATGACAAATTTAACATTACCAGATGTACACATTGTAACATTTTTGTCTAAAGGTCAATTAGCCGTTTAGCTGGATCTATCCGCTACATCACAGAGTAGTCCAGTAACTCGAAAAACAATTCAAGTAATGACTAATTTAACATTACCAGATGTAAACATTGTAACATTTTTGCCTCAAGGTCAATTAGCCGTTTAGCTGGATCTATCCGCTAAATCATGGAGTAGTCCAGTAACTCGAAAAACAATTAAAGTAATGACAAATTTAACATTACTAGATGTACACATTGTAACATTTTTGTCTCAAGGTCAATTAGCCGTTTAGCCGGATCTATCCGCTAAATCACTAAGTAGGCCAATAACTTCGAAAAAAAGTTTTCCTTTTATTTGGTATTAGATAATATATAAACAATACCCAACCCTAGTTATTGCCCTGTGAACTGGTAATAGCTCAAAAAATAGTCTTATTACATCTGCACAGTTCTCCTCCTCCCCTTTAACATGACTTTTTTTTTTTTATCTGCGGCAGGCAGCTAGCGTGGTAATGATTTGAGCCTTTGTGTTGACACGGAGAGAGACATATTCATGAGTGCATGCTGCAGTGAACTCATGCAGCCATCACTGATAAGCTCATCATTCAAAGCTATTGCAGGTGATGTAGAACAGATGAGGGGACACGAGGTGACACACTATCTATTTTCCATTACATTCAAGAGGTTGCCGAAAGGGACGCGACGAAGCAAGCCCGATAGTCATCACATCACACCAATATGCGGGGAGGGGGGGAAAGGGCGGGGGAACACATCAAGGTCACTTATGACCTGAAGTGACATTTTTTTTACTTGTCATTCAAAGGAAAACGTCATCTTGTTATTACTTGTTAGTGCATAGGTTCTCCAGTTCAGGTAAAAATACACGGTTTGGACATCGGATAGGGTTATTTTTCCAACACCGGAAAATGGCCGTTTAGCTGGATCTATCCGCTACATCACGGAATAGTCCGGTAACTCGAAAAACATTTCAACAAAAAAAACAACAAATTTAACATTACCAGATGTACACATTTTTGATTTAAGGGTAATTAGCCGTATAGCCGGCTCTATCCGCTACTTTACGGAGTAGTCCAGTAACTCGAAAAACAATTAAAGTAATGACTAATTTAACATTACCAGATGTAAACATTGTAAGATTCTTCAAAAAGTGCCAACCAGTTGGTATAAAATGGCCCGAAAAGTCATTCATCGTCGTCCCTGGATCTATCCGCTACATCAAAGAGTAGTCCAGTAACTCGAAAAACAATTAAAGTAATGACTAATTTAACATTACCAGATGTAAACATTGTAACATTCTTCAAAAAGTGCCAACCAGTTGGTATAAAATGGCCAGAAAAGTCATTCATCGCCGTCCCTGGATCTATCCGCTACATCAAAGAGTAGTCCAGTAACTCGAAAAACAATTAAAGTAATGACAAATTTAACATTACCAGATATAAACATTGTAACATTTTTGCCTCAAGGTCAATTAGCGATTTAGCCGGATCTATCCGCTAAATCACTAAGTAGTCCAGTAACTCGAAAAACAATTTAAGTAACGACAAATTTAACATTACCAGATGTACACATTGTAACATTTTTGTCTCAAGGTCAATTAGCCGTTTAGCTGGCTCTATCCGCTAAATCACGGAGTAGTCCAGTAACTCGAAAAACATTTAAAGTAACGACAAATTTAACATTACCGGATGTACACATTGTAACATTTTTGCCTCAAGGTCAATTAACCATTTAGCCGGATCTATCCGCTAAATCACGGAGTAGTCCAGTAACTCGAAAAACAATTTAAGTAACGACAAATTTAACATTACCAGATGTAGACATTGTAACATTTTTGTCTCAAGGTCAATTAGCCGTTTAGCCGGATCTATCCGCTACATCACGGAGTAGTCCAGTAACTCGAAAAACATTTAAAGTAACGACAAATTTAGCCGTTATCGTCTTTTTAGTACATGTCAATTTTTTGGGAGTATAAATTTGCGGGATATTTTGTAGTATTTCCATCAGGCTTTTCTGTAGAAATTCTTATACATGTGTTTTACGGATTTATTAGTAACATAAAAATCTGTGGGTCGATATCGGTAATTCATAAATATGAGGTAATAAAATTTTCATATGCACCTGAATTTCCTGACAGAATATCAGTTCAAATAAGATTTATACAAACGACTCTTCAAATCAGAGCTTTTCTTCCAGTCACACCCACATATACCTATATACCCGGATCAAAGATTAGCAATAGATGCAAATATTAAGAGAAAAATAAAATAATTTAGTCTCATATTCAGGTCAATACGGTAATTGCGTTCCCGCTGTGGTGTGTGTTGCATGATTGCACAAGGTCACAGCAGTCATACCCCTCAGCTGGTAGCCATCTTGGCTCCAAGATTGTTTGGTCATGCCGAGATAACACTCGCCTCAAAGTCTCATACACATAAACGGTGTATGTGTGTGTGTCCCACCCCGCCCCCTAGCAAAACGTATTTAATTAGCGCAGACCCCCTGCTGACACGAAAGCCACAGTTGCAGCCTCGAAGCAGCAGAATGACACATGTATTGTGTTTTGCACGTGGCCGCACCTTGAACTTTGTTACAGTGACGCTGTACGCACGCTTTCAAAATATATCGCAACCGGTGCAGCGATGAGGCGAGTCAAATTTAAAAGACAGACGCCAGAGGAGAGTGCCCGTAACGAGGAGGAGGAGGAGGAGGACAAGGGAGAAGGAAATAAAGATAGAGAGACGGGATCAAGAATCAGGGACGAGCGAGAGACAAGAAGGAGGCTGAGGGGGCGCATGCATGGAAGGATGCGTGGAGATTGGTGTCAGTAAGAGGTGATGTATCGAGGGGAAGGTGATGAGACAGAGCTGGCTTCTCTCTCTCTCTCTTTCTCTCTCTCTCGGCTCCACCAGTAATGTCCCTTTCCAAAACATCGCTCATATTTAATGGAGCACATCTACAAGGAAGGTAGACGAGGAGGGTGAGGGTGCGGGAAACACACACACACACACATTGCGGTGACATATGCCGACAACACAAATTCTACAAGCTTGGAAGCGCTGACAGTACAAGTGTACCCCGACTACTCTGAAGGCTTCAGGTTTCAGGCTTCAGGCTACAAATAAAAAATAAAAAATAAAAAATAAAAAATAAAAAATAAAAAATAAAAAATAAAAAATAAAAAAATAAAAAATAAAAAATAAAAAATAAAAAATAAAAAATAAAAAATAAAAAATAAATAAAAAATATTATTTTTTTAATTTTTTAATTTTTTAATTTTAAATTTTTTTAATTTTTTAATTTTTTAATTTTTTAATTTTTTAATTTTTTAATTTTTTAATTTTTTAATTTATTTAAAATTCAGACTGCTGAGTGTGTTTACTCTTACTCATAGGAGGTCATAATATATCACAGTATAACATAATAGCCTGAAAAAAGGACACTTAATTCATCACACAGTAACTTAATCAAAAA
The DNA here is from genome assembly GCF_030265055.1 of Doryrhamphus excisus. Classification (NCBI taxonomy): domain Eukaryota; kingdom Metazoa; phylum Chordata; class Actinopteri; order Syngnathiformes; family Syngnathidae; genus Doryrhamphus; species Doryrhamphus excisus. The sequence goes on from NC_080486.1 coordinate 4,360,383, forward strand.
GTATACAAACAAATATATAAAATGGACCAATAGGAGTTGGTGAAAATGGTGAAAACACGCACACACTGATATGCTGAAAACACAAATTCTACAAGCTTGGAAGCGCTGACAGTACAAGTGCACCCCGGCTACTCTGAAGGCTTCAGAGTTCAGGCTACAAATTAAATAAGAAAATTTAAAAATTTAAAAATGTATTTCAAATTCAGACTGCTGAGTGTATTTACTCTTACTCATAGGAGATCAGAATATATCACAGTATAACATAATAGCCTGACACAAAAGGACACTTAATTCATCACGCAGTAACTTAACCTAAGGTATTCAAACAAATATATAAAAATGGACCAATATGAGTTGGTGAAAATGGTGAAAACACACACACACACACACTGCAGTGATATATGCCGACAACACAAATTCTACAAGCTTGGAAGCGCTGACAGTACAAGTGCACCCCGACTACTCTGTAGGCTTTCAGGGCCTTTGTGAGTTAATGGTGTTAAGACACAGGATTATATGTGGAATAAAAAAAAGCTTGTTAGTAAAAACAAATCTGTTTCATCTACAAATTAAATTAGAAAAATAAAATAATAAAAAAAATTTAAAAATTTAAAAATTTTAAAAATTAAAAATATTAGGAAGGCAGGAAGTGAACAAATGTAACAGTTACTGATTGTAAAAGTCCCAGATGGAGGGGTACGATTTAATAAACTTTGCTTCTTCCTACTCCTTTCGGACATGTGGAACTGTGAACTGATTATGTGATGCATTCAATTGTAATCTGATGCATGTTCAAATGAAATAAAACCATTACCATTACATCCTGTGTTTTGTTCCCTACAGGTTCAAGCCTTAATGATGGCCAATGGCATGCAGTGCGCTTGGTAGCCAAGGAGAACTTTGCCATGTTGACGATTGATGGTGAGGAGGCTTCCGCGGTGCGTTCCACTTCACCGCTGTCCATCACCACTGGAGGAACCTACCATCTAGGAGGTAAGGAACTTTGCTTTCAAGCCACTTATGGTGGCACCCCTGATCGGTTATGCTCGAAAGGCTTTGGAGGACATGCAATCATAGATGTAATAAAGATATCATCAAAGTATTATAAGCATTGGACATGGAGGCCATGTTTTTCAACCGATCCTGCTCAAATTTCACAAATGTATCCTTGTTGGTCCCCTAAATGGTTGTACCAAATTTCAACTAAATACCTTAAAGTTATAGTACAGATTCTATAGACCACATTGTGTGAGAATCTGACTTACGGGTGAATCTTTGGGGAGTTTGTCCAGCCATTGGAAATTACAGGAAGTTATTACTCAATATAACAGACTCACCGTGTCATCTGACACTAAACTCATCACACAGCAACCTAACACTCAAAACGTTTACTTAATAAATATACAAGGGAAAAAATTGAATGGATGGCACTGAATTGCTGCTTCTGTCCATCAAACCTAGCCAGAGAAGCACGGAGGGAGGCTGACATCATCGCAGCACCTTGATGTATGCGTAGCTCAGATGCAAGGCCTTATGGGAAAAAATTAAAAGAGTTGTTTTCACCATTTTCACCAACTCATATTGGTCCATTTTTATATATTTGTTTGTATAGCTTTTGATTAAGTTACTGTGTGATGAATTAAGTGTTCTTTGTGTCAGGCTATTATGTTATACTGTGATATATTATGACCTCCTATGAGTAAGAGTAAATACACTCAGCAGTCTGAATTTTGAAGACACTGAATAATTCATCAATGAATTCCGTTATTTTGTATCGTAAACATCCCAATGTACACAGGGAGCCCTAATTGATATTGCAGTAGAAACAGCAGAATGTCGTCGATGTTCAAATGATCTTTAGCCTTGAGCTTTTTTTGTTGCTCCCTCTAACTCAGGGAGACGAGTCTATCTAAAGGCGAGCACTTAAAGCCTGTCTGAAAGCCCTTAAACACCACTCCAACCTCGCTTTTTAGAAGAGGGAAGCTATATTTTGGCTGTTTTACCTTTTTGTAATAACTCTCAGCATTGTAATAAAGTAGAACAACAGTGGATACAGAAGGTCATTTGTGGGGAAATGTTAATAATTGCTGCAGGAAAAATTTGAATTTTTTTTGCCATTTTTTTCTGCCAACAACTTTTTTTTTGGAAAAAAAAACAGCTGGTAATTATTCAGAAGAAATGCAGTTTGATGAAAAAAAATAATTTATTTAATAATTTTATTTGATAATGTATTTATTAAATAATGTATTAAATATTATACTTGTTAAAAAAAATGTAAATAATTTTTTAATTAAATAATTTATTTTTAAATAATTTTGTTTTTGTAGACGATAGGGACATTAATGATAACCACCGCCTTGCACAATAACAATCAATCGAGTCACTCAAGATAATTCAAAGCTAAGTGAATTCAAAGATTAGTCATAGCCCAATTTTTGCCCCCCCCCCACGCCGAATTATAGGTGGAAAAATTTTAATATTTTTTGCCATAATTTTCTGCCAACAATCTTTTTTTTCCCCCAAAAAAACAGCTGGTAATTAATCCAAAGAAATGCAGTTTGATGAAAAACAATAATTTATTTAATAATTTTATTAAGTATTTTATTCATTAAATTATTTATTAAATAATTTATTTTAAAATATCTTGTTTTGTAAAAAAAAAACAGCTGGTAATTAATCCAAAGAAATGCAGTTTGAGAAAAAAATATTTATTAAATAATTTTATTAAATAATATATTTATTTAAAAATGTATTCAATAATTTATGTATTCAATAATTTATTAAATAATTTATTTTTAAATAATTTTGTTTTGTAGACGATAGGGACATTAATGATAACCACCACCTTGCACAATAACAATCAATCGAGTCACTCGAGATAATTCAAAGCTAAGTGAATTCAAAGATTAGTCATAGCGCAATTTTTGCCCCCCCGCGCCGAATTATTAAAATGTGAATATTTTTTGACATAATTTTCTGCCAACATTTTTTTAAACAGCTGGTAATTAATCTGAAGATATGCAGTTTGATGAAAAATAATTTATTCAATAATTTTATTAAATAATTTATTTATTAAACAATCTATTAAATATTTGATTTATTAAACATGTTTTTATTAAATAATGAATTTCTAAATAATTTTGTTTTTGAAGACGATAGGGACATTAATGATAACCACCACCTTGCACAATAACAATCAATCGAGTCACTCAAGATAATTCAAAGCTAAGTGAATTCAAAGATTTTATTAAATAATGTGTTTATTAAATAATATATTAAATATTTTATTTGTTAAGTAAAATTTTAAAATATTTTTTTTATTAAATAATTTATTTTTTGTACAAATTTTGTTTTGTAGACGATAAAACAGTCCTGGATAATCGTATCAGAATCCGCAGTCTAAAACCCTGATCAGATCATCCCGAGTTCCCTAGTTCACCCATCCTACAGTTCTCGGTTTTACCATTGTAGTATTAGTACCAAATACTACTACTTGCAATGATTACTTATGTAGGGTAGCAGTACAGAAATGTGGTTATTCCCTTTGACTATTCCGTCCCGCTGCGACAGATGCTCCCCTGTGAAGATAGTTTGATTGCTCCGGGCTGGAGTGGAGTTTGTAGACGTGAGAAATCTACAGTTGGAGTATCATCGTTCTCCTGCTGCTTTCGGAAAAAAAAAAAAAAAAAATGTCCACCGCTCTTGCACCTTTTGCTTCTCTGCACCTGAGCCGGGTGTCGCCTGCGGGATATTTGGTCTTATTTAATATGATGATAGCCTGACTGGAATATCCAGGTTTAAGTCTGATGCTTATACGTCTCCAGAGCTTAGAGTGATGTTGTCCAGATGTCAGTAATGATATCCTCTTATTGCAAAATAATGGAACTCAATCTGGGGTCAAAATTTGGGCGTCCCGGTGGGATGATGCGATGCTATTGCACATGTCGTTTCCTTTTAGCATTATCCTTCTCTTTCTTGCTTGCTTGCAGAATCGTTCTGATCTTGACTGAACAATGTTAGCATGATGCTTTCATCGTTACTCATTTTTGGTTACGGAGTTCAAGTGTTGATCCGATATATACTCTATCCTCTGGGTATCTGAATCCAGCTATAATTAAAACTGCAAGCAGTGATGAGCGGGTTCGAGCACCCCGGTGCCGCTCGGGGGTACGTGCAAGAGCGGATGGGCGCACGGACCGTCTGGAAAAAAATACGGTGCGATCGGATAAGGCGTAACGGAGATATGACACTTATAATGATTTCAAAAAAATTAATCAATGCTTTTGTTCATAGATTCAATACAAATTGTATATTATGTATATTATGTATATTAGTATATTAACTCACAGCGAGCTTGTCCAGCCATTCACATTCCAGCCAGCCACTCACGGTGTCATCTGACACTAAACTCATCACACATCAACCTAACACTCAAAAGGATTTTTACCTAATAAATATACAAGGGAAAAAAAAATATGGATGGCACTGAATTGCTGCCTCTGTCCATCAAACCTAGCCAGAGAAGCACGGAGGGAGGCTGACATCATCGCAGCGCCTCGATTGAATGCACAGCTTACCGTCATAAAAAAATTTCGGAACGATCGGACCTGCTGAAGGTGCTTACAGCAGATATACATTTTATGTGTCTGTGTACACACGCACAGTCACGGACCGGAGGTTGACCCAACCCACCATAAAACAATTCAGGCCAATCAGACAATGCGGAAGAAAGTTACAGCAGATATACATTTAATCATAATCTTCTGTATTTAGGGCTCTATTTAAGCCCTATTGTAATCGTAATGTTTATTATTACTATTATTATTTTTCAGATTAAATGATCGCCATTTTAAGGGCCTAAACATGCCCGAAAATTCACCAAATTTGGTGAGCGCATCAGGTCCGGCAAAAATTTTTATATTTTATGGATCTACTGTATTTTTATCTACTTTCCTGTTTTCTACACTTTTATTCCAATTTTCATTGTTTTCTATCGATTTTTATGTTTTTTTTAATCCAGATTTTAGACCCACTTGCCCGCCACTTCTTCTTTTGTCATTTTTTTTTTCCTTTTCACACAAGAACAAGTTCTTTCAGAGACACTCCTGAACCCAAAGCCTATTTTCCGGGGCGTAGTTTTCTCACTCGTCACACGCCGCTTAGGGAAATTAGTAAGTACCAGGCACAAGATATTAGCAAATTGAATTTCTCTCATTGACGCTAACTCATAGACACAATGCTGTAAAGAGTGCATCCCTCCAAATTGAGGGGGGGGGGGGGGGGGGGGGGGGATTGTTACACCCGCAAACGTAATAACTGCCCACAAACGTAATAAAACACAAACGTAATACAAATCTGCAGCTTTGAATGTAATAAATTTCCCACAAACTTAATAAAATTTGCCTACTGCAAACGTAATACTGAATTTCCTATAATAAATGTAATAACTATTACATGTGCAGGAAATTATTATATTTTTATATATATTTATATATTTTGTGTATATATTATTATATGTGGGAAAGTGAAAAACTGTAAAGGTAATAACTTCCCACAAATGTAATATGAGACAAAATAATGATCTTTGTGGTTGTTGTTGTTTGTTCTTTCGTCTTTTAATGAGGGAGGGTGTAGGGTGTAGATGTCCTTTTGAGGATTTTAACAAGATTTTTTTTTTTTTTTTTGTGGAAAAAAATATTATTCAAAGAGTATCATTTGAATACATTAAAGGAATTTTTATTTATTAAATTATATTTATTTATATTTTATATGTATTTATTTATTTATATTATATTTATTAAAATTATATTATTATTATAAATTATTATATTATTAATATTTATAAATAATATATCATATATATTATTTATTTTTAATTTAAAAAGATAAAATAATTGTGATAATTTTTTTGTGGAAAAAAATATTATTCAAAGAGTATCATTTGAATACATTAAAGGAATTTTTATTTATTAAATTATATTTATTTATATTTTATATATATTATTATTTATTTATTTATATTATATTTATTAAAATTATATTATTATTATTATAAATTATTATATTATTAATAATTATAAATAATATATCATTATATATTTTTTTAAAAGATAACATAATTGTGATAATTGCAATTGTTTTAATTAAATTATTATTACTATTATTATTATATTTTATTATTTCTTTTGATTATTTCTTCCCCGTATACACACAAAATCACACGTACGCCCACAAACAAAATGTAATAATTTCAAAATGTAATAAATTCAGTATTACGTTTGCAGTGGGCTAATTTTATTACGTTTGTGGGAAATTTATTTGCATTTTATTTACATTCAAAGATGTTTTTAGCTCATGTATAAGCTAAATGCAATGTAATGACGTTGTGTGTGTTCGTCGTTCATGGTGGCCTTTTCATGACTCCAAATCGGAAGAACATCCTCTGACTTACAGCTGTCATTATGCAAATTTCCCATCAGGCAACATAATCCTCTATCTGGCGCCCCCTTTTCTGATTTTTTTTATTTTTTTTATTCAGTCTATATTTATGTTTTCAGACGTCTGTCACATCCCCTCCTGTTCCTCCACCCTTAATCGTTTCAACTCGACTTCAGCAAAAATGCTTTATAGCTTCATAGCCGTTAATTCTTTTCAAACTGATTTGACAGAACCTTCACCTTGACAAGTCAGATTGTCGACAGGAACGTTTTTCTAAAGGAGTGTTAAAGGCAAAGGGAAAGAGTTGGAAAATTAGGAGAAATAATTTGTGATATATATTAGGGGATTATTAGTTTTTTTGGCTCTTGTACTTTTGTTGAAAAGTGGCTTAAAGTCATTTTCTACTTGTAATTCTACAAAATCTGACTATTGAAATGAAATAAATGCTAAATTAGAGGATTTTTTTGTAAATGTCGACAATTTTGTTTAACATATATATGTTTTAAGTACTATTTAAAATATTTTTTATTATTGTAATGGAAATAAATGTTAAATTAGAGGATTTTTTTTAAATGTCAATTTTTTTAACATATATATGTTTTAAGTACTTTTTTAAAATATTTTTTTCTTTGTACTCCTATGAAACTGGATGACACGACTTTTTACATACAGAAGAAATATTAGGGCCACGTTTAAAACCAAAAAAACATAATATTAATGGGAAAAAGTCATGAAATTAGTAGAAAAATGTTTATAATAATTAGAATAAAGCTGTAATATATTTGTAAATTAGAAAAAAATCATAATTTTCATTTTTTTCAAGACTTTTTTGTTTGGGTCATGTTGAAAAAAAAATAAATGAAAAAAGTTGTAAGACTAAAATTATGTAAAAATTTTTTACAATAAACAAAGTAAAAGTAAAAGTAATAGAAAATTGCTGGGAAAAAAGTTGCAATTTTATGAGAATATTATGAAAGGAAAATAATGTTATTTTAAAAATAATAATTAATTAAAATGTAAATAATAAATACAATGCAAAACATTGAATTAAATACAAAAATAATTAAAATTAATTACTTATTAATAATAATGTTTTTTCTTCTTTGTACTCCTATGAAACTGGATGACACGACTTTTTACATGCAGAAGAAATATTAGGGCCTTGTTTAAAACAAAAAAAAAAGTTATATTACCAGAAAAAAGTTGTAATATTAGTATGTTTGGGTCATTTTGAAAAAAAAATAAATAAAAGGAAAATAGTTGTAAGAAGAAAGTTATAAACATGTAAAAAAAATTATTTGTAATAAACACAGTTGTGTTTACAACACAAAGTTGTAAGACTACAATTATGTAAAAATTATTTACAATAAACAAAGTAAAAGTAAAAGTAAAATAAAATTGCTGGGAAAAAAGTTGCAATTTTATGAGAATATTATGAAAGGAAAAATGATGTTATTTTAAAAATAATAATTAATTGAATTTTAAATAATCAATACAATGTAAAAATAATCAAAAATAGCCAAAAATAATTAAAATTAATTAAATTATTTTTTTTCTTATGTAAATCTATGAAACTAACAACATGGCTTTTTATGCATTATGTTTTCATTGAAAAGCAAAATAATTGTGAAAAAAAATTGTAAAGAACAATCACAAAATTTTAAATAATTATTCACAATAAAAGCAAATTTTCATAATTTTTTTTAAATAAGCGTATTATGACCACACTGACTGAAAAAATGACAATATAAGAAGGAAATGAATTCCCTGCCATTTCTAATACATCCTACCACTGCTGTTATCTGATCTGAATTGCAATGTAAAACATCTCCAGTCGATACAATCAGAACATTTACCATCCTTACATTTATTATTTTTCCCTTGCTGCAATATTTTCCCCTTATCTCTTTTATGTCTCCACTAAACGTGTTATACAGCCGTGTGTGTGTGTGTGTTGTATAGCATAGCGGCTACTATGGGCACCACATGAAGGTCCTGATAGAATGGCGGCGAGCCTGTAGGGGATAAGTGCTGTCGTCCAACATCCCCTGGAGCTTATGACAACATTTCTTTTAGTTGTTGTTTCCAAGCGCACAGTGGTGATCTATGGCTAGTGTTTGTCTCCATAGGACATCCATGATGGGTTATGTGGTTTCTTCGTCATATTTGTGTAAAGAATGAACCTATGATGCTTCTTTTGGTGTGAATTTACTGTTTTAGTTATATGAACCAATGCGGTAGGACTTTGGAATTTTTTGCTGTGAGCAAAGCATCAAACTCACCTACCTTCTTTTCATGTTCTCGCAGCGTTTATCTATGTATTCTATCCTGCATTTTAAATATACAGTATATAAAAATATATAATGTTGAACGTTACCTGCAGGACACAAAGCGTGGCCGCCCAGACAGCTGTAGTGCTTTCTGTTTTTCAAAGTTCATCCATCTCCTTTTCTCGACGTCTGTCTACGACCTCGGGAAGACGGTAGACAGCTGCGAGTGGAAGCAGATGGCGAGTTTTGAAAAAAGATATGGAAATTAGAATAAGAAAGAAACATACACCTGCACAATATCCAGCGTAAAAGACTTGTGTTCGATTCTGTATTTATGCCAAACGGAATAAAAATAACCAGTAAGTAGATAAAGACTGGTGATTTTGACAGTCCCATCATTTGTTCTCATATATATCGACTTTAATAAGCTCTTTTCATAACGTAGCCTTGACAATGATTGGCATGTAGAGCGTGTGACAGTTAATAACATCGAGGTGATGGAGATGTCATTGAGCATGGGTGCTCCACGTTTGACCGGGCAATGATTGAATTTGTTAGCATGTTGTGGCCTTACCTTCAGGGGATCGAGGGTTGGAATCTTTTGTAGGGACTTGGTTTGTGGATGGGTTTTCCAGTGGCCTCTCATATTCGAAAAACAGGCAGGGTAATTGGAGAAAGTCGGACGAAAAAAGGCTTTGGTCCCAACACATCCTGACGGGGTCCCAGCCAAGAGAGATTTTGTCCTAGGTCCTACTGGTTCAGGACCCCTGAACACCTCACTCACCAGGGGGCGTCTTAACCAGATGCCCTAGCCAGGGTCCTAGACATTACTCAACCCCAACACTAAGAGAGAGCCCAGCCCCCCAAAATAAGGAAACTGATTTTGGCCCCTTTTACCCTCGATTTTTGGCTTTTGGTCACTACCTAACCCTGTCTTCGAGGGAGGACCCAGGGGTAACCATTTTTGGCTACTCATAATCTTGTTCTTTTGGTTACTACCCAATCTCTAAGGGACTACCCAGTCCTCCAGTGGAGGAAACCCGTTCCAGGCACTTGTACCCATGATCTTGTCCTTTTGGTCACAACCTAACCCTGTCTTCGAGGGAGGACCCAGCGATAACCAATTTTGGCTACTCATGATCTTGTTCTTTTGGTCACTACCCAATCTCTAAGGGACTACCCAGTCCTCCAGTGGAGGACACCCATTCCGGGTGCTTGTACCCGCAATCTTTTGGTCACTACCTAACCCTGTCTTTGAGGGAGGACCCAGTGGTAACCAATTTTGGCTAATTGTACCCAGGATCTTGTTTTTTGGGTAACTACCCAAAGTTATCTCTAAGGGACTACCCAGCCCTCCAGTGGAGGAAACTGATTCCGGCCGCTTGCACCCGCGATCTTGTCCTTCCAGTCACAACCCAAAGCTATCCCTCAGGGAAAGCCCAGCCCCCGAATGGAGGAAAGTCAGTTCGGACACTTCACTCTGATCTTGTCCTAAGGGTCACTACCCAAAACTCAGGACCACAAGTGAGAGTAGGAACATAGACTGATTGAAAGATTTGCCTTTCGGCTCAGCTCCCTCTTCACCACAACAAACCGATTCAGTCACTGCAGACTTCAGACTCACCTTCAAGTCTTCCCTCACTTGTGAACAAGACGCCAAGGTGCTTGAACTCCTCGATCCAGAGATGGCACTCCACCCTTATACAGACGAGAACCATGGACTCTGACTTAGACGTGTTGATTGGTATCCCAGCCACTTCCGATCCAGTAAGAGTTGAACATCACGACTTTGTGAAGCCAGCAGAACCGCATCGTCTCCAAAAAGCAGAGATCCAATCCTGCAGTCAAAAACAGCCCTGGCTGTGTCTACTAATTTTGTCCGGAAAGGTTTGGAACAGAAACCATCACAAAGGTCAGTCATGGCGGAGACCAGTCCATGTATTGCCGGAAATTCAGACCGAGCTCTTGGCACCAGTCGTACGGGGCGCAAACCACCCAAATTAAGCAGTCCCAGAGTACTCCCCACAAGTTCCTTGAGGAACACACTCAAAACAAACATAGACTGGTTGAGCAAACTCTCAGGCACATTCAAATCCTACCAGAGGGTAGAGTTGGTCCACAGTCCCACAACGAAGAGGTTGTTCTGGCCTTGTTCCTGTGTTAGTCACGACCCAGTTATAACTCCGGATGACCCAATGACTCTTGTATCTCATAAAGGTACCTTAGATATTAAACCCAATATGGCATTTGGAGCATTGCAGCCTTGGGAACTCCCATTGAGACTTATGGACTCTGGAAAACAAAACGACAAACAGAAGTTCATGGCTGTAAAAATAGAAAACAAACTGGTCTGTAGTCTGATGTCAAGGATAATGTTGAGTATGATGTTCACGTCTGTGGATGTTCTCCATCCGTTATGTCCTTGGTTTCATTGGTTGGCTACGCTCTGCTTTCAGGTTATTTCCTCCAGACGTTGTTCCCGCCCTCGCAGCGCTACTACCAGGGTTGCATGCAAGCAATCATGGTGGATGACCAACCGGCCGACCTGCATGCAGTGGAGAGAGGAACAGTGGGAGCGTTTGAGAACGTCAGCCTAGACATGTGTGCCATCATTGATAGGTAGGACCATTTTTACATTTATGCAAATTTGTGCTTCTTATACCAATATTTCTATTTATAGAATTTATAGAATTATAGAATTATAGAATTATAGAATTATAGAATTATAGAATTATAGAATTATAGAATTATAGAATTATACCCAACCCAAATGTTTTTAGGTGCTCCTAAGGTTACAAATAAGTTCTGTTCCAATTATATTCAAGGTCTTAATCAGAGCTTTTCTTCCTGTCACTCAGTCACACACACACGTAACCTGGAAAGATGCAACAAACCCCTGAATTTTTTTTAGGTGCTCCTCAGGTTACAAATAAGTTCTGTTCCGATTATATTCAAGGTCTTAATCAGAGCTTTTCTTCCTGTCTCTCACTCACACACACACACACACACACACACATAACCTGGAAAGATGCAACAAACCCCTGAAAAAAAATTTAGGTGCTCCTAAGGTTACAAGTAAGTTCTGTTCCGATTATATTCAAGGTCTTATCCAGAGCTTTTCTTCCTGTCACTCACTCTCACACACACACGTAACCTGGAAAGATGCAACAAACCCCTGAAAAATAAATTTTTAGGTGCTCCTCAGGTTACAATTAAGTTCTGTTCCGATTATATTCAAGGTTTTAATCAGAGCTTTTCTTCCTGTCACTCACTCTCTCACACACACCTAACCTGGAAAGATGCAACAAACCCCTGAATTTTTTTTAGGTGCTCCTCAGGTTACAAGTAAGTTCTGTTCCGATTATATTCAAGGTCTTATCCAGAGCTTTTCTTCCTGTCACTCACTCACACATACACACGTAACCTGGAAAGATGCAACAAACCCCTGGGAAAAAAAAATGTAGGTGCCCCTAAGGTTGCAAATAAGTTCTGTTCTGATTATATTCAAGGTCTTAATCAGAGCTTTTCTTCCTGTCACTCACACACACACAAGGATGAAATAGTTTATAGAATATAATAGAACATTTTTACCACAATAAAATATGAAAATGTCAAAATGATAAGAGTGGCAATTATTGGTGGGCGTTTCTCCTTCTTGCATGTTTTTTTTTCACTTTTATAGTGATGGCTTTCCTTTTCTTTGGCGCACCGCTGCTTGAGGGTCATGCTAATAGTCATACAGAAGTATCATATTTACCGACCAAGAACCGAAGACCAAATGTATCGAAATGTCTTATATTCAGAGTTGTCTTATTTTTGGGTCAATACTGAATCCAAAAGTTATGCACATAATCTCAGGTCATATGATGCGTTCAAGTACTAATTGTCACAATTAAAAGAATCTAATTGTCACAGACTATACGCACCAAAGTGGGAACATATTGAATTGTTTTTATTTACACTGAAAGTCAATAACGGATCAATTCAAGCTGGTTTTACCTCCATGAGTTACATTTTGTGTCAGCAGGTAAATAACGGCCCGAACATCGTCTCGCCGGCGTTCGACATAAAGAAACTGAAGAATCACGCCGCGAGGGCGAAACAAGACAGGGGCTCGAAATTAGAAGTTAACCTTGTGCTGATGAGCACAGTGTTTTTTTTTTTTCCCGCCAGTGATTTGTTTTCAAGCGAAGCTTGTCGATAACGAGGCACAGGCAAGTCAGCAGCGGCATCGCCAAGCAGTTCGACACTAACCGCCGTCGCTTGATTCACATCAATTTTGTCCTCACTTGAAGAGGTCAGGTTTAAGCTGGGGTACTTTAGCTTAAATCACCGTGTTGGGGTTGTGCACATCAACGCCGGGAGGCTTGACGGTTTAAAGGCGAACATTGACCAGCTTTGGTACACAGACTTAGAAATAACATCGTAAAATGTCCCCGTTAATTATTATAATGCTAATGCTAATGCTAACGTGTGAGGCTGTATTGCGTTTTATTATTTGTTATTATTATTATTATTATTATTATTATTATTATTATTATTATTATTATTATTATTATTATTATTATTATTATTATTATTATTATTATTATTATTATTATTATTATTATTATTATTATTATAGGTGACTATAGGGGTGTTATTTAGATGTCTGAAGGGCTCCAATTAAGAAAAATAATAATAATAAGGATCTCTCCCAATGCTAGCATGCGAGGCTGTATTGTGTTTTATATCTTCTTATAAGTATTGAACTTTATTTTTATGTTCTCCATCCTTGAGTTATTTTTTATAGGGAGGGAAACCTGAAACAAAATACCTCCAAATCAATAAAAAAAAAAATGTGCAATTTAGTAAACCACACAGACGTCCTATCCTATTCAATGTGTGAGTGAAAGGAAGAAAACCACTGACTTGTTTGGTGAGAAGCTGACCAGTTTGTAGAAAATTCTGAACCTGGAATAAAAGTCTTTTTTAGACTTTTCTAGGGTTGAACTATAATATTCAGGACAAATATATTAATATATATATAATATATATTATTTTATATATTATATATAATTTATAATATATTTATATATAATATTTAATTATATTAAATAATATTACACAAATAAATAATATTAAATAATTTATCTAATATTAAAAAAAAATCCATTTGTAATTTTTGCTAATTTGCAAGACCTTAAAAAGGTGCTTCCATTTTGGCTGAATGAAAACAATTCTGCAAAAATGAGTCGGCCACAATTATTACCTCAATAATAAAAACGTTTATTAAAAACTGCATTTTGTGTTGTCATTAATATTTACATTTTGTTTGATCTGAAACATTTGTGATTAGGCATGACCTTAAGAAGGTGCTTTCATTGTGGCTGAATGACAACAATTCTGCAAAGACGAGTGGGCCAAAATTATTACCTCAATATTAAAAACTGCGTTTTGTGTTGTCACTAATATTTACATTTTGTTTGATGATCTGAAACATTTATGCTGAGGCATGCCCTTAAAAAGGTGCTTCCATTGTGACTGAATGACAACAATTTTGCAAAGTTGAATGGTCCACAATTATACCTTAATAATAAAAACTTTTATTAAAAACTGCATTATGTGTTGTGACTAATATTTACATTTTGTTTGATCTGTAACATTTATGCTTAGGCATGCCCTTAAAAAGGTGCTTCCATTGTGGCTGAATGACAACAATTCTGCAAAGATGAGTGGGCCATAATTATTACCTTATTAATAAAAAGCTTTATTTAAAAACTGCATTTTGTGTTGTCACTAATATTTACATTTTGTTTGATGACCTGAAACATTTATGCTGAGGCATGCCCTTAAAAAGGTGCTTCCATTATGGCTGAATGACAACAATTCTGCAAAGATGAGTGGGCCACAATTATTACCTCAATATAAAAAACTGCGTTTTGTGTTGTCACTAATATTTACATTTTGTTTGATCTGAAACATTTATGCTTAGGCATGCCCTTAAAATGGTGCTTCTATTGTGGCTGAATGACAACAATTCTGCAAAGTTGAATGGGCCACAATTATACCTTAATAATGATTTTTTTATTAAAAACTGTTATGTGTTGTCACTAATATTTACATTTAGTTTGATCTGGAACATTTATGCTTAGGCATGCCCTTAAAAAGGTGCTTCCATTGTGGCTGAATGACAACAATTCTGCAAAATGATTGGACTAAAATTCTTCCACATGGCTGTAAGAGACTCATTGCAAGTTATCACAAAGGCTTGGTTGCAGTTGTTGCCGCAAATGGTGGCCCAATCAATTACTTCTTTATATTTTATTTATTTAAAAGTAATTTTTTTATAATATTCACATCACTGGACTATTTTTTCTATCATTTTCCACAGTGGTGCCAACATTTCCATCCGTGATCCCCATGGTCTATCTTGTTTTTATATCGCACACCTTTGCTTTATTTAGTTTGATCTGAAACATTTATGCTGAGGCATGCCCTTAAAAAGGTGCTTCCATTGTGGCTGAATGACAACAATTCTGCAAAGATGAGTGGGCCTATTCCCTTAATAATAAAAAGCTTTATTAAAAACTGCGTTTTGTGTTGTGACTAATATTTACATTTTGTTTGATCTGGAACATTTATGCTTAGGCATGCCCTTAAAAGGGTGCTTCCATTGTGGCTGAATGACAACAATTCTGCAAAATTAGTGGGCTAAAATTGCTTCACATCGTTGTAAGAGACTCATTGCAAGTTATCATAAAGCCTTGATTGCAGTTGTTACTGCTCATGGTGGCCCAACCAATTACTTTTTTATGTTTTATTTATTTAAAAGTATTTTTTTTATAATATTCACATCACTAGACTATTTTTTTCTATCATTTTCCACAGTGGTGCCAACGTTTCCATCCGTGATCCCCACGGTCTATCTTGTTTTTATATCGCACACCTTTGCTTTTATATGCTGTACTTAGCTTTTATATGCAGCGCCATGCACACGTCATTTTTATCTTGTTTATTCAAAGCAAAGTCACAGTAGGATCTTTCCTTGCTGTAGTAACAAGTCGAAAGTCATGTTTTTCGAAGCAAAGCATTTTGCAGGTACAGCACACGGGGTGGTGAGAAGCATAATGAGGGCTTTTGCTGTGGGTTTTTCTCCACACACACACACACACACACACACACATTTGCCTCCCTTACACTGAAAATGGGAGTTTTTCAAACAACCTGCAATGAGTGATAACTGTTCTTATTGTATTTTATTACATCCGCTGCAATATTGACACTTGAAAATAGTCTGAAAACAGCAAATTCCCCTATTCTGTTGCAGATGTATGCCGAATCATTGCGAACACGGCGGTCGGTGTAAACAAACGTGGGACGGTTTCAGCTGCACCTGCGACGGAACAGGGTACACCGGCGCCACCTGTCATACTTGTAAGTAAGGTTACGTTTGCTTGGTCAAGAGTTACTGTTATGTATTATTATTTAATTTATGTCAAAGTATGAGCAAAAAGTCCAAAATTTAGGGTCACTCTGACTTTTTTACTAATATTGTAAATTATTGGTGGCTTTGCATTAGGCCCAAGGTGACTAGTTCCTACCAAAAAAAGGCCAGTAAGGATAATTCATAATGCCGCCTACAGAGAACATACTAAATCCTTATTTCTAAAATGCCAAATACTTCAACTTGCTGATATAGTTCATCTTCAAACAGCTAAAATAATGCATAAGGCTAAAAATAACCAATTAGCTAAAAATGTCATCCAATATTTCTCTACAAGAGAGGGGAAATATGATTTCAGGGATCATTATATTGACAGTTACTATGGTACCCATTATGTCATTGTATGGACATATCACCTCATACTTCGGAACGTGACAAAAAAATTTAAAACATTTTTAAAAAATGTTAAAATATTAAGAACAATTTTTAAAAAGTAAAAAAAAGCTTAAAATATTTTTTAAAAATTAAAAAAAACATTTAAAAACATTTTAAAAAGAAAAAAAAAACTATATTAAGAAAGCAGGAAGTGAACAAATGTAACAGTTACTGATTGTAAAAATACCAGATGGAGGCGTAGGATTTAATAAGCTTTGCTTCTTCCTACTCCTTTTTGACATGTGGAACTGGGAACTGATTATGTGATGCATTCAATTGTAATCTGATGCATGTTCAAATGAAATTAAACCATTACCGTTACCATTTTGTTGTTTTTTTTTCTTTTGAATTAAACATTTTATAGCACATACAGAGTATTGGTTCAAATTTATCTAATAATTTATGATATTCAATTAGGGTTGCAAATTTTTCTTCAAAATTACTATTTTTTTCAAGCATAAAAATTTCCAAATTCTAAAAGACTAATATATAAGGCATTCAGAAAACTCATTCATTGTAATGTGTAGTATTCTCCACTGGTCACTAGGTGTCAGTAATGTTACATTGATGACAGGTGCTACCTATGTACACTGGTGATTGACGGGTACTATTTGTGACCTGTGAGGCATCTTTGTTTTAAACTACACACTCTCAGATATTGGTCTTTATGCACAGTTGTGCATCGTTTTTATGTCCTTGTTAGACACAGTTTGTGCTGCTCTCTGACGGGAGTCGTTAACAGCACGGTGAGAGATTTTAGTTTCGATTTTTAGATGGATTTTCTAATAATCTATTAGCTTTAGAAAATAATGAACTTGGATTAGCAGCCATACCAGGAGATTTATAAAGAGGACTGACAATTGTTGATAGTAGGCCTCTATGCAAAAATGTAGATTGTTTTTTGAAAATCATTTGAATAATTTTAATTGTTTGTGAAATACATAAAAATGTTTGTGAAATGGATTTTTTTTTTTTGAGAAATGCATAATTTTTTTTTTTTTTGGAAAACAAAGAAATTTGCAAGTGAACCCAAACTTTTGAGAGTTAGTGTATTTCTTATGTTTACTATATAATGTATGTAAAGGTAACTATAGGGGTGTTATTTTTATGTCTAGATGACTCTAAAAGTTATGTTTTAAAACAAAACAAAACACAAAGTGGTAATTGTTGGATAATTAAGTTATGACATAAAGTCAAAATATCATCAAAATAATAAAACAATAAAATAAAAAATATAAAATTTAAAAAAATAATTAAAAAAATTATGAAATAAAATAAAATTTATGAAGACTATTTAAGAACAAACTTGAAAAATTTGGAACCCTCACTGGAAAAAGTTAAGTAAAATTTTAGTAACAGCGCACAGAATCCATGACCCCTCTACCATAAGAGTGGCAATTATTGGTGGGCGTTTTTTTTTCACTTTTATAGTGATGGCTTTTCTTTTCTTTGGCGCACCGCTGCTTGAGGGTCATGCTAATAGTCATATAGAAGTATTATATCTTATATTCAGGGTTGGTTATTTTTATGTCTAGATGACTCTAATAATATTAACCCATATTTAGGTTGTAAACAGATTTTTCTAACTACAAAAATATTCATTTTTTAAATAAAAAAATCCTGTAAAATTTGCTGTGATAAACGAGGGATTGCTTTATAGTTAGTTTTTGCTGTGTATCATTTAAAGTTTTGTCGGCAAACTTGAAGTTTTATGGAGTGTAAGGGATGTTAAGAAAGAAATCAAGTGGGAGAATTCAAGGATAACAAATAAGAAGAGAAAGAAATAACATTTAAAGCGTCATAAGAGAGAGATATGCCGTATATAGGAGGAAAACATTGCCTCAATCATAAAGGTTTCACTCCAAGGACCTCACCCACCATCTCTTGTAATAACTCTTCCACTCATCCGCATCCTCCACACATGTGTGTGTATATGTGTGTGTGTGTGTCATCATAACATATCAATATGTTGTCATAAAGCTTACTCGGCAGGAGCTGCAGAAACGCTTGAAAGTACTACAAAAGTGAACATTTTCTGGATGTGTTGCAATACAGCAGACATGTACACAATAGTAATACTCGTAATTGATTATGGATTTCTTTCCCAAAGCTATCTACGAGCCGTCATGTGAGGCGTACAAGCATTTGGGACGCTCTTCCGATACCTACTGGATAGACCCCGACGGAAGCGGACCACTGGGCCCCTTCAAGGTCAATTGCAACATGACAGGTTGGTGCAGTGTGGACAAAACAATGTATTAGTTTAGTTAATTGGTATTTATTATTATAGTTGCACATTACTTACAGACAGCAGAAGTATATTAAACAGTATTTGGCAACAAAAAAACATCCAGGTGTGATCTGTATTATTCATTTTGTTATTTCATCGTGGCCACTAGGTGTCGCCACCCAAAAAAAGTTATGTTTTATAAAGTATTTTGTAAATAAATATTTGGAATAACACTTAGGTATATTATTGTGTTTTTTTGCCCGGGTCAGAGTTTTTACAGGCATTTGCCTTGGACAGCTATGTAGGGTGAACTTCCTTGGATACTATATCGAACTATTCTGTCAGTTAGTTAGCTCAACCGGTAGCACCGCAGGGGTTCAAGGTTCGATACCCAGTGAGGGCAATAGCAGTTGTTTGCTGTTTTGCTATTTCTCCAGGGCTAGCATGTATCGCAGTCATCATGTCCGTTATAACATAGCGGATTTTTACAAGATGGCAAGCTTCATGGTGGTTCATGGTGCAGTGGATCAAGGTTCAATGCCAGGTGTAGTTGTTGGCTGTTTTGCTATTTCACCAGGTCAAGCATGTATTGTAATCATCACCTCCGTTATAACATGGCGGGTGTTTGTCAGAGGACTAGCTCAACTGTTCTAGGAATGTTAAAATGAGCTTCAACTACAGTCAGCCTCAACGGGTATCGAACCTCGATCCCCTGCACCATGAATCTGCAGTGCTACCGGTTGAGCTAGCCATCTGGCAAGCAACACGATGTTATAAAATGACCAAGAGCTACAATGAGCCTCACAAGGTATCGAACCTCGATTCCTGGCACCATGAAACTGTGGTGTTACCACTTGACATAGCCATCTGGTCAAATAATAATAATGCAGTTTATGATTACGATTATGATTGATTATGATTATGATCATTGTTATGATCATGATCATGATTATGAACATCATATTATGAACATGATTATGATGATTATGATTATTATTATGATTATGAACATGATTACAATTGTTATTATTATTATGATTATTATAATTATTATTAGAATTATGATTATTATAATTATTATTATAATTATGATTATTATAATTATGATTATTATAATTATGATTATTATAATTATGATTATAATTATGATTATTATTATGATTATGATTGTTATGATCATGATTATGATTATGATCATGAACATGATTATGAACATGATTGTGATTATTATGATGAATATTATGAATATTATGAATATTGTGAATATTGTGAATATTGTGATTATGATTATGATTATGATTATTATTATTATTATTATTTTGCCTTAAAGTTACTGGATGGTTTGAGTTGTGTGGTGAAATTTCAAGTCAGAGTGGAAAAATAATAATCATAATAATAATACACTGAAATATACAGTAAATCAAGAATCTAGCCACAGGTTTATTGCATGATTATTACATTATTGATTGTTATGATTATGATTATTATGAATATTATGATTATTATGATTGATTATTATGATTATTATGATTATTATGGTTATTATGATTATTATGGTTATTATGATTATTATGATTATGAACATGATTATGATTGTTATGATCATGATTATGATTATATTATGATTATGAACATGATTGTGATTATTATGATTATTATGATGAATATTATGAATATGATGATGATGATGATTATTATTATTATTACTATTATTATTATGATTATTATTATTATTATTATTTCGCCTTAAAGTTACTGGCTGGTTTGAGTTGTGTGGTGAAATTTCAAGTCAGAGTGGAAAAATAATAATAATAATAATAATAATACACTGAAATATACAGTAAATCAAGAATCTAGCCACAGGTTTATTGCATGATTATTGCACAGTTACTGCACAGTTAATGTACAGGACTTTTTCGACCACTTTTGTTGTGGCGTCTGACAGTTGTAGGTTTAATAACAGCGCCACTTTGTGGTGTATTTCTCTGAAAAATAACGGTACAAGCAACACAGTAGGGGTGCATATTTTGACCCACTTTCACATTACACAAACCCACCCATACAGTGGTGATTATTTACTGTATTTCAACCAGTGGCATGAAAGTGGAATTTTGAAGTTTAGAGTAAGGTGAAGTGGGTGGGAGCGTCTATACAAATGTGAGTGACACCTCTATCTTAAATACATAAAAATCAACACATTCACCTGCCGAGTTTCAAACCTCCACACACACACACACACACACATATACACACACACACACACGTAAAGTGGAATAATTAGATCGTCTGGAACGGCGTAGAGCAAAGGCGAGACTTTTGATGAAATGTCACCGCACTCCGCTGGCTAAGCCCTTAGTCACACTGAATTGCACTCCTACACACACCTGAAAAATGTTAAGCATTTCCCTTTCCTACCCCCCCCCCCACACACACACGTTCCATGAACACACACCACACACACACGTCCTCCCTGAGTGGCAGTGTGAGTGAACGGGGACATGTCTTGAGTGACGGGCTCATGCTACCACAGCGCTGAAGCGTCTATTAAAGCCTGCAGTCTCTGAGCTGTAACTTCCACAGCTGGCAGGATGGGGGGGGATTGGAGGGGGGGGCAAGGAATTCACTTCCTGTGACAGCTAAACTGTCATTTGCTGTGTGAGCACAGTGTGTGTGTGTGTGGAATAAATACATGCATGAAGTTCAATAAGCACCCGCTTGTTTGTTATGTGTCATATCAGCATGACCTTGTAGTATCTTTCATGAAAGATACTACTTTCTGCAAATGTACTTGGTAGTAGAATTTGGACTATTTGGGGGGGGGGTGCTTTATGGTCAAAAGTTTGGAGACACTTTCTAATTAAACAGACTGCAAAAGTGTCCTTCAACTTTTGACTGGTACTGCCGTTTAAAAAAAAAAAATCAGCTATCATTTTAGGAGAATAAAGTCAAAATATTTTGGTTAAAAAAAATACATATTCAATCTGTGTCATTGTATTACAATAATAATATTAATAATAATTACTATTATTATTATTATTATTTAGTGTTAATAATATAACAAATAACAAATACGAAAAAAATAAATGATACATTATGTTAAAATAATTCAAATAAAATGTAAATAAAATAAAAATTACAACTAATTTATATTATTTATTATTTTTTAAATATTTATATATATATTGTATATTTTATATATTTATTATAAATAATGTTGTATTATTTAAATTAATTATAATAATAAATAAAATAAATAACTTTTAAAAAATCTAATACTTTTGACTGGTACTGCTTTGAAAAAAAAATCTACTAGAATTTTAGGAGAATAAAGTCAAAATATTTTGGTGAAATAAAATAATACATATTCAATCTGTGTCATTGTATTACAATAATAATAATAATAATAATAATAATAATAATAATAATAATAATAATAATAATAATAATAATAAATAAATAATAATAATGATAATTTTGTATTATTATTTAGTGTTAATAATAACAACAAATAAAAATATGAATAAAATACATTTTAAATTATGTTAAAATAATTCAAATAAAATGTAAATAAAATAAAAATTACAACTAATTTATATTATTTTTTATATATTTATATATATATATTATATATTTATCATAATTTTTTCTTTATTATTTAAATTAATTATAATAATAAATAAAATAAATAACTTTTAAAAAAATCAAAATAAAATACAATATTTCTTTCATGTTCCAATTGTATTATTTTCTGGTAAGCTGCCTTTTGCAATCCATATTTTAAAAAATTAATATCAAAATGTTTATAAAAGGTTTACATTTACATTTACATTTTTTAATGTAGAAAAATAACCACTATATTTTTTACTAGTATAAGCATTTTTTGCAACACGAGACAACTGTAAAAAAAAACAAAAAAAGACAAAAAATCCACTAAAAACTATTTTACCCATCACTGTATTCACTGCATATATAACAGTTAGGACTTTGGTCAGAAATTGGAGGATTTTTCTGAATGATTAATCATGAGTTAATTGTTGCAGCTCTTGATTGGTGCCTTGTGACCTCAAAAAAAAAAAATCTTGAGCACTTCTGTTCATCTCCATCTCAGCGTCTGCCGGGCAGTTACATTTTATTTCAGTTGTTAACTTTTATAATGAAACCCAAATGATTATTATTTTTTTTTCCATCTGTGGGATTTATAACATTCCGAGCAATTGGAATTTTAACAAGCGCATCGGGGTAGGAGGAGAGAATTCCGCAGCTTCCACTGATTTGTTTTTTTTTTTGTTGTATGGTGTGTTTTGTGTAGAGGACAAAGTGTGGACTGTGGTCATGAACAACCTACCAGCCAAAACCACCGTGACCGGTTCCAGTCGGGAAAGACGGACCATACTCCAAGTCAACTACAGCGCTTCCATGGAGCAGGTAACACACACACACACACACACACATATTGAGAAAAAAAATTCTATTATAAGCAGTCTGTCGCCACAACATTATTGATTGGAAAGCTGTTTTGCTTTAATTTCCAAGTTCAATTCCGCACGGTGCAAATTGGACGCGATTCAGAATCATGTCAAGAATGACAAGTTCAATTTGTAAACAACAAAAAGTAGCCATGATGCTTTTTTACGGGTTGAATTCCCCCCGCGGCACGGCAGTCGAGTGGTTAGCGCGCAGACCTCACAGCTAGGAGACCAGGGTCCAATTCCACATTCGGCCATCTCTGTGGGGAGTTTGCATGTTCTCCCCGTGCATGCGTGGGTTTTCTCCGGGTACTCCGGTTTTCCTCCCACATTCCAAAACACATGCTAGGTAAATTAGCGACTCCAAATTGTCCATAGGTATGAATGTGAGTGTGAATGGTTGTTTGTCTATATGTGCCCTGTGATTGGCTGGCGATCAGTCCAAAGACAGCTGGGATAGGCTGCAGCACCCCCCCGAGACCCTCGTGAGGAAAAGCGGTAGAAAATGAATGAATGAATTTCCTCCACCCCCCCCCCCCCCCCCCCGGATGGAGTCTTAATGGAAGAAAACGTGACAGAAAACGTGACTCAATGCCGCTAACCTGCCATCATAGCCTCCAAATAAATGTCACATAATAATAATGTATTTATTTATTTATTTTAAATTCACAAGTTGCACATTTGTATGTAGCACAAACATCCGCATAAGAACAAAGTGCACAGTATGAATTTTTTAATTTAATTAAAACAATTTTATTTTCATTGAAATTTACATTTTTTATTACACAAATTTTAATTTTAATTTTACAAAATTAAATCCTACCCCTCCATCTGGTATTTTTACAATCAGTAACATTTGTTCACTTCCTGCTTTCTTTAATATGGTTTGAGGTTTTTTTTGTTTTTATATTTTTTATTTATTTATTTAAAATGTATTTATTTTAAATTCACAAGTTGCACATTTGTATGTAGCACAAACATCCGCATAAGAACAAAGTGCACAGTATGAAAAACCAAATAAGCCATTTGTTCACTTCCTGCTTTCCTAATATAATTGAAGTTTTTTTAATTACATTTTTTAATTTTAATTTTTTAATTTAATTTTAATTTTATTTTTCGTATTTTATATTGATATTTTATATTTTATATATTGTTTATTACAAAAATTTTAATTCATTTCCTACTTTCCTAATATAATTGGAGTTTTTTTTAATTTTAATTTTAATTTTAATTTTAATTTTAATTTTAATTTTAATTTTAATTTTAATTTTAATTTTAATTTTAATTTTAATTTTAATTTTAATTTTAATTTTAATTTTAATTTTCACATCTTTATTATATTTCCACGTGCGCCCCGTCCAAAGGTGGCTAATTTCGGCATTCCTGGTGTGCTCCATCCGAGCTGGAAAAGAAAGCGTCCAAGTATCTAATTTTACAGCGCAGCCACAAAGGAAGTGGCAGCTGATCATGGCGTTGACAGCGCTAGCTTATCACGGCTGTCAAACATTGGAGGAAAAGTTCCAGTACATGAGCGGCTACTTATTTCACACTACTCAAGTATGACATTTTATATTTCATACTTTCTTTTTTAGCGGGAATATTTTTAGATACCATCTGTCACTGGATATAGGATTCTGTAGGATTTATGAATAAATTATTTATACCATGTAGGGATGTACGATAATCAGTTAATCAGTATCTGTATTTTTTCCCAATCATAAACAATATTTTTTTGCGATATTTTTGCAATATCGGCATGTTGGTTTTTGGCAAAAAAGCCAATATCTGACGTCCCTAATATGTCTTTAATAATAAATGTATACAATGTATTTTCATTACCAAATTTATGACATACCAAAAAAAAACAAGAAAACATTAAAATATATTATATATTGTGACAAAAAATGTTTTTTGTCACAATTTGATTTATTTTATTTTATTTATTTTTAAATAATAATTAAGAATTAATACATATAAATAAAATATATAATATATATATATGTATGATATTGTATTTTAATGCATCGTTTGCTCTGTTTTTTATTTTTTTTCCCACTGTAAAGCGTCTTTGAGTACTTACTATACAAATAAAATGTATTATTATTATTATTATTATTATTATTATTATTATTATTATTATTATTATTATTATTATTATTATTATTATTATTATTATTATTATTATTATTATTATTATTATTATTATTATTTATTATAATATATAAAATAAAATATACAAATAATACATATTCAATCTGTGTCATTGTATCATAATAATAATAATAATAATAATAATAATAATAATTTAGTGTTAATAAAATAATAATACAAATTATATAAAAATAATTAAAATAAAATGTAAATAAAATGTAAATAAAATACAAATAAAATACAAATTAAAATTCATTAAAATTCATTATAATAAATAAAATAAATATTTTTTTTAATTAAAATCAAAATACAATATTTCTTTCAGTTGAGCACTATATGATGTTCCAATTGTACTATTTTCTGGGAACCTGAGTTTTGTAATCCATATTTTAAAAAATGAAAAAAATTACAATATTTTAAAAAAAGGTTGTTACATTTACATTTTTAAAATGTACAAAAATAACCACTATATTTTTACTAGCATCAGCATTTTTTGCAACCCGAGAAAACTGCAAAAAAAGACAAAAAAATCACTAAAAAATCTTTTACCCATCACTGTATTCACTGCATATTTGAAATACAGGAATTTTTTACATATTTATTTGAACACATGAATATTCACTGTTATGTATACACATGTTGTGTTTTTCTGTATGCTGCCGATGTTTAGTGCATAGCTCTTGACCACAGAAACGGTTGAATTTTTGGACGATATCCTCCCTGGTAACATTCAGACTGCTACGTTCCACCTGAGAGATTTTAACTGACACAAAACTTATCTCTAGTTATGCCTTGTCTCGTTAAATCTCGTTAAAGCAAAGCCAATTAACGGCACATTGCTCTTACATGGTATGTATATATATATATATATATATATATATATATATATATATATATGTGTATACCATAAACACGAAAATACACACATCTGTGCTTGCTGTGTTTGCAGGTGACCGCCATCACCACCAGCGCGGAACACTGCGAGCAACACATCGCATACAGTTGCCGCATGTCCAGGCTGCTCAACACACCAGGTACTGCAAAAGCGCTTGCGTCGGTGTGATTTGGCGGTCAGAGAGTTGCAAATGCACAAATGTATTCAAGTGGAAAAGCGTCGAGGTTGCCAACCGGAGTTAGATTACCTCTGATTACATTCATGTGTTGTTTGGATTTGGCTACAGTGTGAAGTACTTAGATTAGCGAGCGTGGCTTATAAAAAGTAAAAGGATGGTAATGGTAATGGTTGAATTTCATTTGAACATGCATCAGATTACAATTGAATGCATCACATAATCAGTTCACAGTTCCACATGTCCAAAAGGAGTAGGAAGAAGCAAAGCTTATTAAATCCTACCCCTCCATCTGGTATTTTTACAATCAGTAACATTTGTTCACTTCCTGCTTTCCTTAATAGAGTTTAAGTTTTTTTTTAATATATTTTTTATTTATTTATTTAAAATGTATTTATTTATTTATTTTAAATTCACAAGTTGCACATTTGTATGTAGCACAAACATCCGCATAAGAACAAAGTGCACAGTATGAAAAACCAAATAAGCCATTTGTTCACTTTCTGCTTTCCTAATATAGTTAAAGTATTTAAAAAATTTATTTATTTATTTAATTTTTTTATTTTATTTTTGTCACGTACCATACAATGACATAATGGGTACCATAGTAACTGTCAATATAGTGATATATATATAACTGTTACATTTGTTCACTTCCTGCTTTCCTACTATAATTGAAGTTTTTTTAATTAATTTTTTTAATTTAAATTTTTTAATTTAATTTATTTTTTTTAATTTAATTTTAATTTTTTTTTTATTTAAATTTACATTTTTTATTACAAAAATTTTAATTCACTTCCTGCTTTCCTAATATAATTGAATTTTTTTTAATTATTTTTTTAATTTTAATTTTAATTTTAATTTTAATTTTAATTTTAATTTTAATTTTAATTTTAATTTTAATTTTAATTTTAATTTTAATTTTAATTTTAATTTTAATTTTAATTTTAATTTTTTTTTAATTTTAATTTACATTTTTTATTACAAAAACTATTTTAATTTTAATTTTAAAAAAATGAAAATGTTTTTTTTACATTTTTTTACATTTTTTAATGTTTTTTTACATTTTATGTCATGGCAGGTGATATGGCCATCCAATGACATAATGGCTACCATAGTAACTGATATATATACGTATATATATATATATACGTATATATATATATATATATATATATATATATATATATATATATATATATATATATATATATATATATATATATATATATAGCACATCATGACTTGTATAAGGTTTGATCGGGTGTTCTGAAGAAAGCCGGTGACACTTCTCGGAGGAGCAACTTTTTTTTTTTAATGATTAAAATGGTAATTAATCTAATATCCTATCACAGGAAGTGGCGAGTTTTGCTGGTTGTTGTCATTCCCACACGCTGTAAACACGGATAAACACAAGCATGGCAAACGTTGCACTGTTGGGAATTGCTTCATTAAGACAAGACGCTGCGGCAATTAAAGCAACTGAGAGGATAGTGTGTGTGTGTGTGTGTGTGTGTGTGTACAAGTACTATACATCTATATTCCTGATACAGTAGATACTTTAGTGCAGTGCAATTAACCTCTACTCCGCAATGACATTGAATGGGTCCGTGAGCAAAATACACACACACACTGTATTATGTAGTATTTCTCCTCTCAATACACACATTGACTAGTTTACTCCTAATTCACTACCTCACGAGTCGCGGAAATCCAATTACGATTCTACAGTGACTGAAAAGTTAGGCCAGGAAAAATCATTTACCAAAAAATTTCCTTCCATAAATTAGCTGTCAGCTTTCATCAAATGAGGCTGTCGTCGGTATTTTCGCACACACACACACACACACACATTTTTTTTTTACACGAGGGACGATGTACTGGAGCTAAACGAAGCGTTAAATGGGAATTATAGTATAGTAGGCGTTGGTGACATCTCTCGTTTAGACGCTTGCTGAAATTCTTGTAATTTATGTTTTGCGTGTTTTTTGGTCATCTACTTCCTGTTATTGTATTCACTTCATGTTTTGAAGTTTTACTTCATTACCTGGAAATATAACGCAATTTATAAAAAGGATATGGAGTACACATTTATTTTCTACTGCTGGAGTCTATCCCAGCTGTCTTCCAGCGAGAGGCGGGGTACACCCTGGACTGGATGCCAGCCAATCACAGGGCACATATAGACAAACAACCATTCACACTCACATTCATACCTCACACTCACATAGCACAATCGGAGTACTTTAATCACTTCACCGATCAGGTTGATTTCACTCAAATCCTGATCGCGGGGGTGCGGGAGCCTATCCCAGCTGTCTTCCGGCGAGAGGCGGGGTACAGCCTGGACTGGTGGCCAGCCAATCACAGGGCACATATATAGACAAACAACCATTCACACTCACATTCATACCTCACACTTATACTCATACCTCACACTCACATAGCACAATCAGAGTGCTTTAATCACTTCGCCGATTAGGTTGATTTCAGTCAAATACTGATCGCGGGGGTGCTGGAGCCTATCCCAGCTGTCTTCCGGCGGGGGGCATGGTACACCCTGGACTGGTCGCCAGCCAATCACAGGGCATATAGAGACAAACAACCATTCACACTCACATTCATACCTCACACTTATACCTCACACTCACATAGCACAATCGGAGTGCTTTAATCACTTTGTCGATTAGGTTGATTTCACTCAAATCCTGATCGCCAGGGTGCTGGAGCCTATCCCAGCTGTCTTCCAGCGAGAGGCGGGGTACACTCTGGACTGGTCGCCAGCCAATCACAGGGCACATATAGACAGACAACCATTCACACTCACATTCATATCTATGGACGATTTGGAGTGGCTAATTAACCTAGCATGTTTTTGGAATGTGGGAGGAAAACCGGAGTCCCCGGAGAAAACCAACGCATGCACTGAGGGTGGAATTGAACTAGGGTCTCCTAGCTGCGCACTAACCACTCCAACACCGTGCATCCCCTCTGATCGGAACATCCCTGTTAATAGTATTTATTTACTATCATTACTAGACCTACACTACACATAACTGCAGTAATGACAGTAATAACTAGACAGTGTAGTGGTCCAATAGTAATACTTTGCCCCTGAAAACTCTCTCGGGTTCTGAATTAATGTAGTGTAAAGCGATGCGCCGCCGTCGCCTACACAAGGACCCGTGTGACTATAAGTGGTAATTGTCACACTCAGGTAGTGCAGAAGAAGACGCACAACTCTGTCAACACAACATATGACTGCATTATCCCGAGCAATGACGCATTGCGAACGGCACATGGCGGGGTGTAAATGTGTCGGGTGCGGTTGTGTGACACCTTCTTGGTTAAACTTTGGAACAAATTCACCTTCACACAGTTTCAGAAAGGTTGGCAGCCAATTCATTGTGTTCATTTGCCGTATATATATATATATATATATATATATATATATATATATATATATATATACACACATATATATAGCCTACCCCCAACCGTGTATTGGCAAACGTAATACTGAATTTATGTATGAATGTAATAGTTATTACATTTGTAATAGTAGGTAATTATGACATATGTGGGAAAGTGAAAAACTGTAAAGGTAATAACTTCCCACAAATGTAATACAAATCTGCAGCTTTGAATGTAATAATTCCGCAAATGTAATAAATTTCCCACAAACTTAATAAAATTTGCCTACTGCAAACGTAATACTGAATTTATAGATTGAATGTAATAGTTATTACATTTGCAGGAAATTATTACATATGTGGGAAAGTGGAAAAACTGTAAAGATAATAACTTCCAAAAATGTAATACAAATCTGCAGCTTGGAATTAATAAATTTCCCACAAACATAATAAAATTTGCCTAATACTGAATTTCCAAATTCAGTATTTTCCAAATGTAATAGTTATTACATTTGCAGGAAATTATTACATATGTGGGAAAGTGAAAAACTGTAAAGGTAATAACTTCCCACAAATGTAATACAAATCTGCAGCTTTGAATGTAATAATTCCGCAAATGTAATAAATTTCCCACAAACGTAATAAAATTTGCATACTGCAAACGTAATACTGAATTTATGTATGAATGTAATAGTTATTACATTTGCAGGAAATTATGACATATGTGGGAAAGTGAAAAACTGTAAAGGTAATAACTTCCCACAAATGTAATATGAGACAAGATAATGATTTTTTGAGGTTGTTGTTGTTGTTGAGGGAGAAGGTGTAGATGTCATTTTGAGGATTTTAACAATATTTTTTTTTATTTTTATTATTTTTTTGTGGAAAAAATATTATTTAAAGAGTATTACATTGAATACATTAAAATAATCTTTAATTATTAAATTATTAATATATAATAATAATAATGTTTAAATATTTTATTTAAATTAAAAAAGATAACATAATTTGATAACTGCAATTGTGTTAATAAAATTATTATTACTATTATTATTATTATATTTATTATTTCTTTTATTTCTTCCTCATATACACACAAAATCACACATACAATAATATACTGTCACTAAAACGCACATGTACACCCACAAACAAAATAATAATAATAATAATAATAATAATAATAATAATAATAATAATAATAATAATAATAATAATAATAATAATAATAATAATAATAATAATAATAATAATATCCTGCAAATGTAATAGTTATTATATTTGCAGGAAATTCAGTATTACGTTTGCGGGATTATTACATTCAAAACTGCAGATTTGTATTACGTTTGTGGTTTATTACGTTTGTGGGCAGTTATTACGTTTGCGGGTGCAACACCGCTCATCAGTGCACCGGAAGCTGGAGAATATAGAATGGATTACTTCATGCTAATTAGCATCATGGCTATTCCAGAGTGGAGAAAAACCCGATTCCCCTTCCTCTTGTCTTTTTATACCATAGCGCTCACCCCCCCCCCCTCCTTTTTGTCCCTTCATGCCTGAAGTACCTTCACAAATTAATGACACTGTAGCCAGAACATTAGTCGGGTAATGAAAGACGTGCAACAACGTGTGCCCCCCCCACCCCCCCAATAGGCCAACATAAACGGGTATCACGGCAAATATAAAGGGCTAGTTAAACTTAATGACGCGATTCCAAACAGTTAGAAGCCGATGACACGCTTCCTGTTGTTATCTAGAGGGAGAATAGACAAGTCAACAAGTCTGAGATGACCTTGGGGTCACGCAAAAGCAGAAGCAGCTGTGGGAGGAATTTCATGAAATTTAATTTAAGAGCCGCGTGGAGCAAAGGGGCCAAGTTGTATTCTTCTCTTATGTGTTTTTTTTAAGTTAAATATGTATTTTTATGATAATCTACAGGCTAAAGTAAGCACTATATGAGATGCTTGTATTAGCTTTGGGGATGAAGTATTTATAGGGCTGTAATCTTAATTTAATTACTTTATGACTATGCCTGTCAACCTCCAAGAGTGTTTTTTTATCTTGAAAACTATGATTATCTTGAAAAGAAATATGTCGGAACTTCTTCTCGAAGAGTCTCCAACAAAGTCGGGAAGAAAAAAATAAGAAGCCAAAAAATGAAGAAGTAATTTCCTCCCTGAGATTAATTGAGATCTACCAGTGTGGAAAACATTATAAAGCCATTTCTAAAGCTTTGGGACTCCAGCAAACCACAGTGAGAGCCATGGATGGAAGCCGATCAGCGTTTTAAAGCACTCTGATTGTCCTATGTGAGTGTGTGTGTTCCCTAGTCTAGAACAGCAGTTAAGTTATAGTACAGTAGAAGGAAAAATAGTCAAAATAGTAAAATTTTCAGGTGCACTATGATGATAAGTGGTAAAGAATTCGAGCTGCGGTGGAAGTCGATTAGCGTTTTAAAGCAGTCCGATTGTGCTATGTGAGTGTGTGTGTGTGTTCCCTGGTCTAGAACTAAACATACAGCAGTTCAGGCATGGTGCAATAGAAGGAAAAATAATAAAAATAGTAAAATTTTCAGGTGTACAATGATGATAAGTGGTAATAGGGAAAACGTAGCATGTCGGATCGCTGATTGATGCAGAGTGACAAAAGAATTCGAGCAGGGGTGGAAGCCGATCAGCGTTTTAAAGCATTTTGATTGTGCTATGTGAGTGTGTGTTTTCCCTAGTCTAGAACAGCAGTTAAGTTATAGTACAGTAGAAGGAAAAATAATCAAAATAGTAAAATTTTCAGGTGCACTATGATGATAAGTGGTAAAGAATTCAAGCTACGGTGGAAGCCGATCAGCTCCGATTGTGCTATGTGAGTGTATGTGTGTGTGTTCCCTAGTCTAGAACTAAACATACAGCAGTTCAGGCATGGTGCAGTAAAAGGGAAAAATAATGAAAATAGTAACATTTTCAGGTACACGATGACGATAAGTGGTAATACGGAAAAGGTAGTGTTTCGGATCGTTGATAGAATCAGAGTGACAAAAGAATTCGAGCAGCATTTTAAAGCACTCTGATTGTGCTATGTGAGTGTGTGTGTGTGTGTGTGTGTGTTCCCTAGTCTAGAACTAAACATACAGCAGTTCAGGCATGGTGCAGTAAAAGGAAAAATAATGAAAATAGTAACATTTTCAAGCCGATCAGCGTTTTGAAGCATTATGATTGTGCTATGTGAGTGTATGTGTGTGTTCCCTAGTCTAGAACTAAACATACAGCAGTTCAGGCATGGTGCAGTAAAAGGAAAAATAATGAAAATAGTAACATTTTCAGGTGCACGATGACGATAAGTAGCAATGGCGAAAAGGTAGCGTGTCGGATCATTGATTGATGCAGAGTGACAAAAGAATTCAAGCAGGGGTGGAAGCCGATCAACGTTTTAAAGCACTCCGATTGTGCTATGTGAGTGTGTGTGTTCTCTAGTTATAGTACAGTAGAAGGAAAAATAGTCAAAATAGTAAAATTTTCAGGTGCACTATGATGATAAGTGGTAAAGAATTTGCATTTAAAAGCATTTTGATTGTGCTATGTGAATGTGTGTTTTCCCTAGTCTAGAACAGCATTTAAGTTATAGTACAGTAGAAGGAAAAATAATCAAAATAGTAAAATTTTCAGGTGCACTATGATGATAAGTGGTAAAGAATTCAAGCTATGGTGGAAGCCAATCAGCTCCGATTGTGCTATGTGAGTGTATGTGTGTGTTCCCTAGTCTCGAACGAAACATACAGCAGTTCAGGCATGGTGCAGTAAAAGGAAAAATAGTGAAAATAGTAACATTTTCAAGCCGATCAGCGTTTTGAAGCATTATGATTGTGCTATGTGAGTGTATGTGTGTGTTCCCTAGTCTAGAACTAAACATACAGCAGTTCAGGCATGGTGCAGTAAAAGGAAAAATAATGAAAATAGTAACATTTTCAGGTGCACGATGACGATAAGTAGCAATGGCGAAAAGGTAGCGTGTCGGATCGTTGATTGATGCAGAGTGACAAAAGAATTCAAGCAGGGGTGGAAGCCGATCAACGTTTTAAAGCACTCCGATTGTGCTATGTGAGTGTGTGTGTTCTCTAGTTATAGTACAGTAGAAGGAAAAATAGTCAAAATAGTAAAATTTTCAGGTGCACTATGATGATAAGTGGTAAAGAATTTGCATTTAAAAGCATTTTGATTGTGCTATGTGAATGTGTGTTTTCCCTAGTCTAGAACAGCAGTTAAGTTATAGTACAGTAGAAGGAAAAATAATCAAAATAGTAAAATTTTCAGGTGCACTATGATGATAAGTAAAGAATTCGAGCTGCGGTGGAAGCCGATCAGCTCCGATTGTGCTATGTGAGTGTGTGTGTGTGTGTTCCCTAGTCTCGAACTAAACATATAGTAGTTCAGGCATGGTGCAGTAAAAGGGAAAAATAATGAAAATAGTAACATTTTCAGGTGCACGATGACGATAAGTAGTAATGGCGAAAAGGTAGCGTGTCGGATCGTTGATTGATGCAGAGCGACAAAAGAATTCGAGCAGGGGTGGAAGCAGATTAGTTTGTTTGCTGCAACTTGCTCTGACATTGAATGATACGCTGCTAGAAAGCCTTGACTAACACCCCAAACGAATACATATCGCTCCTTAATGGGATTGACTGAGCTTTTAGTGCTTTAGTGTACGCACCAATACACAATAAAACATATGGCCGCCTGGGAGATAATATGCAAAAAAGGACAGAAAGAAGTAGAGCTTCATGCCTCGGGAGTATTTATAATGTTGGCTCATTTGTAAAGTGGTTGATCTCAATTAGAAGGGCCGCCAGAATTCCCGAAATGTAGCGCATGACCGCAAACTGGTCATCAAACTGCTGTTTGGTTGATGGATCACTCGAGCAGAAGGATCCTTCCACCTTCTGAAGACAAATACCAACTAATGGAAATCCTTTTTACCTGTACCGTGTTTTTATGTGTAATAAAACATGTTGAGTGTTTTTTCTTGCTTGTTTTAATGCGGGAACGGCGGGTGAGATTACAGCGGGAAAAGAGATTAGCGCAACTGGAAGAAAAGCAGCGGAACTATCACTGAGTGGCACTAATGATGCAACACATGGAGGAATGTTGATTATCCACATTGACCTTGAGGGGGATTTGAAGCAAACATTGGATGGATAAACTAAAAGGGGACGTGTGTGTTTTTCTTGGACTAAATGTTGTGTTTTTCATGGCAAAATACGTGTGGAATTTTCATCAATCGCCACGTTTGCAAAAGTGTTTCTCTTTCCGAATGGAATCTTTCTGAATGACCTTTCCGAAAACAATGGTATACATGGAAAGGAATATTCCAATCTCTTGTCTATATGCTATAATTAACCAGAATAGTCAATGGGGCATGCCCAGTAAAACGTAAACATCAACATCACGTGATACCGACTTCCGAGAGTTTTTCTTTTACTTGTTGGAATAATTCTGGATTGTCAGTTTTCCGTTCATCCAGTCTTGAAATGTAGTTTCTATCAAAAAACAAACTTTCCGCAAAACAAAATATTCAATGGGGCATGCCCAGTAAAACGTAAACATCAACATCATGTGATACCGACTTCCCAGAGTTTTTTTTCACTTGTTGGAATAATTTCCGGATTGCCAGTTTTCCGTTCATCCAGTCTTGAAAATAAGTTTGGATCAAAAACAAACTTTCTGCAGCATTCCAGTGCCGATTGCTTGAATCCATTTTTAAAACCGAAGAACGTCTCGAGTTCCTGGGATAAATTTAAACAGGAAAAGTTCAAATTATTAAGCAAAATATTGAGCAAATAACCCGAATGGAACTGGAATATTTGGGTCCATGTATACGTGGCTACTGGTATACATGGAAAGGAATATTCCAATCTCTTGTCTATAATCAAACAGAATAGTCAATGGGGCATGCCCATCACATGATACCAACTTCCCAGACTTTTTTCTTTCACTTGTTGGAATAATTCCGTATTCCCAGTTTTCCATTCATCCAGTCTTGAAATTTAGCTTGCCGAAAGCTGCTTGCCAACCGCCAATAAACAACAGAAGAAGAAAAACACAACGAAGAAGAACAACTTTCCGTTTGAGCGGTTACAAGATTCCTCAATCAGATTGGGGAAAGGAATATTCCACCCCTGTGAATCCGATTATATATTCATTCGGATTGGCATGTTTCTTTCGTAATTCCAATCTCTTGTCTATAATCGAACAGAATAGTCAATAAGGCATGCCCAGTAAAACGTAAACATTAACATCACGTGATACCGACTTTCCCGAGTTTTTCTTTCACTTCACATAATTCCGTATTGCCATTTAAATTTCTTGAAATTTAGTTTCTATCAAAAAACAAACTTTGCGCAGCAATCCAATGCCGATTGCTCGCCTCCATTTTTAAAACCGAAGAACGTCTCTAGCTCCCGGGATAAATTTAAACAGGAAAAGTTCAAATTATTAACACTGTTTGAGCAATGGAATTGGAATATTTGGGTCCATGTATACGTGGTTAAAGTGGATTTTGTTCGGAAAATTTGCCATTTTTTCCACAAAAAACACAGTTCGACTTTTATTTATTTTTTTTTTGTTTTCTTGTTAAATTAGGTTTTCGGAATGTGCCGTAGGCTAAAAAAAAACAGCCGCAGGGACCACAATTTGGACACCCCTGCTTTACATTACATCCAACAGCATGCAAATGATAGCGTTGAGGTAATTCTTAATTCTGGGGGATCAGAGTTGCCATAAATGTTAAGTTCGGTTTGCTAAAGCAGTGATTCCCAGCCTGGGGCAATTCATACGGAGAAACAAGGAAGAAAGCTCCGAGCAGAAAGCGGAGCATCTCCAAGAATGGATACAGGAAGACTTGAACAACAATCGTGTGTGTTTTCACTCTGTGCTTTGTGATCTTGTTATCTCGCCCGAGTTTTTGTAGGAGAAGCGTTTAGCAAAGAGGAGGCTTCTTATAGCCAAGGGGGGTCGGGGGTGGGGGGGACTTAACAGGAGACGATACCCAAGTTTTAACACCGCAGGATGGCCCCGGGCAAGCTGGGAGCCGCAGACAAGCACCTTTTTTATATGGTGACAAAACACTGTAAATAAATACATACTCCATTTTTCTTCTTCTTTTCTGTGGGCCCCTTTTGCTTCGGTCCGGCCGATCCAAATTTGCATAACAAAAACATAAAATTAAGCCA